>NC_091283.1:314420909-314724937 GCF_032444005.1 Ranitomeya imitator
GCTCCAACACTGTATGATGGCCCTTTCACTGTAATCCCCACACTGTATGATGGCCCCCTCACTGAAATCTCCTCACTGTATGATGCCCCTCTACATAGCCTCCATATAGTATAATGCACCAGATCATCCTCAATATAGTATAATGCACCAGATAGTCCTCAATATAGTATAATCCACTTCCCTTAGGCCTACTATATATTGTATAATGCACCCCCATAGGCAGACTCTATAGCACAAGGCAGCACCCATAGGCAGACCCTGTAGTATATGGCAGACCCTGTAGTATAAGACAGTACCCCCATAGGCAGACCCTGTAGTATTAGGCAGCACCACATAAAAAAATAAATATGCAACGCTCTTCTTCCTGGTTCCTGCGCTGCTCTGAGTGCCCGCTCATCTCCTGACAGCGGGCACTGGGCAGTGACCTCATCGCGCCTGCTGTCAGCGTCGCCAATGTCAGACGCTGACAGGAGGATGATGAAGAAGGAGCGTTCCTTCCCTCATCATTGCGGTCAGCTGTAACAGGCACATCTGTTCTGCCGCAGAGGGTGCTGCGTGTGCCGATACAGTTACAGTGGCGTAGCTCCGGGTGGGCTCCCTCAGAGCACCGGGGCACCCACACCCTCTGCCCCCCGGGAGCTACGCTGCTGACTGTGACTGTTCAGAGCAGAAGACGCCACAGCGGACGAATGGGGAGAGGTAAGTATTGCAAGTACTGGGGCCCTCAGTAAGCGGGATGGGGGCACTCACGAGCACAGGCATCGGGCCCCTTAGTGTACCAGTGTCCCCAGTGGTGAGTGGACGCCGCCTGACTTCAGCACAGAGACTCTTCCAGGGTTTTTGTTGCCACTTTATGAGAAACATGGTTACATTCCTTTTACACTGATACTTACAAGCCAAATACGAAAGACAGGAACCAAGGAAACGTGTATTACTCTCCTAGTACGGGGCACCTACACAATATAATGTTCCCACAGTGCTGCCAGCCCCAATTTTATTTTATTTTATTCTGTTTTTCATGTAATATATAGACGCCAAAGCAAAAATGTTAAAAAAAACCACAAAATATCCAGAGAAAAATAAACACTGTACACGGATACATTGGCCTCATATATCTCCTGTCTTGTTGTTCTTACAAACAATCTCTTATAAAAGCCTCAAACTTCTGTGTGTGAATCAGAGCTGAGATCTAACATGATAGAAGATTACAGTGCGGGGAAGACGGGAAACCTTCATATAGACGGCTGGTGGTGATGGAGTCAGTGACGGACTCTGGAGAAATCTGTTTCTAGAGCCGTAGTAGAAGATGAAGATGTCGTCCTCATCATGAAGTAGTTATTTCTCCTGTCACGTGTAATGAATATCTCCTGTAGTATTGCTAATGCCGATTCCAGTGTCGGTAAATGAGACGAGAATTAGCGTTATGGAAGATGAGTCTATGAGGAACGTATTCAGCTGCCGACTCCGAGGAAGAAACTGCTTGTTGTCTGTGGCCTAAATATATAGGTTTTATTAGTAGATGGAAAGAAGAAAACTAAATACTGTAAAATAATAAATCTCCTCTTATGTTTCCCTTATTATCTCCAGTAATTGTATTATTACACAGAATTTTATGATGTTACATCGGCTCATCTTCTCATTCAGGTTTCTACAATATCGGATCCTCTCAGTGAAGATCTTCTATATAAGATAATTTTCCTGATTTACCCATCAGAGATGGATATGGACAGAGACAAGATGGGGGAGAGGATATTACACCTCACCCTAGAGATCCTCTTCCGTCTTACTGGAGAGGTGAGAGATTCTGATGATGTCACATTACATCATTCTTATCTATAGGAATAACAGATGGACAGAACTGGAGAGGTGAGGACTCTGGAAATGTCTGTAGTGAGATTTATTAATGTGTCTTTCCATAACCAGGATTACATAGTAGTGAAGAAGACCTCTAGTGAGCGCTGTCAGGACCCTGTGTCTGAGGGATGTGGAAGACCCCTGAGCCCAATCATGTGGTCTCCACCTCACCCCCTGATACATGAGGACATCAATGACCAGAAGATCCTAGAACTCACCTACAAGATGATTGAGCTGCTGACTGGAGAGGTGACACTGCTGGGAATGCTGGGATATTATACAGTAATATGGGATCGGGGGATCATGGTATCATTGTATGTGTCAGGTTCCTATAAGGTGTCAGGATGTCGCTGTCTATTTCTCCATGGAGGAGTGGGAGTATTTAAAAGGACACAAAGATCTGTACAAGGACGTCATGATGAAGGTTCCCCAGCCCCTCACATCACCAGGTAATATGACTAACTAAACATGGCCTATAATTATCTGTATGTAAGGAATGAATTCAGTCCCTGTATGTGTTTCCTCCAGATCTATCCAGTAAGAGGACAACACCAGAGAGATGTCCCCGTCCTCTTCTTCCACAGGACTGTAAACAAGAAGATCCCAATGTTCCTTGGTATCATCAGGTAGATGGAGAGAAGGTGTCATGAGATCTCTTCTATGATGTGTAGATGGCTGTGAAGGTCTTGTGTTTAGTCTTGTTTTATCCACCAGTATTATATGTTTTATACTAGTGTAATGAGAACAATGGAGATGGCAGGATTAGAGCTGATTATAGATGTGACTTCTCCATCTGTCTGTGACTTTTCCTGTATTTGTTTCAGGGTGAAGATCTGACCCATATTAATACTACAGAGACATACGTGAGGGGTGATGAGTGGTGTAAAGAGGAGATTCCTACATATGACTACCCAGGTGAGTAGTAACCACTAAATGCAGAGAAGTGACAGATTCTTCTTTGTCCCCGGCTGTGACTGCTTTATCAGTGGTGTAGTCCGGCCATATCACAATCGTGCGATCACCATTTTTCACTCGAACAAAACATTTTCTTTAACCCAAAACTGATCAAATGATTTTGTGAATTGAAAGCGTTTATATGGAGCATACAACCTGCAGGACCCTCCTACGTGAATTAGAAATCAATGACCGTTACCTGTCCAGATCTGTAAACTACAAAGTGAAATGAGAGCAAATGTAGAATGGGCTAACAAGTTAGAAAATCTTTCAAAGTAACTTTTATAATCGACCTCTAAGATAGAGATAAGCGAATATGTTCAAAAAACGATCGCCAAACATAAATTCGACACGAATATGGCACATTTGGATTCGTTATTGGGAACAGAAGCAAATTTTTATAAAATTGGAAAAAATCAGTAAGATTTGTTAAAAAGTGTCTGAAAATATTTGCGTTGCCCCTAAAATATCTTTTCCAAAGATTTTATTTGGATTTTAAAATAGCAGGCAAGAAAAGGGAATAAGGGCGGGATAGGATGGTGGTGGTGGGGGGGGGGGGAGATGGGGGGAGGGGGGGAGAAAAAGGGGGTAATAAGGGGGAGGGGAAAGAAGGGAGGGGCATAGGGAAAAAATAGCAATGCAACATTATAGCAACAGTGATATACACTTATAGGGTACATAGTGTCCAGGTCATAAGGTTTAAACGAAACAACTGCGAACCAACACATAGACAAATAAACAAACGAGAGATTGCAAGCCAATTAAGGCCAATCATATGTGAGCAAATATTTAACCAGGATTGAACCATTAGATAGTACACGGAATATACAATTAAACGGTATTGCACCTAGAATTTGGTGGTGAGGGAATTAAGTAATGGGGGACGGAAAGGCCATGTCCCATTTGTTCCATTTTTTGTAAAATCTTGCAAACTGATTGCTAATCAAAGCAAATTTCAGTTCATGTGATCTGTGTTGCTGGACTAGGTGTAGGATAACCTCTGGAGCCCCTAAAGTATCTTGATAAGTTTAACGCGGATAGTGGTGATGTATCATGAGCAGCGTGGGGCACGTGTTTGATGAGGGGAGTGGGTGAGGAGAGCTCGGCTTCTTTATGTGAGCACATTGCGGTTAGCCAATCAGAGCACAGGAAACCCCCACAATGTCTTGTGTCATTGGCTTCTGAAATCACATGTCCTTCTCTATATAAAGAGCGGACATCTTGTTTTAGTGCCATTTTGTTACTAGCACAGCGCAGAGAGGATGCTCCTGATGCTGGGCCTAAGTGCTGATAGAAACAACCACCTAGCTATCTAGCTAGAAATCTAAGTCTGATAGTTTAGATGGCTAATGTCCTGTGTGGATGTGAAATTGACCTTCCAGCAGATTTTTTTGTGCCATTTCTGAAGTCCACAGACAAAGACTGCAGGGCACATTTAACCCTCAACTGGTGAGGTGGGGTTTTTGTCACGCAACTGGTGATGTGGGGGATTTCTAAATAAGGGATTTAGAAATCTCTTATTTTTTTACAGAAAAATGCAAAGATCACGTTTGTTTTAATCGTTTTCTTATTGGCAATTGATTACACATGAGTATAACACATTTTTGACACCCACAAGTATCGGAAAATGTAATACTTTGATAAAAATAAAGACGTTTTCAAAATTTGAAAATGTGTAAAAAAAGAATTACCGTATTTTTCGCTTTGTAAGACGCTCCGGATTATAAGACGCACCCCAAATTTTGAGGAGAAAAATAAGAAAAAACTTTTTTTAATAAATTGGTGGGGTGTCTTATAATCCATGCGTCTTATTACTTACCAGGGGTCGTGGCTGTGGTGGAGCAGGATCCCAGGGTCGTTGCTGGAGGCAGGAGTGGAGCATTGCTGCAGGCTGGGATGAGGGGGTCTGCAGGGGGCTCCTGTGCTGCAGGGGGGCTTCTGCTGCAGGCTGGGATGAGGGGCCTGCAGGGGGGCTCCTGTGCTGCAGGGCTGTCTCCGATGCTGCAGGGCTGTCTCCAATGCTGCAGGGCTGTCTCCGGTGCTGCGGGGGGCTCTGGCGACATTTTGTGAAAGCCCAGAGCCCCCGGCAGTTCGTCCATGCGTTCTTGTATGAGTAAAACTCTACAAAAGAGAACCCAGAATAATATAAACCTAAATACAAAAATATTGAGGACAAGTATGTATTAAATAAGCCTTTATTATAGCATTTTGGCAGTGGCACTAACAATGTGCCTGTATTTGGAGTTTTAAAAAACATATATGTATGTATACATTGAGTATATACTATGGACGGACTAACAAGAATAAAAAAAAAAATAAAAAAAATGAGGGTAGAGGATATAACATATATTGTCTCAAAACACAGTGTGACACCAGTGTCACCCAGGATTTAGTCCATATGTACAGCTATATCAAAGCAGTGCATAGTGCAACAATAATGGGCAAAATCACATAAATTCACATTTCCAGGACCATAAATATATAGTGAGAAAAAATATATAGTGATTAAATATTATGTATAAATGTGAAAACAAAAAAATTATTATAAAATTTATTATAAAAAATGAAAAAATGTGTAGGGGCCTAGTAACAAAAAATATATAAATATAACACATAAACAATGTGTATTAGAAGTATCAAATATAGGCCAAAGTGTGAAGGTGAAAAAGTGTGATGGAAAAAAGTTAGAAAGAAATGGGATATATATGTGCATAAAGAGCAGAATATCTCTGTATACAAATGCACTATATAGCTATATATATATGGCTATACATAAGAGAGTATCCCACTTAGTGGAGTGTATCAACCCTGGATGTAATTATATACAGGTGTACTAGGGCAGTATGTATATAATTGCTTAGAAGTGCACACTAAGATATATAGATAAGGAGCTATTGGTGCACTCACTAATTATGCACGAGTGCACTATAGGGCAGGGTGTATCCGATTATATAAAGGTGCACAGGGGTGCTCTGTATTCTGGAGGGACGGACTTTGCTAGGTATTTATGTTTATCCTCTTCCATTGTTTTACCAAAGCGGAAAATAGGGTACATGAGTGGTGATGTGGGGTTCAGCAAGGCCAAGACAGCACTTAGCAACAGCTAGCTCTGTTATGCGTGGCCAGAAGAGAGAGGCCTTGACGACATCCTGTTGACAAGGATATGGATGGAAGCTAGTGAGACACGTATCCTCATACCAGCATTTTTCAATGAATGGCACCCGAATACAAATTCCCTGGGGTGTGGCAAACCCCACCTCACCAGTTGAGGGTTAATAGAAGTGTGTTGTGCACTGCTTCTATTGTGCTTCATGCACAAGTAGACCTTTCTAAATCTTATATTTTCAGTTGCTAAACGTGATACAGCACGTGATATTCCTTGTTATTTAGTGGCGGTGAAATTGTTCTGTGATTTGACTTGTTGCACAGTAAAAAAACACATTTTTGGCAGTTGCTAACGTGATTCAGCACGCCATATCTCATCTTGTGATTTAGTGGTGGTGAAATTCATCTTTCTGCACAGCTGTTGCAGTGTAAAAAAATTTTTGTTGTTGTTTAACGTGATACAGCCCGCCATATCCCACCTTGTCATTTAATGGTGGTGAAATTTAGCTGTGTGCAGGGCTTATGCAGAGGTAAAAAAACCATTTTTTCTGTTACTAAATGTGATGCAGGCCACTATATCCTATTTTCATTCAGTGGCGGTGAAATTTTTCTATGATTTGACCTGTTGCACAGTAAAAAAAAGAAATGCAGTCCCTAACGTGATTCAGCACGCCACATCCCACTTTGTCATTCAGTGGCAGTGAAATGGTTCCATGTGCAGAGCTGTTGCACAGTAAAAAAAAATATTTTTTGCAGTTGCTAACGTGATTCAGCACGTCATGTCCCACCTTGTCATTTAGTGGTGGTGAAATTCAGCTGTGTGCAAAACTCATGCAAAGTAAAAAAAAATGTCTGTGACAAACATGATACAGCAGGCTAGATCTGATTTTGAAATTGTTTTGGGCATATGTTCTATTGTATACAGGCCTCATCCACACTAAAAAAAAAATACTTTCTTCTGTTAGTAATGTCATACAGCAGGCCAGATGTCAGTTTGAAATTTGTGGGTGCTGATATTGTTCTTCATACTGGGGTACGCATGATTAAAATCGAAATTGGTTTTCTCATTATCGTGCTACTTAAAGCAGGCTACATTTTCTCGTTTTTTGTTCTTTGGTGCACATATTGCTCTCCATACAGGTATACACATGATAAAATATAAATTTGTTCTGTTACTACCATGCTCCAAAGTTTGGCCACATCTGAAGTTGTAATTCTTTGTGCTCGGATTCATCTGTACCCAAAGCTCGTCGACAGTAAAAATATTTTTTTTTCTGTTGCTACTGTGCTACATAAAGCAGGCCACATATTATCTTTTAATTATTTTGGGCCCCTATTGTGCTCCAGCCAGAAGTCCACATTTCATAATATAAATTCTTTGTGCAAATAGCGTGGTCTTTAACACTCGGAGCTTTTCTCGGTGTTGCGTTTTCATTTTTCGCTCCCCTTCTTCCCAGAGCCATAACTTTTTTTTTTTTTCTGGAAATATGGCCATGTAGGGCTTGTGTTTTGCTAGACTAGTTGTACTTTTGAACACCACTATTGGTTTTGCCATTTTGTGTATTAGAAAATGGGGAAAAAAGTGCAGTGAAATTGCAAAGAAAGTGCAATCCCACACATGTTTTTTATTTTGCTTTTTACTAGGTTCACTAAATGCTAAAAATGACCTGCCATTATGATTCTCCCGGTCATTCTGAGTTCATAGACACCAAACATGTCTATGTTCTTACATATCTATGTGGTGAAAAAAATTCCAAACTTTAAAACAAAAAAAATTGTGCCATTTTCCAATACTTGTATTGTCTCCATTTTTAGTGATCTCGGGTTGGGTGAGGGCTTATTTTTTGCTCAGCGAACTGACATTTTTATTGATACCATTTTGGTGCAGATACGATCTTTTGATCACCTGTTATTGCAGTTTAATGCAATGTTGCGCCGACCAAAATAACGTAATTTTGGTGTTTTTACTTTTTTTTCTCTCTATGCCATTTAGCGATCAGGTTATTCCTTTTTTTTTAATTGATCAGGTGATTCTGAACCCGGCGATACCAAATATGTGTATGTTTGATTTTTTTTATTATTGTTTTATTTTGAAAGGGGGGTGATTTGAATCCTCCTCGGACAGTGATATAGGGGGCCGACCATGTTTCCCAACTTTGGATGTAGAAAAACTAGTCAAAGCAGTCCGGTGTACAATGGGCCTTAAGGAAGAGAAAACTCCTAGGTCATTAGAGGATGTCATGTTCGGTGGGTTGGAGGGAAAAAGGAAACACACATTCCCTGCAATGCTAAAATAAAGGCATTGATTGATAAAGAATGGAAAAGGCCTGAGAAAATGAGTACTTTACTTTTTTCATCAAGAAGGAGGTACCCGTTTGAGGAGAATGACTCCGAAGCTTGGAAAAAATCCCTAATATCAATGGTGTCGTGGCTAGATCCTTAAAATAATCATCTCTACCTTTAGAGGACTCGGGCGTACTAAAAGACTCGCTAGATAAAAAGGCAGACGGCTTTTTAAGACACGTCTGGGAATCGACTGAAGGGGGATTAATACCAGCAATAGCTGGAACATGTACGGCCCGTGCTCTCATGATCTGACTACAGCAGATAGAGGATCAGCTGAGAGATAAAGTGCCAAGAGACAATATCCTAGCAAATATGACCTTAGTGCATGGAGCAGCAGCTTTCTTAGCAGATTCCTCAGTGGATTCTGCAAGATTAACAGCCAGACCAGTGGGCTTGTCCAATGCGGCAAGACGAGCCCAGTGGCTCAAAGGGTGTCCGGGGGATTTACCGTCCAAACATAGACTGTGCTCCATCCCGTGTGATGGTAAATTCCTTTTTGGTAAAAAGTTGGAAGAAATTTTGGATCAAGCAGGGGATAGAAATAAAGGCTTTCTCCGTTTTCAAGTAGAGTCAAAAAAGCCTTCCTTTGGGAGGAGAAGATTTAATCGAGGTCATCCCCCAGGAAATAGGAGAAATTGGGACTTTAAAGAAAAAAGAGGGTCAGGCTACATGTTCAAAGGGTCCTCTACATCATCAAAAAAATCTCCCCAATGACAGCAGATCGGAGGTAGGGGGAATGCTCTCGGCCTTCCTCCCTGCCTGGGTAAACATCTCCCCCAGTGTGTGGGTATTAAACATAATCAAAGACAGTTTAAAAATAAAATTCATCCGGCCACCCAGGCAAAACTTTATAATGACACCCTGAAGGAAGTCCCAGCAGGAACAATTGGCTCTGGAGACTGAGGTCTTGGGACTTGTTCAGAAACAAGTTATACAGGAAGTCCCGATTCAGGAGGAAGGAAGGGGATTTTACTCCCCCCTCTTTTTGATACAAAAACCGGATGGTTCCTGGAGAACCATAGTCAACCGGAAGAAACTCAATCAGTAGGTAGAGAATTGCTCCTTCAAGATGGAGTCTATCAACACGACCACAAAAATCTTGTTCCAACACTGCTTCATGGCAGTGATAGACTTAAAAGATGCCTATTCCCATATCCCAATCCATTGGGAGTATCGGAAGTACCTGAGGGTAGCACTTTATGTCCAATGCCAGGTCAAACACTGCAAGTATGCAGCCCTTCCGTTTGGCCTGTCTACAGCTCCCAGGGTCTTCACCAAAGTAATGGCCAAAGTAATGTCATACCTTCGATCCCGAGACATAGTGATTGTTTCATACCTGGATGACTTCCATGCGGTAGGGAGGTCGGAGACCCACTGTACCCACCAAATAAGAGAAGTGATGTCAACTCTAATAGAGTTAGGATTGATAATAAATACCCCCAAGTGAAGATTAGTGCCAGAAAAAGTGCAATCCTTCCTAGGGTTAATACTGGACTCTGAGCGACAGCTCTGCCTCCTGCCAGAGAACAAGGTAATCAAGATAAGGAACCTGGCTCCTACAGCAATACAACAGCCAGCAATGACACTAAGAAACGCAATGTCCCTACTAGGCTCATTAACATCATGTATAATAGCGGTAGGGTGGACAGAGTTTCACCTAAGACAGCTGCAGTGGGAAGTTCTGTCAGTGCAGAAATTATTGAAAGGACATTTAGAAGGAAAACTGTTGTGAATTCTGTGGCAGAGCTCCCTCCTGTGGTCACAAGTGGTACTTCGGCTGGTTCTCTCTGTGAGCTTCTGTTGGTGGAGGGAAGTGGTACTGCGGCTTCTGAGTTTCCTCCCTCAGGTGATCTGGTGAGGTTGTTAGGTGCTTCTCTACTTAACTCCACCTAATGCTTTGATCCTGGCTTCCTGTCAATGTTCCAGTGTTGGACTTGCTTTTCCCTGGATCATTCCTGTGGCCTGCTGCTCTGCATAGCTAAGTTCTTCTTTGCTATTTGTTTGCTATTTTTTCTGTCCAGCTTGTCTAATTTGTTGCTGGAAGCTCTGGGACGCAAAGGGTGTACCTCCGTGCCGTTAGTTCGGTACGGAGGGTCTTTTTGCCCCCTTTGCGTGGTTTTCTTTAGGGTTTTGTGTAGACCGCAAAGTTACCTTTTCTATCCTCGATCTGTTAAGAAAGTCGGGCCTCACTTTGCTGAATCTATTTCATCTCTACGTTTGCCTTTTCATCTTAACTCACAGTCATTATATGTGGGGGGCTGCCTTTTCCTTTGGGGTATTTCTCTGAGGCAAGGTAGGCTTATTTTCTATCTTCAGGCTAGTTAGTTTCTCAGGCTGTGCCGAGTTGCATAGGCAGAGTTAGGCGCAATCCACGGCTGCCTCTAGTGTTGTTTGGAGAGGATTAGGGATTGCGGTCTGCAGAGTTCCCACGTCTCAGAGCTCGTTCTATGATTTTGGGTTATTGTCAGATCACTGTATGTGCTCTGACCGCTATGTCCATTGTAGTACTGAATTGCCTTTCATAACAGTACAGGAAGCCAAAAGTACTAATGATTCTCAATAGAGGGAAAAAAGAAGTTCTGAGACCATTTTTTTTTCTTTGCACTGTGTTTTGCCTTTTTTTTCCCCTAGACATTTGGGTGGTTCAGTACACAGGTGTAGCGATGGACATTAGAAGTCTGTCTTCATTTGTGGATCAGCTCTCGGCAAGAGTACAAAAGATTCAAGACACTATTGATCAGAAATCTATGTTGGAACCAAGAATTCCTATTCCTGATTTGTTTTTTGGAGATAGAACTAAGTTTCTGAGTTTCAAAAATAATTGTAAATTATTTCTGGCCTTGAAACCTCGCTCCTCTGGTGATCCAGTTCAACAGGTTTTGATTATTATTTCTTTTTTGCGCGGCGACCCTCAGGACTGGGCATTTTCTCTTGCGCCAGGAGATCCTGCATTGAGTAATATCGATGCGTTTTTCCTGGCGCTCGGATTGCTGTACGATGAACCTAATTCAGTGGAACAGGCAGAGAAAAATTTGCTGGCTCTTTGTCAGGGTCAGGATGAGATAGAGGTATATTGTCAGAAATTTAGAAAGTGGTCCGTGCTCACTCAATGGAATGAATCTGCGCTGGCAGCTATCTTCAGAAAGGGTCTCTCTGAAGCCCTTAAGGATGTCATGGTGGGATTTCCTATGCCTGCTGGTTTGAATGAGTCTATGTCTTTGGCCATTCAGATCGGTCGACGCTTGCGTGAGCGTAAATCTGTGCACCATTTGGCGGTATTACCTGAGCTTAGACCTGAGCCTATGCAGTGTGATAGGACTTTGACCAGAGTTAAACGGCAAGAACACAGACGTCTGAATGGGCTGTGTTTCTACTGTGGTGATTCCACTCATGCTATCTCTGATTGTCCTAAGCGCACTAAGCGGTTCGCTAGGTCTGCCACCATTGGTACGGTACAGTCAAAATTTCTTCTGTTTGTTGCCTTGATCTGTTCTTTGTCATCATATTCTGTCATGGCATTTGTGGATTCAGGCGCTGCCCTGAATTTGATGGACTTGGAGTTTGCTAAGCGTTGTGGGTTTCTCTTAGAGCCCTTGCAGTGTCCTATTCCATTGAGAGGAATTGATGCCACGCCTTTGGCCAAGAATAAGCCTCAATACTGGACCCAGCTGACCATGTGCATGGCTCCTGCACATCAGGAGGTTATTCGCTTTCTAGTGTTGCATAATCTGCATGATGTGGTCGTGTTGGGGTTGCCATGGCTACAAGCCCATAATCCAGTATTAGATTGGAAATCCATGTCGGTGTCCAGCTGGGGTTGTCAGGGGGTACATGGTGATGTTCCATTTCTGTCAATTTCGTCATCCACCCCTTCTGAGGTTCCAGAGTTCTTGTCTGATTACCGGGATGTATTTGATGAGCCCAAGTCCGATGCCCTACCTCCGCATAGGGATTGTGATTGTGCTATCAATTTGATTCCTGGTAGTAAATTCCCAAAAGGTCGACTGTTTAATTTATCCGTGCCTGAGCACGCCGCTATGCGCAGTTATGTGAAGGAATCCCTGGAGAAGGGGCATATTCGCCCATCATCGTCACCATTAGGAGCAGGGTTCTTTTTTGTAGCCAAGAAGGATGGTTCGCTAAGACCTTGTATAGATTACCGCCTTCTAAATAAGATCACGGTTAAATTTCAGTACCCCTTGCCATTGTTATCTGATTTGTTTGCTCGGATTAAGGGGGCTAGTTGGTTCACCAAGATAGATCTTCGTGGTGCGTATAATCTGGTGCGAATCAGGCGAGGAGATGAATGGAAAACTGCATTTAATACGCCCGAGGGTCATTTTGAGTATCTAGTGATGCCATTCGGACTTGCCAATGCTCCATCAGTGTTTCAGTCCTTTATGCATGACATCTTCCGAGAGTACCTGGATAAATTCCTGATTGTGTACTTGGATGACATTTTGATCTTCTCGGATGATTGGGAGTCTCATGTGAAGCAGGTCAGAACAGTTTTTCAGGTCCTGCGTGCTAATTCTTTGTTTGTGAAGGGATCAAAGTGTCTCTTTGGTGTGCAGAAGGTTTCATTTTTGGGGTTTATCTTTTCCCCTTCTACTATCGAGATGGATCCTGTTAAGGTCCAAGCCATCCATGATTGGACTCAGCCGACATCTCTGAAAAGTCTGCAAAAGTTCCTGGGCTTTGCTAATTTTTATCGTCGCTTCATCTGCAATTTTTCTAGTATTGCCAAACCATTGACCGATTTGACCAAGAAGGGTGCTGATTTGGTCAATTGGTCTTCTGCTGCTGTGGAAGCTTTTCAAGAGTTGAAGCGTCGTTTTTCTTCTGCCCCTGTGTTGTGTCAACCAGATGTTTCTCTTCCGTTCCAGGTCGAGGTTGATGCTTCTGAGATTGGAGCAGGGGCTGTTTTGTCGCAGAGAGGTTCTGATTGCTCAGTGATGAAACCATGCGCTTTTTTTTCCAGGAAGTTTTCGCCTGCTGAGCGAAATTATGATGTGGGCAACCGAGAGTTGCTGGCCATGAAGTGGGCATTCGAGGAGTGGCGTCATTGGCTTGAAGGAGCTAAGCATCGTGTGGTGGTATTGACTGATCATAAGAACTTGACTTATCTTGAGTCTGCTAAGCGGTTGAATCCTAGACAGGCTCGTTGGTCACTGTTTTTTGCCCGTTTTGACTTTGTGATTTCGTACCTTCCGGGCTCTAAAAATGTGAAGGCGGATGCTCTGTCTAGGAGTTTTGTGCCCGACTCTCCGGGTTTGTCTGAGCCGGCGGGTATCCTCAAGGAAGGAGTAATTGTGTCTGCCATCTCCCCTGATTTGCGGCGGGTGCTGCAAAAATTTCAGGCTAATAAACCTGATCGTTGTCCAGCGGAGAGACTGTTTGTCCCTGATAGGTGGACCAATAAAGTTATCTCTGAGGTTCATTGTTCGGTGTTGGCTGGTCATCCTGGAATCTTTGGTACCAGAGAGTTAGTGGCTAGATCCTTTTGGTGGCCGTCTCTGTCGCGGGATGTACGTGCTTTTGTGCAGTCCTGTGGGATTTGTGCTCGGGCTAAGCCCTGCTGTTCTCGTGCCAGTGGGTTGCTTTTGCCTTTGCCGGTCCCGAAGAGGCCTTGGACACATACAGTGGGGCAAAAAAGTATTTAGTCAGTCAGCAATAGTGCAAGTTCCACCACTTAAAAAGATAAAAGGCGTCTGTAATTTACATCATAGGTAGACCTCAACTATGGGAGACAAACTGAGAAAAAAAAATCCAGAAAATCACATTGTCTGTTTTTTTAACAATTTATTTGCATATTATGGTGGAAAATAAGTATTTGGTCAGAAACAAAATTTCATCTCAATACTTTGTAATATATCCTTTGTTGGCAATGACAGAGGTCAAACGTTTTCTGTAAGTCTTCACAAGGTTGCCACACACTGTTGTTGGTATGTTGGCCCATTCCTCCATGCAGATCTCCTCTAGAGCAGTGATGTTTTTGGCTTTTCGCTTGGCAGCACGGACTTTCAACTCCCTCCAAAGGTTTTCTATAGGTTTGAGATCTGGAGACTGGCTAGGCCACTCAAGGACCTTGAAATGCTTCTTACGAAGCCACTTCTTCGTTGCCCTGGCGGTGTGCTTTGGATCATTGACATGTTGAAAGACCCAGCCACGTTTCATCTTCAATGCCCTTGCTGATGGAAGGAGGTTTGCACTCAAAATCTCACGATACATGGCCCCATTCATTCTTTCATGTACCCGGATCAGTCGTCCTGGCCCCTTTGCAGAGAAACAGCCCCAAAGCATGATGTTTCCACCACCATGCTTTACAGTAGGTATGGTGTTTGATGGATGCAACTCAGTATTCTTTTTCCTCCAAACACGACAAGTTGTGTTTCTACCAAACAGTTCCAGTTTGGTTTCATCAGACCATAGGACATTCTCCCAAAACTCCTCTGGATCATCCAAATGCTCTCTAGCAAACTTCAGACGGGCCCGGACATGTACTGGCTTAAGCAGTGGGACACGTCTGGCACTGCAGGATCTGAGTCCATGGTTGCGTAGTGTGTTACTTATGGTAGGCCTTGTTACATTGGTCCCAGCTCTCTGCAGTTCATTCACTAGGTCCCCCCGCGTGGTTCTGGGATTTTTGCTCACCATTCTTGTGATCATCCTGACCCCACGGGGTGGGATTTTGCGTGGAGCCCCAGATCGAGGGAGATTATCAGTGGTCTTGTATGTCTTCCATTTTCTAATTATTGCTCCCACTGTTGATTTCTTCACTCCAAGCTGGTTGGCTATTGCAGATTCAGTCTTCCCAGCCTGGTGCACGGCTACAATTTTGTTTCTGGTGTCCTTTGACAGCTCTTTGGTCTTCACCATAGTGGAGTTTGGAGTCAGACTGTTTGAGGATGTGCACAGGTGTCTTTTTATACTGATAACAAGTTTAAACAGGTGCCATTACTACAGGTAATGAGTGGAGGAAAGAGGAGACTCTTAAAGAAGAAGTTAGAGGTCTGTGAGAGCCAGAAATCTTGATTGTTTGTTTCTGACCAAATACTTATTTTCCACCATAATATGCAAATAAATTGTTAAAAAAACAGACAATGTGATTTTCTGGATTTTTTTTCTCAGTTTGTCTCCCATAGTTGAGGTCTACCTATGATGTAAATTACAGACGCCTCTCATCTTTTTAAGTGGTGGAACTTGCACTATTGCTGACTGACTAAATACTTTTTTGCCCCACTGTATCTCTATGGATTTTATTTCTGATCTTCCCGTTTCTCAAAAGATGTCAGTCATTTGGGTGGTCTGTGATCGCTTTTCTAAGATGGTTCATCTGGTACCCTTGTCTAAATTGCCTTCCTCCTCTGATTTGGTGCCATTGTTCTTCCAGCATGTGGTTCGTTTACATGGCATTCCAGAGAATATCGTTTCTGACAGAGGTTCCCAGTTTGTTTCAAGGTTTTGGCGAGCCTTTTGTGGTAGGATGGGCATTGACTTGTCTTTTTCCTCGGCTTTCCATCCTCAGACTAACGGCCAGACCGAACGAACCAATCAGACCTTGGAAACATATCTGAGATGCTTTGTTTCTGCTGATCAGGATGACTGGGTGTCCTTTTTGCCTTTGGCTGAGTTCGCCCTTAATAATCGGGCCAGCTCGGCTACCTTGGTTTCGCCATTTTTCTGCAATTCTGGGTTCCATCCTCGTTTCTCTTCAGCACAGGTTGAGTCTTCGGACTGTTCTGGTGTGGATACTGTGGTGGACAGGTTGCAGCAGATTTGGACTCATGTAGTGGACAATTTGACCTTGTCCCAGGAGAAGGCTCAACGTTTCGCTAATCGCAGACGCCGTGTGGGTCCCCGACTTCGTGTTGGGGATCTGGTTTGGTTATCTTCTCGTCATATTCCTATGAAGGTTTCCTCTCCTAAGTTTAAACCTCGTTTCATTGGTCCGTATAGGATTTCTGAGGTTCTTAATCCTGTGTCTTTTCGTCTGACCCTTCCAGATTCTTTTTCCATACATAACGTATTCCATAGGTCATTGTTGCGGAGATACGTGGCACCTATGGTTCCATCTGTTGATCCTCCTGCCCCGATTTTGGTGGAGGGGGAATTGGAGTATATTGTGGAGAAGATTTTGGATTCTCGTGTTTCTAGATGGAAACTCCAGTATCTGGTTAAATGGAAGGGTTATGCTCAGGAAGATAATTCCTGGGTTTTTGCCTCTGATGTCCATGCTCCCAATCTTGTTCGTGCCTTTCATGTGGCTCATCCTGGTCGGCCTGGGGGCTCTGGTGAGGGTTCGGTGACCCCTCCTCAAGGGGGGGGTACTGTTGTGAATTCTGTGGCAGAGCTCCCTCCTGTGGTCACAAGTGGTACTTCGGCTGGTTCTCTCTGTGAGCTTCTGTTGGTGGAGGGAAGTGGTACTTCGGCTTCTGAGTTTCCTCCCTCAGGTGATCTGGTGAGGTCGTTAGGTGCTTCTCTACTTAACTCCACCTAATGCTTTGATCCTGGCTTCCTGTCAATGTTCCAGTGTTGGACTTGCTTTTCCCTGGATCATTCCTGTGGCCTGCTGCTCTGCATAGCTAAGTTCTTCTTTGCTATTTGTTTGCTATTTTTTCTGTCCAGCTTGTCTAATTTGTTGCTGGAAGCTCTGGGACGCAAAGGGTGTACCTCCGTGCCGTTAGTTCGGTACGGAGGGTCTTTTTGCCCCCTTTGCGTGGTTTTCTTTAGGGTTTTGTGTAGACCGCAAAGTTACCTTTTCTATCCTCGATCTGTTAAGAAAGTCGGGCCTCACTTTGCTGAATCTATTTCATCTCTACGTTTGTCTTTTCATCTTAACTCACAGTCATTATATGTGGGGGGCTGCCTTTTCCTTTGGGGTATTTCTCTGAGGCAAGGTAGGCTTATTTTCTATCTTCAGGCTAGTTAGTTTCTCAGGCTGTGCCGAGTTGCATAGGCAGAGTTAGGCGCAATCCACGGCTGCCTCTAGTGTTGTTTGGAGAGGATTAGGGATTGCGGTCTGCAGAGTTCCCACGTCTCAGAACTCGTTCTATGATTTTGGGTTATTGTCAGATCACTGTATGTGCTCTGACCGCTATGTCCATTGTAGTACTGAATTGCCTTTCATAACAGAAAACTATATCTTTCCTTGGGCATAAGAGATTCCCTAATCCGGTGGATTGTGAAGGAGCATTTGACATTGGGGGTCCTGTGGCAAAAACCAGTCAAGGACATTATTACAGTCGATGCAAGTGGTACAGGTTGGGGAGCACACCTGAGATTCCACTCAGTACAAGGAACCTGTTCCTCGCTAGAAAGGAGTCACGGTTCGAATGTGAAAGAACTGTGGGCAGTGGAAAAGGCCTTGAGACATTTTCTTCCCTTTCTTCGGGGCCACCATACTCGAGTCATGCCGGACAATCGAGCAGTGGTGGCTTATAAAAACCACCAAGGGCGGACGAGGTCCCGAGGTCTCATGGAGGTGTCAGATCTACTATTCCAATTAGCGGAACAATACCTGTTATCTCTCACGGCACTACATATAAGGGGCGTTGAAAATACACAAGCAGACTTCCTGAGTCGCAGAGACTTGAGACAGGGGGAATGGTCCTTAAATACTCAGGTTTTCCAACAAATAGTGCAAACTTGGGGCAAACCAGAGATAGACCTGTTTGCCACCTCACGCAACAAAAAAGTCAGGAAGTTCTGCTCCCTAAATCCAAGGGAGCATCCATTTGCTGTAGATGCCCTACAAATACCCTGGAAATTCTCCCTGGCCTACGTGGTTTCCCTGATGGCAATGATTCCAACAGTAGTCCAGAAGATCAGAGAAGATCAAGTGAGGGTAATCTTTATAGCTCCGTTTTGGGCGAAGATGCCATGGTTCTCCCTTCTAAGACAGATGTCAATTACAGATCCATGGATCTTGCCAGAAGTTCCAGACATACTTACCCAGAGACCAGTGATCCACTCTCAAGTGAAGGGCTTCTATCTGGCAGCCTGGAATTTGAGAGGGCACTATTGAATCTCCAAGCATTCTCACCAGGGTTAGTCTCCACCCTGTTGAAAAGTAGAAAACCTATCACACCCAAAATATACGGTAGAACATGGAAGAAGTTCTTAGACTTCCTGGGGGAACCGTTGGAGATGTAGCGCCGGTGGGACCTATCCTAGAATTTCTACAGGCAGGGTTGCAACTCGGGTTAGCAACTAGCACCCCCAAGGTTCAAGTTTCAGCCCTGGGGGCCCTATATAACTGCAACCTAGCTTCCAATAAGTGGGTGTCTCGGTTCATAAAGTCTTGTAGTAGGTCTAGGCCGGTCATTGTCCCCAAGATCCCTCCCTGGAACCTGAATCTGGTCTTGGAGGCTTTAACCAGAAACCCTTTTAAGCCTTTACAGGAGTTATCACCGACGTTACTTACAACTAAAACAGTATTGCTGGTAGCCTTAACATCGGCCCATAGAGTGGGTGACTTACAGGCCCTGTGTATATGCCCTCCATATACTCACATTTTTGAAGACAGAGTAGTTCTAAGACGAGATCCAGCCTATCCCCCAAGGTTGTCCTTAAGTTCCATAGGAATCAAGAGATCACCTTACCATCATTTTGCAATAAAACTAGGAACCCAGGGGAGCAAAAGTTCCATACATTAGACGTGAGGAGGTCCATGTTACATTACTGGACCATAACTAGTCAGTGGAGGAAAGATCAGTCCCTATTTGTAGCCTTCCAGGGTAGTAAAAAGGGGTATGGGGTAGCTAAAGTACCATTGCCAGATGGATCAGGGAGGTCATTAGTTTATAATCCACATAGAGCTATAGAATAGGACGGCACTAGAGCGATACCATATACAGCAGTCAGGACTTGAGATGGGATCCAGAGTATTAGGCGTCACGCTTACTACGGGGTACTAGGTGCTCAGCAGCTGAAAACTAATAGTTCATTTGTACTCATAAGTAAGAAAGTATGCGGCACTCACCCCAAATTCTGCAGTGGAAAGCGTGAATTTTAATGGAAAACTTCAAAAGATAAACATCCGTTACAACATAAGGTAAGCAGGAGGGTGCGGTGTTGGAGCTTGGACGACGGCCGTTTCGCACAGCAGGTGCTTCAACGGGTCCAGATGGTAGATTGCTACACGTCATTTCCTTATAAAGGTTTCTTGACGTGCAAGCGTTATTCAGAAAGTGAAAATACATACCGTATTTTCCGCTTTGTAAGACGCACTTTATTTCCCCCAAATTTGGGGGGGAAATGTGGGTGCGTCTAACAAAGCGGATATACCGCTTACCATTACAGGCTGGGAGGAGGGGGTGTCCGCCGCCGCTACCGCCTGCCGCCGCTGTCGTCCGCCGCCACTGCCGGGGTTGTCCGCTGCTGCCCCGGGTGATGCTGAAGGCTCCGGTGCTGCGGGGGGCTCTGGCGACATTTTGTGAAAGACCAGAGCCCCCCGGCAGTTCTTCCATGCGTTCCAGTATGACTAATTCCGGGAAAATGGCCGCCGGAATCTCGGGAGATGAGATTTCAGCGCTGAGATCTCATCTCTCGAGATTCCGGCGGCCATTTTCCCGGAGTTAGTTCCAGTATGACTGACTCCGGGAAAATGGCCGCCGGAATCTCGGGAGATGAGATTTCAGCGCTGAGATCTCATCTCTCGAGATTCCGGCGGCCATTTTCCCGGAATTAGTCATACTGGAACGCATGGAAGAACTGCCGGGGGGCTCTGGTCTTTCACAAAATGTCGCCAGAGCCCCCTGCAGCACCGGAGACAGCCCTACAGCACAGGAGCCCCCTGCAGACCCCTCATCCCAGCCTGCAGCAAAGGAGCCCCCTGCAGACCCCTCATCCCAGGCTGCAGCACAGGAGCCCCCCTGCAGCACAGGAGCCCCCTGCAGACCCCCTCATCCCAGCCTGCAGCAATGCTCCACTCCTGCCTCCGGCAACGAGCCTGGGACCCTGATCCACCACAACCACAACCCCTGGTAAGTAATAAGACGCATGGATTATAAGACGCCCCACCAATTTATTAAAAAATAGTTTTTTCCTATTTTTCTCCTCAAAATTTGGGGTGCGTCTTATAATCCGGAGCGTCTTACAAAGCGAAAAATACGGTACATATCAAATGTGTGAAATAGTGACAAATTATAACATAATCTACATAAACAGAACCTGCAATATCAAGGATTAATGCAATTAGTATTTTATACAACATTAAATATTAAATATTCTTATTAGTAATATTGCTTTTTATATTTGCTTTTACAGAAGATAAAATCTTTTACCCTATGTGTAATAGAACCTATTTTCAAAGGATATTACACATAGGGTAAAAGATTTTATCTTCTGTAAAAGCAAATATGTGATATATGTTTTGTTCTGTCCGTGCCGGTATTTCTATATCGGCAAGACAATAAGACCTTTGATTGTGAGGTTCAGAGAGCACTATAACTCAATTAGAACGGGAAAAGGCTGTCTAAGACTAATAGAACATATGAGAGAGAAACATGAAACCAACCCTGAGTTGCTCAGTTTTGCAGGCATTGAAATAGTTAAATTTCCCCCGCAGGGAGGTGATCAAGATAGGCTACTATTACAAAAAGAAGCCAAATGGATCCTAAATGCTAACGCACAAGGTCCGATAGGATTAAACGACAGGCTTGACATGTCTATATTTTTATAATATTATAGGTCGGAAAAATACTATAAATATAGCTCTTAAAAAGTAAAATATAAATAGCAATATTACTAATAAGAATATTTAATATTTAATGTTGTATAAAATACTAATTGCATTAATCCTTGATATTGCAGGTTCTGTTTATGTAGATTATGTTATAATTTGTCACTATTTCACACATTTGATATGTATGTATTTTCACTTTCTGAATAACGCTTGCACGTCAAGAAACCTTTATAAGGAAATGACGTGTAGCAATCTACCATCTGGACCCGTTGAAGCACCTGCTGTGCGAAACGGCCGTCGTCCAAGCTCCAACACCGCACCCTCCTGCTTACCTTATGTTGTAACGGATGTTTATCTGTTGAAGTTTTCCATTAAAATTCACGCTTTCCACTGCAGAATTTGGGGTGAGTGCCGCATACTTTCTTACTTATGAGGTCATTAGTTTATCCTACTCTGCGAGTGGCGCTCTGGTTCCTGAAGGCATCAAGGCTCACTCCAACAGATCCGTGGCTACCTCCTGGGCAGAGAAGGCTGAGGTATCAATTGATCAGACTTCTAAGGCCGCTACCTGGTCCCCACCCTCAAACTGGTCCTCACCCTCAACCTTCTTCAAACACTACTGGCTACATCTATCTTCCGCTGGTGACCTAACCTTTGGTAGAAGGGTGCTGCAAGCGGTGGTCCCTCCCTAAGGTGTTTCATTCTACAAAAGTCTCTCAGGTTCGCTGTCATGGGGGAAGGGAAAACACCAAGGTTACTTACTGGTAGCCGTTTTTTCCGAAACCCATGAGAGCACCCGTATATTCCTCCCCTTTATCACTCCTTTGGTGTGCACTATAGTTTGGGTGTTTTTAGTTCATATAATGTGGTGATGGTTTTGCCATGTGTACTAACCAGGGAGGCCTCTTATGCTCTGTAAATCAACTGAAGCGAGGGAGAGGTACCGCCCTTTTATTTTCAGTAGGGTTCCAGTCCTGACCTGGTGGATCCCCTCTCTCAGGTGTGCTGTCATGGGTTCCGGAAAAAACGGCTACTGGTAAGTAACCTTGGTGTTTCTTGCTAAAGTTTGATCAGTAACTGGTGGATGAGTGACAGGTGTAGCCATGGTGCTCTGAGAGCTGTGCTAAATTCAGGCATCACAAATGAAGGAGACCCAACTTGGATACCAAACATTTCCCAAAATTATGGACAGATACCACTAAAAGTGGCATCAATTTCTCTTTACCGTATTTTGTGGTTTATAAGATGCACCCCAAATTGTGAGGAGAAAAATAGGAAAAAAACCTTTTTCAATAAAATGTTGTTGCTTCTTACAATCCATGCGTCTTATTGCTTACCGGGGGTGGTAGCTGCTGTGAAGCGGGGTCCCAGGGACGCTGGAGGGGGGCAATGCTGCGGACCCCAGACTGGGAGAAAGGGGTGTTCGGATGTGCGACGCTGCGAGTGTTCGGTGGTGCAGGGGTTCCGCCGACATTTTGTGAAAGCCCGGAGCCCCCTTACTTTCATGGTTTACTTGTGGACTCTGGGAAAATGGCCACAGGGGGCGGCGCATGCGCAATCTCATCTTCCGAGATCTTGGAGTTGAGATGTCCATCTGTGCATGCGCTGCCCCCAGCAGCCTTTTCCCAGAGTCCACCGCAATGTAAACCATAGAAGTGCAGGGGTCCCGGGCTTTCCCAAAATATCGGCGGAGCCCCAACACCACCGATCACCCGCAGTGTTGCACCTCCAAACACCCCCTCAACCCATCCTGCTGCATTGCCCCACTCTTGCCTCATCGAGCAGCGACCCTGGGACCCTGCTCCACCGTGGCCAGTAAGGTATACTCAAACTATAAGATGCACCCCCATTTTCCCCAAAGAACTTTTTGGGAAAAAAGTGCGTCTTATAATCCGAAAAATACGGTATTTATTTTTTTTACTCACTTATATTGCGTCAATAATTTCACAGTGCTTTGCAGACATTAATGGCACTTTTCCCATTGAATCTCACAATCTAAATTTCTTATCAGTATGTCTTTGGAGTGTGGAAAGAGAAATGACTACCGGAGAAAACCCTCACAAACACGGGGAGAACATACAAACTTCTTGCAGATGCTGTCCTTGGTAGGGTTGGAACACAGGACTCCAGCGCTGCAAGGCTGCTAGTATTTTTGCATTGATGAGTCAATGTTCCCAAGGTTGGAAGCCTATCACTGTGATACACACACTTTGTGCATCACTGCTGTCTTGGGGAAACCCATTGTCAACATTGTCAAGCATGTTTTGATACTGCAGCATGGGCGCATCCCTTTCCAGGGGGCGTAGCAATTGGCAAAATGTACTTTTGTATTGTGGATCGAACAGACTGGCAACCTAATTGTCAGCACTATTTTGAATCCTAACAATATGGGCAACAATCATGTTGCAGATAGTACTGCAAGAAAGCGCTTATGGGCCGGTCTCTTTCATGAGGTCCAAGTCTATAGTCTGTTGGTGGCAGGATAGCACTTAAGCTTGCTTCCTCCATCCCCCTGGGCAACCACTGTCAACTGACAGAGCACTGACCACTGAAAGAGAGTGAATAATTATCCTCTTCATTACCTAACTGTTGCGCATCCATCACCTCTTCCTCCTTGTCCTTCTTCATTTGTTTCTCCAATGGCAACCACTAGTGAGACAACAGACTGGAACTTAGAGATATTGTTAACCATTCCTCATCCTCCTCAGCTTCTTCCTCTTCCACCCCCCCCCCTCCCCCGGACCACCACCACCCCCTCCCACAGACTATTCATAGTGTGATCCAGCATGTAGATAACCGAAATAGTGATTCTGATGACTGCATCGTCAGCGCTAATCATCTTAGTAGCCATTTCAAAAATGTGCAGAAGGGTACAGAGGTCCTTCATCTGTGCCAATCTGTAAGTGTGAATTGCACCATGTCCGTACTGCGTTGTGCCAGGCTATGCAAAATGTCATACTACACCAGGTCTTAGAGCTGATACCACAGTCGCTGCAACATGTGCAGAGTTGAATTCCACGGCGTTATCACATCGCATATCAATCAGGTAACCGGTAGGCCGAAAGATCTTTATACCAACTTAAGAGGAATGCTGCAAGGGAGCACATAATGACCGTGGTTTCTGCAGCAGCGCATCCAGACTGGGACAGTGGCGGAGGAATTGCGGTACCATCAGTTGAGCATGCGAGCCGTTCAAGGCACATGTGTGTGGTTGCCCTCGCGTAGGGCCGCCACCAGGTTTGCACCATTATCGCACACGGCCTTCCCTGGCTCCAGGTTCAGTGGAGAAATCCAATGCTTAGCATGGATAGTTGTCCACAACTCTTGATTTGTATGACTGCGATCTCCAAGTCATATTCATTTAAACACTGCCTGATTGCATTGAGCCCTGGCTGTGCAGTACGGAGGTGGGGGGGATTCTTTCTGCAGTGTTGGAACGTGTGTCTCATTAAGGGAGAGGTTGAGGGTGTAGGTGTAGGCCCTAGAGGAGGTAGAGCAGGTGGAAGTACTGGAGGAAGTGTTAGAGGGCCTCCTCCTCACTCAACTTTCCTCTCTCCAGTCCTTAATGCAGCAGCCAGGGAACTGCAAGGGAGCACATAATGACTGTGGTTTCTGCAGCAGCGCATCCAGACTGGGACAGTGGCAGAGGAATTGCGGTACCATCAGTTGAGCATGCGAGCCGTTCAAGGCACGTGTGTGTGGTTGCCCTCGCGTAGGGCCGCCACCAGGTTTGCACCATTATCGCACACGGCCTTCCCTGGCTCCAGATTCAGTGGAGAAATCCAATGCTTAGCATGGATAGTTGTCCACAACTCTTGATTTGTATGACTGCGATCTCCAAGTCATATTCATTTAAACACTGCCTGATTGCATTGAGCCCTGGCTGTGCAGTACGGAGGTGGGGGGGATTCTTTCTGCAGTGTTGGAACGTGTGTCTCATTAAGGGAGAGGTTGAGGGTGTAGGTGTAGGCCCTAGAGGAGGTAGAGCAGGTTGAAGTACTGGAGGAAGTATTAGAGGGCCTCCTCCTCACTCAACTTTCCCCTCTCCAGTCCTTAATGCAGCAGCCAGGGTCATCTATTTGACTAATCGCTACTCAGATGCTTAGGCTCTGTGCCTGTCATTGCACTGGCTGCCCCATACATTATAGGATCCAATTTAAACTGCTTGTTCTCACCCACAAAGCTCTCCACAGAGCCGCACCCCCCCCCCCCACTTCTCTTCCCTCATTTCTGTTTTTCAGTCTACCTGCTCGTTAGGCTCTGAAAGCGAATTTTGACTAACATCCACCCTAATCCGTACCTCACACTCCCATCTTCAAGACTTCTCACGTGTTGCACCAATCCTCTGGAATGTTCTACCCCAAGAAATTAGGACTAACCACAACTTACACAGTTTTAGACGCTCCCTAAAAACACGTCTGTTTAGGGCAGCCTATCACGTTCCATAATTGAAGTCCTTATACACTGCTCAAAAAAATAAAGGGAACACTAAAATCCCAAATCCTAGATATCACTGAAAGAAATATTCCAGTTGTAGGTTGATCCAACTTCAATGGAAATGCCTCAAAACAAGGAAATGATGCTCAGTAGTGTGTGTGGCCTCCACGTGCCTGTATGATCTCCCTACAATATCTCGGCATGCTCCTGATGAGGCGGCAGATGGTCTCCTGAGAGATCTCCTCCCCGACCTGGGCTAAAGCATTCGCCAACCCCTGGACAGTTTGTAGTGAAACGTGATGTGACGTTGGTGGATGGTGCGAGACATGATGTCCCAGATGTGTTCAATCGGATTCAGGTCGGGGGAACGGGCAGGCCAGTCCATAGCTTCAATGTCTTCATCTTGCAGGAACTGCTGACACACTCCAGCCACATGAGGTCTGGCATTGTCCTGCATTAGGAGGAGCACAGGGCCAACCGCACCAGCCTATGGTCTCACAAGGGGTCTGAGGATCAGAGCAGATCGCTCTCCACGGCATCTCCAGACTTTGTCACGTGTATCAAATGTGCTCAGTGTGAACCTGCTTTCATCTGTGAAGAGCACAGGGCGCCAGTGGCGAATTTGCCAAGCGTCCTGCACGGTGTTGGGCTGTGAGCACAACCCCCTTCTGTGGATGTCGGGCACTCAGACCATCCTCATGGAGTCGGTTTCTAGCCTAAAAACACATCTGTTTAGGGTGGCCTATCACATTCCCTAATCAAAATCCTTTTTACATAGATATATAGCCTATTCTCTACTTCTTTGTACATAATTCGCCATCAAACTCAACCGTACTCAAAAGCCTCATGCAGCCTTTATCTACCCCCCATTTCCTCGATGGCTGGACCATCATTGTAAATAACCACTTGTACTTTGTCACCCCCACCTCATTGTAGATTGTAAGCTCTGAAGAGCAGGGTTTTCATTATGTTTGCTTTAATTGCTTGATTATCGTAAACTTTGTAACTTTTGACTGTTTTTATATGAACTGCTGACTTGTAAAGCTCTGCGGAATATGTTTGCGCTATATATGTATAAAAGTTATTATTATTAGTAAATTGAAGATGGTGAAGTTCGAGCTCTTAGCTTTGGCATGTGTAGGTGGAAACAATCTTTTGCGTGAGCACAATTGCACAAATGAGGACTGGCTGCTGTGCTGACATAAGGTGGAGTAGGGTGAACACAACTAGCTGCTGGACTGTGAGAGAGGTGCAGGCAGAGATGTTACGGTGGATTTAGAAAGATGGGATGTGCTTGGTATGTAAGATCAGTCAAAAGCCGCAGGCATGTCCACTTCCATATCAGCTGACGAACTCTCACTCACCCCGACTGTAGCAGGCAAACAAGTGGAGTTTCTGCGGCCGGACACCTGTGTGTCAACACTTGCCACGGTGAGGAAGCAGGAAAAATCAGAAGATGCAGTTGATGTGATGGACGGTGGTTGGCGAGGCCTGCTAGTCTGCATTTTAGCACAGTGAGATTCTAAGATTAACGCATGTTGATCGCGCATGTGCCAGTTCATGCATGAAGTATTCAAATTGTTGCATTATTTTAACTCTATTCTGTCGTTTTTAACAAAGTTGGCAGATAATGTGATTTGTGTCATTTTTCACAGTCTGAAAAAAAGGCCCAAGCTAGGCAACTGCAGACTCGCAAACTCTGCTGGCCACTGATATATTTGGGGGTGAGGACGCATTGCTTGTTGTAGTTGCATAACTCTGTGTCTGCCGGAAGCCGCAACATAACCTCCTCGCCTTCCTCCTCCTCCTCTGCTGAGCTACTCAGCTGCATGCCTCTGGGTTTACACCAAGTGGGATCTACTACCTCATCATTCTCTCTGTTATTCCAATCCTTACCCTGAGAAACACCCTCCTCCTCTTGCCCTGACATCACAGAACAGTCCGCGTGTGCCTAAAGCATCTGAGTCTCATCAGGATGACCCCTACCCACTGGGGTTAACCTTTGTTGATGGCGGTTTAAATTCTGCTTGGACCCTACTTCATACAGCTCAGGATCAAACTGAAAAAAATGTGGGTGTTGGTGCAGATGATTTCCTCCTCTTATGAATCTTTGGAGTACTCTTCCAATGCCCATGGCATAGAATGTGTGATCGATCTGCAGATTCAGACATCTGTGGTTCCTTATAGTCAGTTGGAAGGTTAGAGAGTTGTGACATGGGGGAAAACAAGGGTAATTGGTGGGCCACCTCTGAGGACTGTACTGTGTGTGATGTTAAGGTTGGAGGAAGAGGAGGAGAGGCCACTTGATGCAGCTTTTGCAATCTACTGGAACACATGTTCTTTCTGGCCCTCCTCTATAAAGCGTACCACTGTGTGGCTGCCAAAGAAAGAGAGTGGAGTAGCCAGTCAAGTAACAAAAACTGGAAAATTGCTGCGCAATTGCTCACTGCAGCAAAACAAACCCACTTCTCATCTCTCATATCATACCTGTCTCACAACCCTAAACAGCTATTCAGTACTTTCAATTCTCTCCTCTGTCCTCCCTCTCCCTTCATCTCAGCTGAAACTTTACCTCATTCTTCAAGCAGAAGATTGACAACGTAAGTCAAAGCTTTTGCTTAAAGTCCCCACAGCCCCTCCTCATAAGTACTCAACTCTTCTCCAAAACCAACTTCACTATCATTGAAGATCAACTTTCCTCTTTACTGTCCAATCATATCTTACTACCTGTGAACTCGACCAAATAACGTCCCACCTCATTGCAAACCTTATCACAGTCTTCATCTCAAGCCTAACTCACCTCTTCAACCTGTTACTAACAACTGGTGTCTTCCTCTAATGGTTCAAAAATAACTCGATCACACCCATCCTCTAAAAGGCCTCCCTTAATGCATCCTCTGTATCTAGCTATCACCCCATCTGACTTCTCCCCTCGCCAACAAACTACTGGAACAACACGTCCATTGTGAATTGTCCTCCTACTTTGCTCCATTTTTGACCACTTACAATATGGCTTCCAACCACCCCATTCCAATGAAACTGCCCTGACTGTAGTCACCCACAACCTACTGACCCCCAAATCTAAACAACGCTAGTTTTTCCTTCTCCTGGACCTGGTATCTGCCTTTGACACAGTTGACCATTCCCTTTTACTACAGACTTTCTGATGTATTGGCATTACAGACTTGGCTCTTTCTTGGATTTCCTCATACCTAACAGACAGGAAATTCAGTGTCTTCCACTAAAACACCACCTCCTCATCTCACCCCCTATGTGCCAGTGCCTTCCAAGTTTCAATTGTAGGCCTGGGCACTATGCTTAGGGCGTGCGCATGCTCCCTTCCTCTTAAAGTAACAGTATGCATTACCCTAAGGTGTCCCCAGCCAATAGCTGGGTGACACCTTCTATTTAAGGCTCCTCCAATAGGGAGGTACCTGAGCAATGTTGTTAGTTTGCCTTGCATGCTTGCTAGATGTCAGCCCCCCAGGTCCGCCCGTCTGCTTGTCTATCCTGTACCCAACTGCTCAGACCTGTCTGGTCTCTTCTGTCCATCAGCTGGTCCAGCTTGCACCTGCCAGTGCTCCTCTAACCCTTGGTCTAGCCCACACCTGCCAGTGCCCATCTTTGTAACACACGGTCCAGTCTGGACCTGCCAGTGCTCTCCTGTTCCTCTACCGGTCCAGCTTTCATTTACCAGTGCCCATCTGTGTAACATCCAGTCCAGCTCGCACCTGACAGTACCTGTAAGTGACTATTTGTGTGACCTGCTAGTGCACATGTGTAGCACTTAGTCCAGCCTGCTCCTGCCTGTGCTCATCTGTGTAACTGCCAGTCCAGGTCGCATCAGCCAGTGCAAATCTTTCTAACACCCAGTCCAGCCCGTACCTGCCAGAGCCCATCTGTGTAACACCTGGTCCAGTCTGCACCTTCCAGTGCCCATCTGTGTAACAACCAATCCAGCCTGAACCTGCCAGTGCCCATCTGTCTAACATCTGGTACAGCCCTCACCTGCCAGTGCCCATCTGTGTAACACCTGGTCAATTCTGCACCTGCCTGTGCTTTTCTGTTCCTCAGGTGGTCCCATCGGCACCAGTGGTTCCAGTGTCCCTACAGTGCCTGCCTGCATTCTTCATCCCTCCTTCAGGCTGTACCAACCTACCCACTCTAAGGTGTCAGCTACCACCCTCTGTAGGTCAGCCCTGAAGTAGTGCCTGGTACCAGTTCCTTGTCCCTTCTTGGGTCACGGGTGTTTGCCTGCTGCTGCTGCTTCTCCAAGGTCAGATTTGGTAGGCCACCTAGTTACGCCCCTCCAGATTTTCCGAGGGCTATAGCACAGTGGTTCCACAACCTTGCTCATTACAGTCTCCATTTGTTGGGTTGGCTGTAGTGGAAGAGGTGTCTGTCCCCATTATACTAGTTTTACTCTGGTGAAATTGATGCCACTTTAGTAGTGTTTGCTACTAATTTTTGGAAATGTGTAGACTCCTGTTTGGGTCTCCTTCATATGTGTTGCCTGTAGTAGTAGGCCTCAGAGACTGGCAGGCCTCCACTTTCTTTGTCAACTACCCATGTTACTATCCTTACAATTTTCTGACAATAGCAGTCTATGAAACTGATATTTGTACCATCTGATTATGGCTGAGCATAAAGGCAGGTTGAGCTGTTGCATGTGATTTCAGAGCTCCCAGCACAGCAGGCCTACGCCGATGCCTCACCCATCTCATCTTAATTTGAGGTTCAATTCAAAGCTGTAAATGCTGGCCCAGACCCTGATACCTCATGCATGGCTTAGTTCTGCTGTTCCATTCTAAAATTTGTACTGTGGGTGAATTGAGGTCACTTTTCTGGTGTCTGCCCACAATTTGATGTGTTTTGGCAGCTTTTGGACCCGTTTGAACTTGTGTATGCTTTTTGTTTTTGCCTCCCATTGACTTCGATGGCTCGGAGAGTGTTAATAAATAAATACTCTAATTACCCCAGAGAGGCTTCTCCACTAGTTATTCATTTATTACTGATGAAATCTGTTGAGTTTGATCATTTCAGTAGATGTGTTATTGTTTTTAGTCACAGTTTTTGACTACTGTAGTTAGGGTCCAAAATCGTCAGATTTAACCACTTCCTGAAGTTTTGTGTTTCTATTCAGGCCTCATTTTTCAAATCTGACATGTATCACTTTATGTGGTGATAACTATTGAATTCTTCACAAAGAATAATAGGAAACAAATGGACCTTACAAATTATTTTCCAACTTCTCTTGAATGTGATAACACCCTGTATACAGTTTTTCACTACTGTCTGCGCACATGGCAGGGTTCAGAAGGAAAGCAGCATTCAGCTATTTTTATTTCAACTCTTTTTTTTTTTTATTAAAAAAAACCTCAGAATTAAACAGCATATACAGTATTAACAGGATATGCATCAGATTATGTTATCTATGCTAACAAATATCAATACAGGTCACAATTACCAATATTACATCATATTTTGAATGGTATCTTTCGCTGTAAAATATTACAATATATTAATGTATAACTATATATTTTACACAATTAGGACACTGCACTCATCCATTTATTAGGACAATAAGCAATCTGTCAAACTTAAGGACTTAATGATTTAGAGGCTAGAAATGGCGATACACTCATTGGTTCTTTTGCATCAGTAATCTTATCTCGTGCTGTTGAAAAGTTGAAACCTATCAGGGTACATAACGTGAAATTGAGGAAGCTAAAACATTGGGAGATGGGTGCGTCAGAGGTGAATCACACCACTTCTCCCAGATTCGATAGAGTTTTTGGGGACATTCTCTATTCCTATACTCTATATTCTCATAGGGTATTATATCTACAAATTTATTCCATTGATTAACGGAAGGTGCTGTTCTCACCACCGATCTCAATGCTATCACTTTCCTGGCAAGGAAAAGAGTCTAATAAGAATTCTATCATAATGTGGCCAAATTTCCTCATCCAAAATTCCCAACACACACAGTTTCGGCACACAATCAACCGGTGCCCCAATGTTTCTTGATCATGTAGAAACCACTTCACTCCAATATCTCATCACTGCACAGTTCCAGATAAGATGCCAAAAATCCGCCCCCTATTCCCCACATCTATGACAACCATCAGAGGATAATCCACCAAACCTATATAGTTTGGATGGGATAAGGTAAAATTGATGTAAAATATATAATTGTGTTAATTTATTATTCAGTTAATTAGGTTATCAATTGTCGCAATTTGTCTTCCACAGGAAGTTGAGTGGATGCAACTTTTTAATTAAGCACAAAAGTATATAGTGTGGAAATTACACCCGTAGGGCCCTGGGCAGTAAATACACCTAATTGTGGGTATCTCAATAACCGCATTCTGGGATGTGGGAACTGGTGCGTAATAGCATATCTCATTTGCAGATATGTATAAAAATCCCTGTCCCATATTTTGTATGTATTTGATCAAATGATAACAGTACTTCATTTTCATATACCTTGCCCAATGTTGTTATTCCTTATTGCTTCCAGGACATAGAATCTGGTAATATCTTAAGATGTGGAAACTCTGGTTTGTCCCACAACCGAGTCTCATCCACCTTTTACTTTCTTTCTAGATCTGTATCGCAAGTTCCTGCACAAATAGAAATCCCTGTGGTGGTTTATAGGATCCCTCCAATATTGCCCATAATGAAATCCTATTTAAAAGTTGCAAAATATCAGCCTCCACATTAGACGGCTTATCGTCCCTCAACCAACTTTTTAAATAATGCAGCTGGCCAGCTGGGTAATATAAAAATAAATCAGGTTCTGCATGTCTGCCCTGGCACTTAGGTCTCTGTCAGGCGCGAATAATATTACAGAAATAGGGAGTTGGGACCATTTCTCACATTTTTTTTTAATTATCTCAGTGAGAGGGTATATGTTATCTTTCAAATCTATAATGGGCTTTTATTAATATTTATACCAAGATATTTAAATTTGAGTACTTTTAAACCACATTCCGAGGGTCCAGGTATATTCTCAGTAAGCGGCAAAACTGAGGATTTGTCGCAATTTATTTTAAGACCTGACTGATTGATTAAACTGATTGCTCTTGGAAGGGATTGCTCTACTTCAACAAGAAAATCATTAAATAATCCAACCTTATCCAATCTGGCATTTGGTGTGATTCCTTCTACCATAGGGTCTCGTATGATTTTAAGAGCAAGAAAAAAATGTACGTAGAGAAAAAAGTCCTCCAGACACAAGTTATATAATAAATGAAAATTATTATTGAAGCAGAAAATTTAAAAAGCTAAAAAATGAAGATGTAGACAGATCATACAGAAAATAGAAAACACTGGGCAAATAAATAGGTTGAGTCCAAAGTTATGCATAGAGTGCAACCCCGTGCAGAATAGGCTCAAATTCATATGCAAGGAAATGCATGAGGTAGTAATGTAGAAAATCAGATTGTCATAAATAAAGTGCAAGGTGCAAATAACTAAAGTGCAAAGAAGGACCCAAACAAAGTATCTGGACGGTTCTGGGGTTTGTCTCTGGTAACTCCCAGAAAAAAAAGTTAAATTAAATGTATAATAGGTAGATAAAATGACAAGAAATACGGAAAGTGATTCATAGGAGAGTCCAGAGACAAAAGTACACATTATAGCACAAAGTCAAATAGATAATTATCAGCAATTATAGACAATATCATGCAAGGATATGAGGATAAATCCAGGCCAAGAAAAATATCACATATAAGTACTTTACCCAGGGTCCAGAGGGCTCTAGTGTATCCCCTTAAACGCCTACACTGGATACAGTATACTAGATACACTGGAGCCCTCTGGACCGTAAATAATGTGGACACCCTCTGTTTTTTCACAGACAGATGACGGACACGAGTTGGGCTTTATTTTTTGCTGGATCAGTAGAAGTTTTTATTGGTACTATTTTCACTTACTTAACATTGTTAGGTGACTTTGTATTCCATATTTGGGAGGCAGAGTGAACAAACTGTTGAGCACCACGCTCTACTGGTTTATCCTATGAGGTTTTCTATTAGACTGTGAACTATTATTGTCTTGGTGAATAATTCAATATTTTTATATAACTTGCCATTTTTATGGTTAGTAAGTATAAATGTTCAAAAATATGAAATTCAAGGATATTTTATTCAAAAATAATAATTGGTTTTATTCTTGGCAGATTACTGTACAAGACGATTAGAAGGACAGCTGACATCTTCAATTTTTAAATCAGATGATCTTGAGATCCCACAGGATACAATTGAAGTGAATGCCATTACTCCAGATATACCATCATCCCTTCACAGCAAAGATCTGTTATCTGATCCTTTGAAACAGGTCCTGTCTTCTGATTCCTTACCAACTACTAGGGAAAATCAATGTCACAAAATAAGTAGTAAAAAACGAATGGCTCCTAAAGTAAACACAGAACATGGATATAGTCTTCCCCTCGAAATGTCTTTTCTAAGGAAAGCAAATTGTATCAAACATAAAAAAAGTCACATAGTAGAGAATATATTTTCTTGTTCCAAGTGTGGGAAATGTTTTAAGAAGAAATCAAATTTGGTTATTCACCAGAGAATTCACACTGGGGAGAAGCCTTTTTCATGCTCAGAATGTGGGAAATGTTTTAACTGGAAATGTGATGTTGTGCTACACCAGAGAACCCACACAGGGGAGAAGCCTTTTTCATGTTTAGAATGTGGAAAATGTTTTAACAGAAAATCAGATCTCGTTACTCACCAGAGAATTCACACAGGAAAGCAGCCTTTTTCATGTTCAGAATGTGGAAAATATTTTAACCAGAAATCACGTTTGGATAGTCACCAGAGAAGTCACACAGGTGAGAAGCCTTTTTCATGCTCAGAATGTGGGAAATGTTTTAACAGAAAATCAGATCTTATTAATCACCAGAGAATTCACACTGGAGAGAAGCCTTTTTTATGTTCCGAATGTGGAAAAAGTTTTACCTGGAAATCTGAAGTTGTGCTACACCAGAGAACCCACACAGGAGAGAAGCCTTTTTCATGTTCAGAATGTGGAAAATATTTTAACCAGAAATCACGTTTGGATAGTCACCAGAGAAGTCACACAGGTGAGAAGCCTTTTTCATGCTCAGAATGTGGGAAATGTTTTAACAGAAAATCAGATCTTATTAATCACCAGAGAATTCACACTGGAGAGAAGCCTTTTTTATGTTCCGAATGTGGAAAAAGTTTTACCTGGAAATCTGAAGTTGTGCTACACCAGAGAACCCACACAGGGGAGAAGCCTTTTTCATGTTCAGAATGTGGGAAATGTTTTAACAGAAAATCAGATCTTGTTGCTCACCAGAGAATTCACACTGGGGAGAAGCCTTTTTTATGTTCAGAATGTGGAAAATCTTTTAACCAGAAATCAAGTCTTGCTGGTCATCAGAGAATTCACACCGGTGCAAAGCCTTTTTCATGTTCAGAATGTGGAAGATGTATTGCACTAAAATCAAATTTTTTAAAGCACCAAAGAATTCACGCAAGTGAGAAAACAGTTTCATGTTCAGAATGTGGAAAATGTTTTACAAAGAAATCAACTCTTGTTACACATCAAAGAACTCACACATAGGTGAAGCCATTTTAATGGAAAAGGTTTTGTGAAGAAATAATCTCTTCTTAGTCACCAGAGCAGTCGCACAGGTGAGACGCTTTTTAGATTCTTAATGGTGAAAATGTTTTACTTGGAAATACACACTAAACAAGAAAAAAAATCTTGCTAATAAGCGAGTGCATCTTATAGACTGGAGGCAGGTTCCTGTGACAGAAGAGAACAATAACACAGTGCCCTTCCTGATCACTGAGAGAACTGCTCTCTCCTCCAGCCCCACACTTATGCAATTGATTTGTGCAGAGCAGGAGAGGAAGGTACTGGGACCTGCACAGAGGCTGCTCATCCTGAGTGAGCAGCTAAAGAACTTTCCACCCGTTAAGTTCAAGGCCCTTTCAGATCATGTAACACTGTTTTACATATTTTCAAAAAGTTGTCAGGTTCAGTTATTAAATGAGCCATTTCTAAATGATTTTGATCTCCTGAATTCAAATCTGACAATAACATTTTTTAGTTTTCTCGTGTTTCTAGGATAAAGAGTTTTTCTTTTACTGCTACAAATAATTAATGCATAAAGCAGTATTACTTTTGCAAATATAAAGATGCAGAATATTTCGTGTGAGGAGTTGGCCACTTACTATAGACTATTGGACCAAAGCATGTAGAGCGGAATCCACTGCTCTAAGTGATGCAGGCTTTTTCCAGCACGGTGTACCAGTTATGTCAATCTTATTGTTGTGTTTTATTAGACATTTGCTGGCCAGTTCAGCCTCAGAAATCAATATTTCCATTCAGTGACAGTAAGCAGAGGAAGACGCGGTTGGATCTTATGTAAACATAAGGCCACAAAGGATATTTCTACAGGTAACTGTAAATCAATCATTCTTTCAATCTCATCAGTATCTGAGGGGTCTCAAGCCATTGTTCTCCCAGCCACTAGGGCCCATTGTGTGGCTAGGTATAGTAGACCCAGGAGAGCTATCACTACTAGGGGTCTTGCATGCAATCCCATGTGATGGGTTGCTGGAATATTCTTCATTCTTTGAGCTAAAACCAATGTTTACCAATGTTTATGGGGAAGGGTGTGAACACTTCTGCCAATTCAGGGGGCTGATCACAGAGAGAGGAAAGGAAGACACCTGTACTGTCAAGAAATTGGTGGAGTGACGTCAACGGGCAGGAATCTATCACTTTGGTCCTGAAGCACATGGATGGCCTATGGAGTTTGGAGATCGGTTTTTGCCTGACGGGGTGTGATTTCAGTCAGCTAGAGGAACATAGGCTGTGACTGCACACCTTACCCGCGGGAGATACTAAAAGTTGTAGGCCAACCAAAGTTGGGAGACAGTGGCTATCACCTGGTACAGGGGCAGTGGAACTACCTATCCTGGGTTGGGAATTTGTGGACTGAGGACATTGTATTTTGGCAATCTACCTAGATTTGCTGTATAACCGTGGATGGCAGAAATAAAGCTAGCTGCATCGTTAACCTACCAGGTTGATTATTACAACACACAACCTCAAACCTTCACATTTTGTTATGCCAATGTTGTAATATTTATTCAGATGAAGCATAGCAACCATATAAAATAACTAAAACCTGTCTAAACAATATTGCTGTAACGACTCTGTTGTTGGGTATTCCAGGAACAGGGGTTCTTTCGCTTTCCCTAATGCTAGTGGTGCCCTAGCTCGCCCTGTTTCCCAGCTTACTTCAGATGGTGACACCGGCACCACATACCTTGCCTTAGCTCCTGAATATGCCCTCTGTTTGTACCCTCCGCCCACCCATGGAAGAGGGGAATAGTAGTGTACTGTAATACACCAACCCGACTAACAAGGTAATACAAATGGGTATAATGGAAAATAGCAATCATACAACAATACACAAACAACAGAGGTAAACACCGGGGAGTGGAGAAGGGGATAAAACCAAAGTCAGAGAAGGAGAGGATTAGCACGCAACCAAAACCACGCAACAGTCTCAAATAAATCCACCAAATGACTTCTCAAACAACAACAAAGCACCATCTCCTAGCCATGCAGCATAAGCTAGCTTTGACAATGGGTGCTTGTGAGGGCCCAGATTATATAGTAGATAGGAGTGGTTAACTGAGAAGCTGAGAGCCTTAATGCAGGAAAGCTTTAAAGAGTTGAGATGGGTGGGCACCTGGATGTTCGGGTTCAGCTGAACACTTACAAAAACTCCAGGTTCGGGTATCAGCCCACCCGGACCGCATTCACTTGAATGGGTGGCCTGAACATCCAGTGTTTGCCATGCTGTCATGTGCATGACAGTGCGACAAACACTGCTTCTGATCAGCGGTGAAATCATCCCCACCGGTCAGAAAGCCGCAGTTCTCGTGCTGTCAAAAGACAGCGTGAGCGCTTAACTTTTATTGGAGGTATTAAGATTACCTCCGGTCACTGGTGTCAGCTGATGGTACTACTGCTCCCATCGGCCTATGCGTGCTGCCACTAATAACTCCCATCAGCCGCTGCTGTGGTCATTGTTTTCATCAGCTGGCTCCTGCACTGGGTTCCCCTGTATTCTTGATAACCAGCCAGGCAAAACATAACAGCTGGAAGCTGCAACCCTCAGCTGTCAGCTTCAGCAAGGCTGGTTATCAGTAATAGAGGGATCCCCAAGCCATATAATTTTTAATTATTTAAATAAATAATTTAAAAAAACAGCGTGGGGTCCCCCCATTTTTGACAACCAGCCTTGCTAAAGCTGGCAGCTGGTATTCTCAGCCCATTTTTAGAAAAAAATAAAAAAGTTATGGCTCTGGGAAGAAGAGGAGTAAAAATGAAAATGCAAAACCAAAAATACCTCTGGACGTTAAGGGGTTAACCCCACTTGCCGCTGCTACAGGGCAAGTGGGGAGAGACAGGCAAAGCGCCAGAACTGGCGCATCTAATAGATGCGCTTTTTCTAGGTGGCTGCAGGCTGCTATTTTTAGGCTAGGGGGGCCCAATATGCATGGCCCCTTACCAGCCTGAGAATACCAGCCCTCAGCTGTCAGCTTTAGCAAGGCTGGTTGTCAAAAACAGGGGGGACCCCACGCTGTTTCTTAAAATTATTTATTTAAATTAAAAAAATATGGTGTGGGAACCCCTCTGTTCTTGATAACCAGCCGTGCTGACAGCTGAGGGTGGTACCCCCAGCTGTGAGTTTTGCCTGGCTAGTTATCAATAATACAGGAGAACCCACGCCCAATTTTTTTGTTTTTTAATTATTTATTTACAGTGCAGGAGCTAGCTGATGAAAACAACCATCAGTCGCTCCTGATCTCGCTGTTATTAGCGGCAGTAGGCATCGGATGATGGGAGCAGTAGTCCTATCAGCTGACAGCTGACACAGTTACCGGAGGTAAACTTTATACCTCTGATCACAGCTGAGCGCTCCTGCTGTCTTGACAGCGTGGGAACCGCGGCTCTCTGACTGGCAGAGATGATTTCAGCGCCGATCAGAAACGGTGTTTGCCGAGCTGTCATGTATATGACAGCATGACAAACACCCGGTGTTTGGGCAGCCGAACCCAAACAGTAACACAAACTTCCTGGTAAAGTCCGTGTTCGGTGTCCATGCCCGAATAGTAGGTGTTTCATACAGACGCTGAACTTTACTGTTCGGATTCGCCCATCTCTATTCAAGAGCTCTCAACTGAGCATATTAACCCCTGCACTTCTAAAATACACTTGCACCATTTTATATGAAGTTGAAGTGCTTCTAAACAGTTCATGAGTAGGAGAAGTCAGATGCTGCAGTCTTCTGGCTCCTTTCTGTCGCAGTAAACCCATGACAATTGTGAATTCTAAAGTTATAGAAATTTCATTACAAAATTTGGTCCTCATTCAGTGACCACTCTTTTTTGCTTGTCTCTTGTACTCCTACTCCTGCATCTCTTACAATTTGACCAACAGTAATCTGCAAGTATTGATGCATTCCATTTTCCTTGATATCTTTTCTCTATAGCCGAAAAATCTTGGTGAAATCTCTCAACGTGAATTAGATTTGTGGGGAGGACGCATAATGTTATAGATGATGTTCATATTATACAATTGTACTTGGCTTGGGGAAGGAATATCGGAAAGGAAATGAGGAAGGCACTAAGGGGGTCTCGAAGGGAGGGGGGATAGGGGGGAAAAATGGGGGGGAGTTTTGTTCATAAAATATATGATTATATGTGAACTAGATTGTGGCCCGATTCTAACGCATCGGTTATTCTAGAATATGCATGTCCCTGTAGTATATGGACAATGATGATTCCAGAATTCGCGGCAGACTGTGCCCATCGCTGATTGGTCGAGGCAACCTTTATGACATCATCGTCGCCATGGCAACCATTATGACATCTACGTCGATACTGTGCCCGTCGCTGATTGGTCGAGGCGAATTCGCGGCAGACTGTGCCCGTCGCTGATTGCTCGAGGCAACCTTTATGACATCATCGTCGCCATGCTGTGCCCGTCGCTGATTGGTCGAGGCCTTTGGTTTGGTTTGGTTTGGTTTCGGGTATTTTAGAATATGCATATCCCCGTAGTATATGGACAATGATGATTCCAGAATTCGCGGCAGACTGTGCCCGTCGCTGATTGGTCGAGGCAACCTTTATGACATTATCGTCGCCATGGCAACCATTATGACATCATCGTCGCTGTGCCCGTTGCTGATTGGTCGAGGCCTGGCGGCCTCGACCAATCGGAGACGCAGGATGTCTACGTCCTTTATGACATCATCGTCGCTTTGCCCGTTGCTGATTGGCCGAGGCCTGGCGGCCTCGACCAATCGGAGACGCAGGATGTCTACGTCCTTTATGACATCATCGTCGCTTTGCCCGTTGCTGATTGGCCGAGGCCTGGCGGCCTCGACCAATCGGAGGCGCAGGATGTCTACGTCCTTTATGACATCATCGTCGCTTTGCCCGTTGCTGATTGGTCGAGGCCTGGCGGCCTCGACCAATCGGAGACGCAGGATGTCTACGTCCTTTATGACATCATCGTCGCTGTGCCCGTTGCTGATTGGTCGAGGCCTGGCGGCCTCGACCAATCGGAGACGCAGGATGTCTACGTCCTTTATGACATCATCGTCGCTTTGCCCGTTGCTGATTGGCCGAGGCCTGGCGGCCTCGACCAATCAGAGACGCGGGATTTCTACGTCGATGCTGTGCCGCTCTCTGATTGGTCGAGGCCTGGCGGCCTCGACCAATCAGAGAGCCGGGATTTCCAGGACAGACAGACAGACAGACGGAAAAACCCTTATATATATAGATGATAGCTTGATGTTATATGTTATCATTGTTTTCCTTAATAAAAATTTATCTGATTTTAAAAAAAAATCTCTCACCGTGCTTGTTGCTCACTGCTCCGCAGTTTGGTGGAAGAACTTCTGTATGCGAATGTAAGAAATGCATCTTTAACCTTTTCCTGACATTGGACACATCCATACGTCATGGTCGTCTGGTACTTACTGACCTTTGACTTATGGATACATCATGGGGATCTCCCAGCCACCTGGGCTCTGTGCACGATTGCCACCGGGTATCAGTTGATTCTGACAGCTGACACCCGGCACTGAGAGCATGCATTAAGAAAGGGGACTATGTAATCTCAACCACAGTGGAGTGTTGAGCAAGGAAAATCCAGCAATGCAGCATTAAAATCCATCGATATATGAAAAAAGTAAATCCAGATTCAGAGCGCCTGTGTACAATGTCACTGTTGATTACTGTATTACCTGTACACTGTATACTATGTAGAGGGTTCCTGTGTATAATGTCACCGATGATCACTGTATTACCTGTACACTGACACTATATACAGAGTACCTATGTATAATGTCACAGTTGATCACTGTAGTACCTGTACACTGTATACTAAATAGAGAGCCACTGTGTATAATGTTTTTGGTGATCCCTGTATTACCTGTATGTTGACACTATATACAGAGCTCCTGTTTATAATGTCACTGGTGATCACTGTATTACAAATACACAATATAGACATATTGTGTATAATGTCACTGGTGATCCCTGTATTACCTGTACACTGACACTATACAGAGCTCCTGTGTATAATGTCACTGGTGATCACAGTATCACCTGTACACTGATGCTATATGCAGAGCTCCTGTGTATAATGTCACTGAAAATCACTATTACCTATACACTATATACAGAGCACCTGTGTGTAATATGTGAAAAAACACGGCACTCAGGAAGGTTACTTGTAGGTGCTCAAGCAGGGTGTCCAGCCCTTGTATCAAATGTTCAAAATAACTTGCCATTCAGTTTTTTTAAAAGAAACGTGTTAAGTTATTATGCATCCAGGCAATAAGTTGAATGTTTTTGGTTCAACAAGGACGTTCATTACAACAATCTTTGTCCAAGTGAGAAAATTTACATATGGGTGAAGAGAAAACAGAAACTAAATTTAAATTATTTGTCAATAATGCACAGTAATTTTATGTAATAGAGTAGTCTTATCAAATAATATGTCAAAAAATAATAACAATAACATGGTTGCTGCTGCGATAACCATGTTCTAAGGAAGAAAGCATCTAGTTGTCAACATTATATAAGCACTGAAGCACAAGGTTATTAAAGAAAAAACATATTAGCAGGAGTCTGATTTTTAAAGGGAACCTCTCACCCCAAAAATCTAAAATGAGCTGCGGCCACCGGCATCAGGGGCTTATCTCCAGCATTCTGTAATGCTGTAGATAAGCCCCCGATGTATCCTGAAAGATGAGAAAAAGAGGTTATATTATACTCACCCAGGGGCGGTCCGGGTCCGATGGGTGTCGGGGTCTGGGGTCTCCTATCTTCTTACGATGACGTCCTCTTCTTGTCTTCACGCCGCAGCTTCGACGGAGGCGTACTTTGTCTGCCCTGTTGAGGGCAGAGCGAAGTACTGCAGTGTGCAGGCGCCGGGAAATGTCAGAGAGGCCCAGCGCCTGCGCACTGCAGTACTTTTCTCTGCCCTCAACAGGGCAGACAAGAAGATAGGAGGCACCAGACCGCGATGCCCATCGGACGCGGACCGCCCCTGGGTGAGTATAATCTAACCTCTTTTTCTCATCTTTCTGGATACATCGGGTGCTTATCTACAGCATTACAGAATGCTGTAGATAAGCCCCTGATGCTGGTGGCTGCAGCTCATCTTTGATTTTTGGGGTGACAGATTCTCTTTAAATATAAGCAATCTACCGGAGCCGCAGCGTGAAGACCAGAAGAGGACGTCCTATGAAGATGAGAGGCTCCGGACCGGACCGCGATGCCCACCGGATCGGACTGCCCTCCCTGGTGAGTATAATCTAACCTCTTTTTCTCATCTTTTAGGATACATCGGGGGCTTATCTACAGTATTACAGAATGCTGTAGATAAGCCCCTGATGCCGGTGGGCTTAGCTCACCCTCGATTTTTGGGGTGACAGAGTCCCTTTAAAGAAGCGAATATACTCTACCATGGAAAGCATGGGGGTGCCCAGAGAGAGAGACAAGAAGGAGGGGCTAGCGATTATCTATCTATCTATCTATCTATCTATCTATCTATCTATCTATCTATCTATCTATTGTTTTCTTTAATAACCTGGTGCCAACACGCTTAGCCTTCTACCACCAATAGTGGCATAATACCAGCCCTGCAGTTGGTTAACATCCTTCATCCAGTGCGGGTGCGCACTTAACCCCGGTCTAATTACATCTTTGTCCACAATTATATCGTAAGATTACACTAGAAACATATGGCTTTAAGCGCAGTAGGACTTCCCACAAGCACTGTGGGTTTATTCAGTCCTCTCCACTGATACTATACATCTATTAAACTTAAGGGCATGATGCCAGACTCTGCAATGTCCACACATATCGTTCACACATCAGTGCGCAAGCGCGCACAGTTCCCGCCCACACATGTGACTGTGATGACATGCGGCGTCACGTGACACAGATCACCCGGCATTTAACCAGGAAGTAAATTCCGGATAGACAGCACATACCCCTGGCGACAGAGCTCGCACACAGCAAAAGCGCTGACTCTCCTGACCGGCTTACAGTTATTACACCGTCTCGCACTACAGGAGAATTTCTATTAACATCTAATGGACATTACACTTAACCTTGGTTCCCATTGTAAGAGCGCAGGTCCCGGGCGACTACCAGCAGTATCTCATGGACATATAGCTCTGATTATAGCAGACCCTTAGCACCAGGTGAAAAGCTTTCTACCATGACACATAGTGTACTTTTCTCTTGGCTCCACAAATTAACATAGCATGTTCCACACAATACTGTGATTTTGCCTATATTCATATTGACCTGATGTCATTGCCATCTCATACTTAAGGATCATGCAGCGATGCAACATAAGCATGTGTACGCTAACATTCTAATTTTTTCAACCATAGCCAATACAAGGAGCTTATAACTACATCTGATTTCCCTTTTTAGGCACCTTAAATCTCCCTTTGAGACACTTATACTCGAGGAGAAAATATTCCACACCACTGAACCAGGTGCTATTGGAACTTCTCTTTCCTCTACCTTGAAGCACTCATATCCTTTTTTCAAGTATAGTACTGCACACCATTTGAGTTTTTTCTCTCTTAGATCAAATGCTATATAATATACCGCAGTGCTTATATAATGTTGACAACCTAACATAGTTATTAAGGTTGAAGGAAGACTTTAAGTCCATCTAGTTCAACCCATAGCCTAACCTAACATACCCTAACATGTTGATCCAGAGGAAGGCAAAAAAAAACCATGTGGCAAAGAGTAAGCTCCACTGTGGGGAAAAAAAATTCCTTCCCGACTCCACATACGGCAATCAGACTAGTTCCCTGGATCAACGCCCTATCAAGGAATCTAGTATATATAACCTGTAACATTATACTTTTCAAGAAAGGTATCTAGTCCCCTCTTAAATTTAAGTAATGAATCGCTCATTACAACATCATACGGCAGAGAGTTCCATAGTCTCACTGCTCTTACAGTAAAGAATCCGCGTCTGTTGTTATGCTTAAACCTTCTTTTCTCCAGACGTAGAGGATGCCCCCCTGTCCCCGTCTCAGGTCTAAGATTAGAAAGATCGTCAGAAAGGTCTTTGTACTGTCCCCTCATATAGGTATACATTAAAATAAGATCACCCCTTAGCCTTTGTTTTTCCAAACTAAATAGCCCCAAGTGTAATAACCTATCTTGGTATTGCAGACCCCCCAGTCCTCTAATAACCTTGGTCACTCTTCTCTGCACCCGCTCCAGTTCAGCTATGTCTTTCTTATACACTGGAGACCAGAACTGTGCACAGTATTCTAAGTGTGGTCGAACAAGTGACTTGTATAGAGGTAAAATTATGTCCTCCTCATGAGCATCTATGCCTCTTTTAATGCATCCCATTATTTTATTTGCCTTTGTAGCAGCTGCCTGACACTGGCCACTAAATGTGAGTTTGTCATCCACCCATACTCCCAGGTCTTTTTCATTGACGATTTCGCCCATAGTTTTAGAATTAAGCACATCTTCCCAAAAGAAGGGATCAGATTTTCCAGTAAATCAAATAGTTAAAGATCTGGTAAAAAAAAAAAGAGTGGAGCAAACAGATCCTTTTGATGATGACGATCTAACCCAGGGGTCCCCAACTCCAGTCCTCAAGGCCCACCAACATGTCATGTTTTCAGGATTTCCTTAGTCTTGCCCAGGTAATAATTGCATCACCTGAGCAATGCAAAGGAAATCCTGAAAACATGACCTGTTGGTGGGCCTTGAGGACTGGAGTTGGGGACCCCTGATCTAACCTCCTGGGCTAAAGTACCCAAGGTTGATGCACCTGTGGCTTCCACCTCACGTCGATCCTCCTTGCCGGTAGAGGATGCTGGATCTCTATCCGATCTGATGGATCGTAAATCAGGCGTACTGTTAAAAGGATCTTGGGAAACTTGCATAGATGCATTCAAACCAGCAATTTCAGCCAGTTGCACAGGAAGATCAATGCTTGTTTAGCTGGACCAGCTGGACCAAAATATAAAAAATGGCATGTCAAGGGACAGGTTACGTTCCTCCATTTCCTCAATTAAAGGAGCAGCAGCATTTTTATCTGACGCCTCTATAGGCTTTCTTTGTCTGGCGGCTAGAACGGCAAGCTTAACCAATACAGCTCGCAGAGCTCTATGGTTAAAAATCCAATCCTAACCCAGAGCTAAACTCTGCTCTATACCCTGTGAGGGTGAGTTCTTATTTGGGAAAGTGTTAGATGATATTCTAACTAAAGCAGGAGAAAGGAAAAAAGAGTTTCCTAATCCATTCATTCCTTCCTACAGAAGAGCATTCAGGAAGCCGACATTTAGCAGGAGGCGGGACTATAAGGACCGATGGAACAATATAGATTTCAGGCAAAAGGGAAACCTCTAGACGTCTCTTCAAGCCAGTGGATAGATTCCGCTAGTCCTGCTTTACCTGTAGGAGGCAGATTGCTTAGTTTCAGTCATCAATGGAGAAAGATAACTGATAACTCTTGGGCCATTAACATAATAACATGAGGCCTATCTTTAGACTTTGTCCGGATACCTCCGGACTGCTTTCTATTGACTTCCTTAAAATCCCAAATGCAACAGGAGGCATTGGAGATGGAAATTAAGACATTTTATCTAAAAAGGTGTTAGCTAATGTCCCGGGAGACCAAAAAGGGAAAGGGTTTTACTCTCCCTTATTTCTAATTCCCAAACCTGATGGGTCATTTCGAACCATAATTAATCTAAAAAAATTAAATTCTTTCCTAAAATCTGAGACCTTTAAGATGGAATCTGTACGTTTAGCCATAAAAGTGTTGTTCCCCGGTTGTTATATGGCGGTATTAGATCTTTAGATGCATACTATCATCTGCCTATACATAAATCGCATCAACAATTTCTCCGGGTAGCAGTCACAATGGGAGATCACATACATCATCTGCAGTTCAAAGCTTTGCCCTTTGGTTTATCTATGGCACCCCGCGTATTTACTAAGTTAATGTCGGAAGTAATGTTGTATTTACAGGTTAAGGATACCTTAATTATTCCATACTTAGATGACCTCTTAATAGTGGGCAATTCTTCCCTTCAATGTGAACAAAGACTGGGGGTTATAGTATCTTCCTTACAGAAGCTCGGATGGTTGATTAATTGGAAAAATCTAGATTATGGCCTGTCATCTGCCAGACGTTTCTAGGTCTTCATCTGGGCTCAGTGAATCAGAAATGTCTCCTCCCTGATGAAAAAAAGTCATCTATAATTGATAAAGTAGACCAAGCGATTAGTAATTGTAGTATGTCTTTAAGGAAAGGCATGCTTTTATTGGGTTCATTAACCTCTAGTATCCCTGCAGTGCAGTGGGCTCAACTGCATACTAGGAAATTACAAAATGTTATATTACGGGAAGATAGTAGACTACAGGGGCAACTGGATAGTTCTATATTTCTGCCATCAGATGTAATCCAATCCCTTAGATGGTGGTTAAATCCAAAGAACATCACCCAAGCAGATTTTCTGTGCAAAGGGTTACTGTTGCTTTTCCAGCTTCTGCCATTGAAGCCAGTGCTGGGCAGCGGCGAGCAGACGCTTTTGGAACTAAGTCCTGCTTTTTCCCTTCTGAGCATGCCCAGGGTAAGATATCTCATTGGAGATCGAGGGTCACATGCTCAGATACTGCAGCAAAACACATTGGTTCTCCAGGAAGGTCCTGAAGTTGCTCAGGCTCTGTGGCAGCCTCTCATTGGTCCTTCTGGGAAGGCCCTGTACTTGCTGCAGCTATAAAAGGCTCGCATGGTATAGTATCAATCCAAGGATGTGCTTTGCGCCAGTGTGGTTATGTGTGAATGGATTCAATGACCCGGCTGAAATAAGCCCCTAGAATACCGGCACCTCCGGTGAGGAGATTATATGAATGTATTCAGGGACCCGGCTGAAATAAGCCCCTAGAATACCGGCTCCTCCGGTGAGGAAATTGCGTGTATGCATAACCACTGACTGCTATCAGTTCGGCAGTAAGCTTGTGCTCCTGTGAGGCTAACAGGGCGCAGTGCTTTCCTTTCACGGCTACTCTGTGAAGTAACAGAGCTAGTCTATACCGCCAAACAGTGCCACTATTAGCTAGCAGCAGGTTCCTCCTGCACGGTGGACCCCGGGCTGCGAACGCACCAATTATAATAAATGTCTATATTTACCCGGTGCCTTCCGCTAACCCTAAGAGCGTGTTATTCCACTTTTTGTTTGGCGGTATGATAATAAAGGATCGTTTTTTGCCTCTTTTTTTTTTTTTACGGTGTTCACTGAAGGGGTTAACTAGTGGGACAGTTTTATAGGTCGGGTCGTTACGGACGCGGCGATACTAAATGTGTACTTTTATTTTGTTTTTATTTAGATAAAGAAATGTAGTTATTGGAACAATATTTTTTTTTCTTTATTTAGGAAATTTTTTTTTTTTACACATGTAAATATTATTTTTTTGCTTTTTTTACATTCCCCCGGGGGGAGGGGGAGACATCACATTATAGTGACAGATCACAGTGCACTGTGTCAAACCAGCGATCAAACAGGCACTGCAGGGAAGCTTCCCGGTGCCTGCTCTGAGCAGGCGCTTGAAAGCCACCTCCCTGCATGACTCAGAGGGCCCCCCGCATCCATTTTGGATCTGCTTCTGCAGGGAGGAGGAGGTAGGAGACCCTCGGAGGAACTCGATCACATCGCGTTGCTTGGGGGTCTCAGAGAAGCACGCAGGGAGCCCCCTCCCTGCGCGATGCTTCCCTGTGCCGCCGGAATGCTGCGATCATGTCTGCGCCCAATGAGTGCAGACTTCATTGTCCCTACCTTCGGACATATTTACCATCAACAGGAAGCCAGAACTTTGGCTTCTCTCTGACTTCCTCATGATGTTCAATTTGTTTGAAGGAGGGGACGGTGATACCAACACAGATTAGGTGGAGGGCTCACATAATGTAACAACCTCACATGAGCCCAAGGAACACACATACTGACACCGCTGGAACAGCATCTGCATGGGAGGTTTGTGCAAGGGTTTTTTTTATAGAACCAAACAAGAGGAATGAAAAAGGGTTGGCCAAGTAGTGAGTAACAATTTTTTAAAAATCCCACACAGTGGCATTATCACACCTAAGGTGTGAAAAAACAATTACTGGAAAACTGTATTTTGTTGATCATCAAAAATAACTCAGGCGGGGAGAAACTATATACTGTATTTTTCAGATTATAAGATTATCTTTCTCCCCCCAAATTTGGGAGGAGAATGGGAGTGCCTCTCATAGTCTGAATGTAGCTCACCTGTGGGGGTGGGGGTGACTGCCATGGAGGGGGCATGGTCAGTGCTGCAGGAGGAAGTTGGTGGCAGGAGTGGGCAATCCCTGAATTTCCCATTGATTTCTTGCTAGTGGGCTTTAGGAAAATGGCCACCTCTGGTGGAGCATGCGCAGATTGAGACCTCAGCTCCCGTGCATTGTGCCAGTTCTGGCGCTGCCAGCTTCCTGCAGCAGAGACCCTGCCTCATGTTACTCTGCTCCATCGCCACCGTCTCCCCTTTCCTGGTAAGAAAGTCATATAATTAATTAATTGAGAAATGGTAATAACTATATAACTTACCATGTTTTTTGGACTATTAGACATGCTTTTACAAAAATAAAATCTCGTTAGTAAGTGAGTTCCTCTTGACTGTAGGCAGCTTCCTGTGATAGAGGAGAATGCTGATACAGTGTCCTTCCTGATCACTGAGTTAACTACTCAATGGTCCACTGTGTCGAAGGCAGAGGAAAGGTCCACGAGGAATAGAACAGAGTAGTGTCATTTGGATTTGGTGAATAGTAGGTAATTGGCAACGTTAGCCAGGGCAGTTTCTGTGGAATGATGCAGTCGGAAGCCAGATTGTAAGCAGTCAAAGAGGGAGCAGGAGGAGAGGTGGGGGACAGTCAAGATGGGCGTGTTGTTCCAGTAGTGTTGAGGCGAGGCATAGGGGAGAAGTGATATGGGGCCATAGCTAGACACCGAGAATAGGTCATGGTCAAGAATATAGGACAAAAATAGACTGATGTGCCAGGGTTGCTTGTTATTGCTCAAGCTTTGGAATGTGAGGGGGGAGACCTATTCACTAGCTGTAGCGATGTTATATAAAGCGTCAACAGCATCTTCACTGTGAAAGAAGGAGAAGGGACTCAGAAAGTGAATGTAAGGTGATTGAAGTTTCTGTGAGCATGTGCAAGTTTTTGATTTGGGGATTGTGCACATGGATATGAGAGGAAATAGAATGTAGTAGGTTGTGGTCAGATGGGAGAGAGGTTAGATAGCAAATAGAGGTGGGTGAAAATGAGGTCCATTGTGTGGTCAACTTTGTGAATGGCTACTGAGGACCATTGAGCAAAGCCGAAGAAGGAAGTGAGTTAGAAGAAAAGAAACAGGCGAGTGGGAAATGTCATTGGGGACGTTGAAGTCGCATATGATGACAGTGGGCATGTCATTGGAAAAGAAATGTGGGTAGATAAAAACTGGAATGACAATAAGCGCAATAGGGTTTTATCCAGATTACAAAAGAAAGAGTAAAATGGGATTTGCTTACCTTGTTAGGGTTGTGAAAGTCACAGCCTCTTTGTTAAGGTACTGTCACACTAGACGATATCGCTAGCGATCCGTGACGTTGCAGCGTCCTCGCTAGCGATATCGTCCAGTGTGACAGGCAGCAGCGGTCAGGCCCCTGCTGGGAGATCGCTGGTCGGGGAAGAAAGTCCAGAACTTTATTTCGTCGCTGGACTCCCCGTAGACATCGCTGAATCGGCGTGTGTGACACCGATTCAGCGATGTCTTTGCTGGTAACCAGGGTAAACATCGGGTAACTAAGCGCAGGGCCGCGCTTAGTAACCCGATGTTTACCCTGGTTACCATCCTAAAAGTAAAAAAACAAACAGTACATACTTACCTACAGCCGTCTGTCCTCCAGCGCTGTGCTCTGCTCTCCTCCTGCTCTGGCTGTGAGCGTCGGTCAGCCGGAAAGCAGAGCGGTGACGTCACCGCTCTGCTTTCTGGCTGCCCGGCGCTCACAGCCAGACCAGAGAAGCAGAGTGCCGAGGACAGACAGCGGTAGGTAAGTATGTAGCGTTTGTTTTTTTACTTTTTAGGATGGTAACCAGGGTAAACATCGGGTTACTAAGCGCGGCCCTGCGCTTAGTTACCCGATGTTTACCCTGGTTACCGGGGACCTCGGGATCGTTGGTCGCTGGAGAGCTGTCTGTGTGACAGCTCTCCAGCGACCAAACAGCAACGCTGCAGCGATCCGGATCGTTGTCGGTATCGCTGCAGCGTCGCTATGTGTGACGGTACCTTTAGCCTGTAAGTAAAGATGGGTGCTGCAGATCCACCAAACAGATAATAAGCAAACTTGCATAAAGGTGGATTCAAAACTGGCTGCTGAGAATTCAATATGCAATAGGAAACCAGATGCGGTTTTATTTGTCAATGTATTTCAAGGTGATCATACCTCTTCATCAGGAAGATAAAGGTATTAGAAAAAAAAAAGAAAGAGGGAGATGAAAAGGAAAAAAGGGGGATGAGAAGATAAAAAAATGGGGGGTAAAGAAAAAAGGAAAACATTTTCAATTGAAAAAAGCTTAAAAATATTGTGGAGTGATGAAAGCAAAAGATGTTTGCTTTTATTGAGAAAAAAAACAGTACTATTGTGAAAACTCAAGCACCGTGGCGTGAAGGAGAATATTCCTGCTTTTATTTAAAAAAAAAACTTCTATTGTTGTGAAGACTTAGAACATTGTGGAATGGTGAAAGAGAAGATGCTTGGCTTTGTTGAAAAAGACTGTGTGAACTCCGATAGCTGTATTAGTACTGAGCCTATGAGGGGAGAATGGAAGCCCCCTCTAACTGCAGTTACCGTGAAGCATGAATCGTTGGTCTGCATAAAATGTTGGTCAGTGCATCAGAAGGAATCTTCCCTGTTAATAGCTTGAATAAAGTGATAGGCTAATTGCCAGTTATATACCAGGTTAATACACTGCTCAAAAAAATAAAGGGAACACTAAAATCCCACATATGACATTGAAATATTCCAGTTGTAAATCTTTATTCATTACATAATGGAATGTGTTGAGAACAATAAAACCTAAACATGATCAATGTAAATCACAGCTACTGTAATATCCCACGGAGGTCTGGAGTTGGAATGATGCTCAAAATCAAAGTGGAAAATGAAGTTACAGGCTGATCCAACTTCAGTGGAATTGCCTCAAGACAAGGAAATGATGCCCAGTAGAGTGTGTGGCCTCCACATGCCTGTATGATATCCCTACAACACCTGGGCATGCTCCAGATGAGGCGGCAGATGGTCTCCTGAGGGATCTCCTCCCAGACCTGGACTAAAGCATCCACCAACTCCTGGACAGTCTGTGGTGCAACATGACGTTGGTGGATGGTGCGAAACATGATAATCCAGATGTGTTCTATCGGATTCAGGTCTGGAGAACGGGCAGGCCAGTCCATAGCTTCAATGCCTTCATCTCGCAGGAACTGCTGACACACTCCAGCCACATGAGGTCTGGCATTGTCCTGCATTAGGAGGAACCCAGGGCCAACTGCACCAGTATATGGTCTCACAAGGGGTCTGAGGATCTCATCTTGGTACCTAATGGCAGTCAGGCTACCTCTGGCGAGCACATGGAGGGCTGTGCGGCCCTCCAAAGAAATACCACCCCACACTCGTGGTAGCATGAGACGGACTCTACAACCTACACAAGTGGCTCAGGTAGTGCAGCTCATCCAGGATGGCACATCAATGCTAGCTGTGGCAAGGTTTGCTGTGTCTGTCAGCGTAGTATCCAGAGGCTGGAGGCGCTACCAGGAGACAGGCCAGTACACCAGGAGATGTGGAGGGGGCCGTAGGAGGGCAACAACACAACAGCAGGAACGCTACTTCTGCCTTTGTACTAGGAGGAACAGGAGGAGCACTGCAAAAACCCTGCAAAATGATCTCCAGCAGGCCACAAATGTGCATGTGTCTGCACAAACTGTTAGAAACCGACTCCATGAGGATGGTTTGAGTGCCAGACGTCCACAGATGGGGGTTGTGCTCATAGCCCAACACCGTGCAGGATGCTTGGCATTTGCCACAGAACACCAGGATTGTCAAATTCACCACTGGCGCCCTGTGCTCTTCACAGATGAAAGCAGGTTCACACTGAGCATATGTGGCAGACGCGACAGAGTCGTGGAGAGCGATCTGTATGTCAGCAATTCCTGCAAGAAGAAGGCATTGAAGCTAAAGACTGATCCGCCCATTCCCCAGACCTGAATCTGATTGAACACATCTGGGACATTATGTCTCGCACCATCCACCAACGTCACCTTGCACCACAGACTGTCCAGGAGTTGGCGGATGATTTAGTCCAGGTCTGGGAGGAAGTCCCTAAGGAGACCATCTGCCGCCTCATCAGGAGCATGCCAAGGTGTTGTAGGGAGGTCATACAGGCACGTGGAGGTCTCATACACAATAGAACATCATTTCCTTGTCTTGAGGCATCTCCACTGAAGTTGGACCAGCCGGTAATTTAATTTTCCACTTTGATTTTGAGTATCATTCCAAATCCAGACATCCATGGGATATTAATTTTGATTTACATTGATCATTTTTATGTTTTATTGTTTTCAACACATTCCACTATGTAATGAATAAAGATTTGCAACTGAAATATTTCATTCAGTGATAGCTAGGATGTGGTATTTTAGTGTTCCCTTTATTTTTTTGAGCGGTGTATTTACATTACAAAAATGAACATATCCATATAGCATTGACACATAAGGAAGGGGTCTAAGGAAACCGTTTACCAGCTTTGTTGCACCATCAGCTGCACTTTAGGCCTTCAACCGCACCACACTGATTCAAGGACTCTCCTGCTTGTGCCCTCAACCGCACCACACCTGTTCGAAGACCCTACTGAAGGGCACCACCAATTAAATTCTCCCGCTGAGACCTCAGCCCAGTAGGGACCCCTTTTTTTTAAATTATATTCTGACCACCAAATGAAGCAAAAGAGGGGGGTAGGTAACTGCCCCACCAAACAGGCCCCTTACACCCCCCTGGCTCTCCACAGACCCATTCCTGCCACGACAGACATGCATGACACCTTATGCATGAGTGTCCTTCCACACCTTAACAGCCTTCTCTAAACCCTCTCAAACCCAGTGCCCAGATATCTACAGGGTGGGCCATTTATATGGATACACCTAAATAAAATGCTGCACATTTCGTATGTTCACAGCATAGCCAATTGCCTTCAAATGACCCCAAAACATCTGAAACAACATACTGGAAGCCTGTGCTAGCATTTCTTCTGCGGTGTTGCTATCAGTGTGTCAATAGTGTGAGACGAGGGTTGCATTGACAATCCAACGCAATTGGCAGCACATTGAACACATTCTATAAGTGGTCAATAAATAACTCATGAAAGAATGAAGTTATGTTAAAACCAAGCACACCATTGTTTTTCTTGTGAAATTCTCAATAAGTTTGATGTGTCACATGACCCTCTTCCCATTGAAAAAAATAAAGTTAAATCCAAAATGGCTGACTTCAAAATGGCCGCCATGGTCACCACCCATCTTGAAAAGTTTTCCCCCTCCCATATACGAATATGCCAAAAACAGGAAGTTGATATCACCAACCATTCCCATTTTATTTAGGTGTATCCATATAAATGGCCAGCCTGTATACCGATAGGTGTCAAATGCACCCCATCCTGATGTAAATGCTCTCTAGATGGCACGTGCAGATCGCGATGCCGCACTACCACCACCTCATTCCTAGCCAAAAAATGCAACACCTCCTGATACACCTAATCCGGGCCCTAATTATGTGTTCCAGTGAATGACCATATTTCCATGCCAAAAGAGCCACAATATCGGACCAAACAATGACCATCCCCGAGTGAGCAGCCATGAGGCGCAAGCAGTCAAACTTAATGTCCTGAACCAAATCCCTAGAAGTGCGGACCCCCAAATAATTTTTCCCTGCGTGAATCAATAAAACATCCGGGGGTCTATCCACACCCATATAAAAATAAAATTCTGGAACCAACCTGGACCAGAGCATTCTGATAATCCCAATCCACCTGACGGGCCCTTCATCATGTCTTAACTCAAGCTGCCGGATGGACGGTCTGACGTCAGCCCGTAAATCTCCCCACACCACATTCGAGTGTCCTAACACCCACACCAACAGCGGACCATCTGTAAAAGAAAACAACCAAAATTGTAACTTGCAAACCCTCTTCGCCAGTGTTAAGCATCCAGCATTCCTGTACGGACATATGACGCAAAATCTAACAACTCCTATCTCCTAATCTTGTGCACCACCGCTGCACTAAGGCCCCACCTGGTCACTTCCGTTGCTGCCCCTATATGAAACAAATGGGACCCAAATTTAGAATCATCCATGCCAATTGAACCTAAGCACCTCCTGATTATGGCTATAAACTGCAATTTAGACAAAGCCGAACCATCCTGATGAATCAATAAAGAACCCTCGGCACCGCCCCTTACCAAAAAAATTGAGACGTTCTATACATCGGGCACTCCATTAATCCTTACACCGCCCACAATTCCACCATACAAACCTTGCTATAGATAAGTCTTCGACCTCCGAAGTATACAACAGATAACCCTGGGTTCACATACCACATCATGAAATTGCAAACCCTTTTGATGACAACAATTCTTACTCACTAATTAGTTTATTCGAAATGCGCCAAAGAAAGCTAAACTAAAAGCCGTCTGAAACAACAATGTCTAATATTTTAACCGACAGACATTTTTCAATGCTGCTAACAGTCTACCCAACATATGAAATGAGATCGGATGCCTCCAATCCCGAACTGCCCTTTTTTTCCTGTACCCCTTCAAAGCTTGTTGTATCACAAAAGCCTTGGTAACGTCTTCCATGCCAGACAATTTGAACAAAAATGCTAATGCTGCCATTTGACCATTCCACACCGACACCCCTTCCTCACATAACCTGCCGATCATGTATAACAGATCCACTTTATCGTCGTCTGACTGACAACTCCCTGTACTCGCCTCCAACCTACATGAATAGTCCCACATCGACTTATATTGATGCAAAATCCCAGCAGCCACCGATGCCGTAATGAACCTCATCGCTGATCTGATACCAGATACTATAAGCTTGCCAACCATTGTGTTCCGTGGTGCTCTGACTCCGGCGCCAGCTTCCGAAACAGACTCCACTGAAAGTGAGAAATTGCATCAGCAATGGAATTTTTGACTCCTGGGACATGTGTCGCCCTCAACCATACATTCAAATGCAAGCATCGAAGTACCAAATGACGCATCAAGTTCACCACAGGAGGAGAATGAGATGACAAGAGCTTAATACTGTGCACCACGCTCATGTTATCACACAAAAACCTCACCTTCTTGTTTTGCAAAGCTTCCCCTCGCACTTCCACGGTTACCACAATGGGAAATAGCTCTAAGACCACTACATTCTTTGTCAGCCCATTAACTACACTCGTCCGGCCACTTCCCGGCCAACCATTTGCCTTGAAAATAGGCTCCAAATCACAATGATCCTGCTGCATCCATAACCAACTCCAAATCAACATTGTCAACCACCACGTCCATCCACACCGATCATCCGTTGTAACTGCCCAAAAACTGCTCCCACATGTGTAGATCTGCTTTCTGCCCTTCATTCAATCAAATAAAATGCCGTGGGTGAGTCGCACCCACCGTTGCTACAGTCAACCTCCTGGTAAATATTCTACCCATGGGTAAAATCCTGCAAGCAAAATTCAATTTACTCAGTAAAGATTGCAACTGGCGCTACTGAATCATGTGGAATCTCAACACCTTTTGTATGACCATTTTCAAATCCTCCAGCTTTTCAACTGCCAAACGACATTCCATCAACACGGTATCTATCTCAATGCCCAGAAAACAGCGTGGTGGATGGACCCACAGTCTTCTCTGCTGCCAAAGGAATCCCAAACCTCTCCTCTACTTGTTCCATCGTTCACATTAATACTGCGCACACCGGAGACCCAGCTGGTCCAATACACAAAAAATCATCAAGATAGTGAATAATAGAGTCTGCACCTGCCTCTGTTATAAACAGCCATTCCAAAAAGGAACTAAACTTCTCAAAATATGCACATGAGATAGAACAACTCATGGGAAAACAACAATCAACATACCGTATATACTCGAGTATAAGCCGAGATTTTCAGCCCATTTTTTTGGGCTGAAAGTCCCCCTGTCGGCTTATACTCGAGTCATACACAGGGGTCGGCAGGGGAGGGGGAGCGGGGACTCTCTAATTATACTCACCTTCTCCTGGCGCGGTCCCTGCACGTCCCTGCTTCTTCCAGCGCTGCAGATTCTTCCTGTACTGAGCGGTCACATGGTACCGCTCATTACAGTAATGAATATGTGGCTCCACCTCCCATAGGGGTGGAGCCGCATATTCATTACTGTAATGAGCGGTAACTGCAGGAAGTAGATGCAGTGGTGGAAGAAGCAGGGATGAATTCTGAAGTGTACCGGGATATACTTTCAGCCCAGATTCAGCCAAATGCTGCAAAGTTGATTGGATGGCGCTTCATAGTACAGATGGACAATGACCCCAAGCATACAGCCAAAGCTACCCAGGAGTTCATGAGTGCCAAAAAGTGGAACATTCTGCAAAGGCCAAGTCAATCTCCAGATCTAAACCCAATTGAGCATGCATTTCACTTGCTCAAATCCAGACTTAAGACGGAAAGACCCACAAACAAGCAAGACCTGAAGGCTGCGGCTGTAAAGGCCTGGCAAAGCATTAAGAAGGAGGAAACCCAGCGTTTGGTGATGTCCATGGGTTCCAGACTTAAGGCAGTGATTGCCTCTAAAGGATTTGCAACAAAATATTGAAAATAAAAATATTTTGCTTGGGTTATGTTTATTTGTCCAATTACTTTTGACCTCCTAAAATGTGGAGTGTTTGTAAAGAAATGTGTACAATTCCTACATTTTCTATCAGATATTTTTGTTCAACCCTTCAAATTAAACATTACAGTCTGCACTTGAATTCTGTTGTAGAGGTTTCATTTCAAATCCAATGTGGTGGCATGCAGAGCCCAACTCACGAAAATTGTGACACTGTCCAAATATTTCTGGCCCTAACTGTATGATCTATGCAGAAGATATTTTACGTCATGGAACAAATACAAGCGAAATTAATGAACCTTTCAAAAGAACTCTACATTCACGGAAACCAAGAGGATCTAGTCTACAAAAACCTAATAGATGACAACATACCTGACAATTCAGTAGATATTACCAGAACATTTGCATGGGTTATGGTGTAAAATACTGTATTGAGCTGCACTTGAACAATTAGACTTTTCTTCATGCTTACATTTTGTTTCTAAGGTAATGTGTCTACCTGGACAGGATAAAGTCATTATTATTCATGTTTCCATAATCATACCTCATGACCTGCCAGAGTGGAGAATGTACACACGATCCAGGACTTGGTGACACCAGTAAGCGCTGACAAGATTTGTTTCCAAGTTATGTCAGAAAAAGAAGTTGTTTCTGCATTCTTTTCATCTTGTGTACATGTCGAAAGTCTGACAAAAGGTTTATATTGTATTGATGGCAATTTGTAAACTCTCTCAAAGAAGGAACAAAGTATAAATATTACATCAACAGGCACAAGAAATCTGAAAATCCTTCCGATACAGTTCAAATTGTCACCACTAAATAATTTTCCTTGGGATATGTGGACAAAATATTATTATTATTATTATTATTATTTATTATTATAGCGCCATTTATTCCATGGCGCTTTACATGTGAGGAGGGGTATACATAATAAAACAAGTACAATAATCTTGAAAAATACAAGTCACAACTGGTACAGGAGGAGAGAGGACCCTGCCCGCGAGGGCTCACAATCTACAAGGGATGGGTGAGGATACAGTAGGTGAGGGTAGAGCTGGCCGTGCAGCGGTTTGGTCAATCGGTGGTTACTGCAGGTTGTAGGCTTGTCGGAAGAGGTGGGTCTTCAGGTTCTTTTTGAAGGTTTCGATGGTAGGCGAGAGTCTGATATGTTGTGGTAGAGCATTCCAGAGTAGGGGGGATGCACGAGAGAAATCTTGTATGCGATTGTGGGAAGAGGAGATAATAGGGGAGTAGAGAAGGAGATCTTGTGAGGATCGGAGGTTGCGTGCAGGAAAGTACCGGGAGACGAGGTCACAGATGTATGGAGGAGACAGGTTGTGGATGGCTTTATATGTCATGGTTAGGCTTTTGTACTGGAGTCTCTGGGTGATGGGGAGCCAGTGCAGGGATTGACAGAGGGGAGAGGCCGGGGAATAGCGGGGGGACAGGTGGATTAGTCGGGCAGCAGAGTTTAGAATAGATTGGAGGGGTGCAAGAGTGTTAGAGGGGAGGCCACAGAGCAGGAGGTTACAGTAGTCAAGGCGGGAGATGATGAGGGCATGGACTAGGGTTTTTGCAGATTCTTGGTTTAGGAATGTGCGGATCCGTGAAATATTTTTGAGTTGGAGGCGGCAGGAAGTGGAAAGGGTTTGGATATGTGGTTTAAAGGAGAGATCAGTGTCAAGGATTACCCCAAGACAGCGGGCTTGTGGGACTGGGGAGAGTGGGCAGCCGTTTACTGTAATGGATAGGTTCGTTGGGGAGATCGCGTGAGATGGGGGAAAGATGATGAATTCTGTTTTGTCCATGTTAAGTTTTAGAAATCTAGTGGAGAAGAAGGATGAAATAGCAGACAGACATTGAGGGATTCTGGTTAGTAGGGAGGTGATATCTGGTCCAGAGATGTAGATCTGTGTGTCGTCAGCATAGAGATGATACTGAAAGCCGTGAGATTCTATGAGCTGTCCCAGGCCAAAGGTGTAGATGGAGAAGAGCAGGGGTCCTAGAACTGAGCCTTGCGGGACTCCGACAGATAGGGGGCGAGGTGAGGAGGTGGTGTGTGAGTGGGAGACGCTGAATGTACGGTCAGTTAGGTATGATGAGATCCAGGATAGGGCCAATTCTGTGATGCCAAGGGATGAGAGGGTCTGCAGCAGCAGGGAATGGTCCACTGTGTCAAAGGCAGAGGACAGGTCCAGGAGGAGGAGGACAGAGTAGTGTCGCTTGCTCTTGGCGGTTAATAGGTCATTGGTGACCTTAGTTAGGGCAGTTTCAGTGGAGTGGTGTGACCGGAAGCCTGATTGAAAGCGGTCGAAGAAGGAGCAGGAAGATAGATGGGAGGACAGTTCAATATGGACATGTTGTTCCAGTAGTTTTGAGGCAAAGGGGAGAAGTGATATAGGGCGATAGCTAGATACAGAGGATGGGTCAAGAGAGGGCTTTTTGAGGATAGGTGTGATTGTGGCATGTTTAAAGCTTGAGGGGAAAATGCCAGTTGTTAGTGATAGGTTAAAGAGATGGGTTAGGGTTGGGATGAAGACTGTGGTGAGGTTTGGGATGAAGTGGGATGGGAGTGGGTCAAGTGCACAGGTGGTGAGATGCGATCTTGAGAGTAGAGTGGAGAGTCCGTCTTCTGTAATGGTGGAGAAGTTGGTTTTGGAGGTGGAGGGCTGGGTAGTTGGGAGGAAGGGTTCTGGGGGTTGTTTACTAAAATTGTCTCTGATGTTCTCAATTTTCTGCTTGAAAAATGAGGCGAAGTCTTCAGCTGAGATGAGTGGGGAGGGAGGAGGTGCTGGGGGACGGAGGAGAGAGTTGAAGGTGTTGAATAACTGTTTGGGGTTGTGAGACAGGGAGGATATGAGAGATGAGAAGTAGGTTTGTTTTGCTGTGGCGAGCATGGTTTTGAAAGCAGTGAGGGACTGTTTGAATGCGATGAAGTGCTCGATGGAGTGGGATCTTTTCCATCTGCGCTCAGCAGCTCTGGAAGCTCGCCTCAGTTCTTTTGTCATGCTGGTGTGCCAGGGTTGTCTGTTGATTTTGCGAGCTTTGGTATGTGTGAGAGGGGCAAGAGATTCCAAAGCTGCAGCTATTGTGGTGTTATATAGAGTGGCAGCATCATCCGCATTGTGTAGGGAGCTTATGTCTGTGAGAGGGAGGAGGGATTCAGAGAGTGAGTGAAGATCAAGGTGTTTAAGATTTCTGCGAGGGTGTGAGAGTTTGTGGGGTGGGGGTTGTAGACAAGGAGTGGAAAGGGAAGAGAATGTAAGTAGGTTGTGGTCAGAAAGAGGAAGAGGTGAGTTTGAGAGGTTAGATAGGGAGCAGAGGCGGGTGAGAATGAGGTCCAGTGTGTGACCATCTTTGTGGGTGGCTGTAGAAGACCATTGAGTGAGGCCAAAGGAGGAAGTGAGAGATAGAAGTTTAGTGGCAGCTGAGAGGGAAGTGTCAATGGGGATGTTGAAGTCGCCCATGATGATAGTGGGGATGTCAGTGGCGAGGAAGTGGAGTAGCCAGGTGGTGAAGTGGTCGAAGAAGGTGGTGGCTGGCCCTGGGGGACGGTAGATGACAGCCAGTTGGAGGTTGGAGGGGGAGTAGATGCGCACAGAGTGCACCTCAAAGGAAGGGAGGATAACAGAGGGTGGCAGTGGGATTGGGGTGAAGGAGCAGTTATCTGACAGGAGAAAACCAACTCCTCCGCCATGCTTGCTGCTGGGGCGGGGTGTGTGAGAAAGGTGGAAGCCACCGTAAGAGAGTGCCGCAGGGGAGGCTGTGTCAGAAGGGGTGAGCCAGGTTTCAGTGATGCCGAGGAAGGAGAGTTTGTTATTGATAAAGAGGTCATGGATAAATGGAAGTTTATTGCAGACAGAGCGTGCGTTCCATAGTGCTCCAGATAGGGAAATTGGGGGAGAGGGGGCAGGATGAATGGGTATGAGGTTACTGTGGTTGCGAGGACGTGTAGAGGATCGTGGCAGGGGATTAGAAATGAGTGTGGGGATGTGATGAGGAGGGCCAGGATTTGGGGATATGTCGCCAGCAATGAGGAGCAGCAGACAGAGCGTTAGAAGGTGTGAGCTGGATAGGTCATGATGTGGCCGTGTGTGCCTGGCGAGAAAGGATTGTATGTGGAGGAATAGTTCTGTGGAGGAGGTGAGATGACTGGGGAGGATGGAGGGAGAAATGACTAGTTCTTTACTGGGTGGAGGGACTACAGGAGATAGGAAGAAATAGAGTAGTATGGGGGTGAATGTGAAAAGAAACCGAAACATTATAGTGGTTTTCTATTCCTTTACCTTCCAGTCAATTCCAGTCCAATTCTAGTCTAATTCATAGCAATTAAAAAAACTGCAATTTAAAAATGCAATTTCTAAGATGGTCAGACACGTCTGGTCAGACTCATGGCTATGAATTTATGGGCACCTAAGGGCTCACAGCTGAGAGGGAGGATGTGGGCGTGTGTGTCTAGAGCACATGTTCACAGTTAAGCCAGGTCATAAAGAGGGGGTGGGGTAGATGGCCACTCAGGTATGCAAGCAAGAAGCAAGGGAAGTGAAATACGAATGGATAGAAAACAATGGGTAAGCAAAGCATACCAGGTGGGAATTATATGCAGTTCACATAAACACACATTGCAGGAAAGGCAGAGTAGATGGACAGCAGCATACCAGGTGGGAATTATATGCAGTTCACATAAACACACATTGCAGGAAAGGCAGAGTAGATGGACAGCAGCATACCAGGTGGGAATTATATGCAGTTCACATAAACACACATTGCAGGAAAGGCAGAGTAGATGGACAGCAGCATACCAGGTGGGAATTATATGCAGTTCACATAAACACACATTGCAGGAAAGGCAGAGTAGATGGACAGCAGCATACCAGGTGGGAATTATGTGCAGTTCACATAAACACACATTGCAGGAAAGGCAGAGTAGATGGACAGCAGCATACCAGGTGGGAATTATATGCAGTTCACATAAACACACATTGCAGGAAAGGCAGAGTAGATGGACAGCAGCATACCTGTGGGTAGACAAAACAGCTTGATTAGAGGATACAGGTGGTGATGAGGATGATGAAAGTACAGCAGTGATGAATGCTCAAATGCCCCATGGAATTCTAGTCTAATTCATAGCAATTAAAAAACTGCAATTTAAAAATGCAATTTCTAAGATGGTCAGACACGTCTGGTCAGACTCATGGCTATGAATTTATAGATAACACATTTATAGATAACACATAACAAAATAGATAACACATTTAACAAATCCTTGTCTTTATTTAACAAAACAACTAAAAGAAGCTGAAACTGTATTCAGACATGAGCAAGGGAATTTAAATGATATTGAACATGAATGGACGAGTATGTCAGGCTCATCTTGGTGGAGAAATTTAGGAAAATCAGTAACTAGTTGGTCACAGTCTTCAGCGAAAATGGCAGCAGGAAATGTATTATCTAATCTGATTGTTATTATATTTATTGTGGTTTTGCTGTATATAATGTATCAAATAGTTATGTGTAAAATTAAGAGAATTTATAAAAAGATATAGACAAATGAAAAAGGAAGATGATATTTTAAGAGAGATGTTAAAACAGAAAAATATAACTAATTTTATTTTTATTTTTACAATAGTTTTGAAAATTCAGATGACATTCAAAACAGATGTTGATAGAAGGTATTCAGAATAAAGAATGGATGTGATACAAATGGTGAGAGAATGAGTTTAGGATTGATTATGATATTTCTCAAATAATAATCAGAGTGGTCGGCAAAATATTAATATTTCAATAATAAAAAAATATAAATTACTTAACATATGAACAGAGACTCTGGTTAGTGAGCGACTGAGTTATTCTCAGGACTTTGGTAGATACAGCTGTTCTCTGTCAGAACTATAGGGCCTTTGTCAGAACTGTCAATATGTGGCTATTTGGAGATAGTAAATGGTTCCCAAAGGTCATAGGCCATGGGCTTAAGTAGTTCAAAATGAGGTAATGTACAGATAACTAATAAGCATATTCCATAAGTTACTAGTGTTCTTCTAATATGGTAGAGACTATGAATATAGTGGCAGATCACCATATGTGGTTATGAGACAGGAAAAAGAGCAACCAATGTAAAGGTACCTTCACACATAACGATATCGTTAACGATATCGTTGCTTTTTGTGACGTAGCAACGATATCGTTAAGGAAATCATTATGTGTGACAGCGACCAACGATCAGGCCCCTGCTGGGAGATCGTTGGTCGCTGAACAAAGTCCAGAACTTTATTTCGTCGCTGGATCTCCCGCTGACATCGCTGGATCGGCGTGTGTGTGACACCGATCCAGCGATGTCTTCACTGGTAACCAGGGTAAACATCGGGTAACTAAGCGCAGGGCCGCGCTTAGTAACCCGATGTTTACCCTGGTTACCAGCGTAAAAGTAAAAAAAACAAACACTACATACTTACCTACCGCTGTCTGTCTCCGGCGCTGTGCTCTGCACTCCTGTACTGGCTGTGAGCGTCGGTCAGCCGGATATATAAGGGAGATGACAAACATGTATATACTGAGGGGAAAATGAGAGGTGAAAATGAAAAGGTGTGAGTGCAAAATAAGAGGAGTGAGGGAAAATAGTGGAGTGATCGGAAAATGACAGATGTGAGGTTGAAATGACAAGTGTTAGGGGGGAATGAGAGGAGTGAGGGGGAAAATAAGAGGAGTGAGGGGGAAAATGAGAGGTGTAAGGGGGAAAATTAGAGATGTGATGGGGAAAATGAAAGGCGTGATGGGAAAATAAAAGAAGTGAGGTGTTATAACTAACCACAGATATTTACTATGCACAGGCAACGCCGGGCTCTTCAGCTAGTAGAACAATAAAATCCAGAATTGCCAAAATGTTATTAGACAAAGGCAATACTTGGGTCGATGCCGTCTCTTTTGTACTGTTGAGTGTGAGAGGAACAACTTCTTCCACAACTCAATTTACTCCGTTTGAACTAATGACAGGAAGAAAAATGCCATTGATTTTTCCACATGAACCATTTTTGTCTACACCTCAAAAGGATGCTGTTGCAAGGTCCAAATGGTTACAATTGTTGCAGGAAAACTTGACAACCATTCTGCCACATGCTGCATCAGTAATGCAGAGAATGGAGCCACCATATGAATCCAAATTCAAGAAAGGGGTGTAGTGATGATTAAAATTTTCAGGAAGAATGGACCTTGGGAATGTAATGGGGAAGGTCCCATTGAGATCATTAAAACCATGGGACAAGTTATGATTCTTGTGCAACGAGCATCTAAAGTGGTTAAAAATACCCGCAGACAACAAAGAGTGTGAGTACATGTCGATCAATGCAAATTGTATGTTGCAAAATAATGATACTGCATTTCTTTTAGGAAGAAATGGATTCCAATAAGAGCTGCAATATGAAACACCATGTCCTTGATGGAAGGAATTCAACACCAATCTGTGATCATCTACAGTTAGGGCCAGAAATATTTGGACAGTGACACAAGTTTTGTTATTTTAGCTGTTTACAAAAACATGTTCAGAAATACAATTATATATATAATATGGGCTGAAAGTGCACACTCCCAGCTGCAATATGATAGTTTCCACATCCAAATCGGAGAAAGGGTTTAGGAATCATAGCTCTGTAATGCATAGCGTCCTCTTTTTCAAGGGACCAAAAGTAATTGGACAATGGACTCTAAGGCCTGCAATTAACTCTGAAGGCGTCTCCCTCGTTAACCTGTAATCAATGAAGTAGTTAAAAGGTCAGGGGTGGATTCCAGGTGTGTGGTTTTGCATTTGGAAGCTGTTGCTGTGAGCAGACAACATGCGGTCAAAGGAACTCTCAATTGAGGTGAAGCAGAACATCCTGAGGCTGGAAAAAAAGAAAAAATCCATCAGAGAGATAGCAGACATGCTTGGAGTAGCAAAATCAACAGTTGGGTACATTCTGAGAAAAAAGGAATTGACTGGTGAGCTTGGGAACTCAAAAAGGCCTGGGCGTCCACGGATGACAACAGTGGTGGATGATCGCCGCATACTTAATTTGGTGAAGAAGAACCCGTTCACAACATCAACTGAAGTCCAGAACACTCTCAGTGAAGTAGGTGTATCTGTCTCTAAGTCAACAGTAAAGAGAAGACTCCATGACAGTAAATACAAAGGGTTCACATCTAGATGCAAACCATTCATCAATACCAAAAATAGACAGGCCAGAGTTAAATTTGCAGAAAAACACCTCAAGAAGCCAGCTCAGTTCTGGAAAAGTATTATATGGACAGATGAGACAAAGATCAACCTGTACCAGAATGATGGGAAGAAAAAAGTTTGGAGAAGAAAGGGAACGGCACATGATCCAAGGCACACCACATCCTCTGTAAAACATGCTGGAGGCAACGTGATGGCATGGGCATGCATGGCTTTCAATGGCACTGGGTCACTTGTGTTTATTGATGACATAAGAGCAGACAAGACCACGCCAGCAATAGATGAGTGTACGGGGAGGGGAGCGCTGCGCCATATTTACCGCTCCTCGTTCTGGTGCGGCTCCGTCTTCAGCGTCCTCTGGCTGTGACGCTCAGGTCAGAGGGCGAGGTGACGTAGTCAGTGCGTGCCCTCTGCTGAACGTCAGTGCTGAAGATGGAGCCGCACTGGAATGAGGAGCAGGTAAATATTGAAAGTGCCGGGGGTCCTGAGCGAAGAGAGGTGAGTATGTGATTTTTTTTTTTATCGCAGCAAAAGCATATGGGGCAAGTGACTGTACGGACCTTGCACAGGCGTGTCCTATGGAGGACAAAGAATGAACTTCAATCCAATATTGCAGCCAGCATGCAGCCAGCGGGTAAGGAAATGGTGAATCAAACACCCAAAAACCCCGCCTCCATGGCTGAAGATTGTTCCCTCCAAATTCAGGTGACAGTGTCCCTTTAAATACGGTAATGGTAATTCCCGCGGCAGACCTGCCATCCAGCCCAACTCCATGTACCTGATTTTTGATCAACTAACAACCGAAAGGATCTTGAAACCAAAATGAAAACCCCCCTTCAACAAACATGCTGCCTCCCTAACAGGGTAATTTTCTAAATACTGCTCCATCCTCTCTACCCTCACGAAAGAAAGGAAGACGACGATGCTCTCGGTGCCTACATTAAACACATCCATAAACTTATGTCCTTGTTATCCCACCGTAAACTCGGACAAACCGCCTTCCTTTGCCTAAGCTGTTTATCGTACCGCAACCAACCAGTCTCACCATACGTACGACATGCCTCTCTGATGCTATTCAGATAGAAAAAACGAGAAGAACACTTTCTGGGGCCTTTTCCCCACCATACTAGCCAATATAGAGAACTCCTGCAGCCAGCTGGCAAAAGTTTGGGGAATCAACTGATACCTCCTCCTTTCCTCTTCCTCTTTTTTACTCTTCTTCAACTTCACCCTGTCCAAATTAAACTTCTCCAATGGTAAAAGCGAAAAAATCTCTACATATTCATCCCTCCATATCTTGTCTTTCACCTCCATTTTTAGATGCGCACCCAATGGCACATCAAAACACACATATACACTTCCCCACGAGCCTTATCATCCAGTCTCACTGGGTCAACACTCACTGCACTCTCTGACTCAGGGGGACCCCCCTCAAGCGAGGCCCCACCGTGAGTATCACCCCTACTGAGGCTGAAACCACTGCAGCAGTTTTCACCATGTGCGCCCCACTTCCTTGCTACACAGCCACTGGAGATGACCTAGCCATGCCCATCAATTTATGCATCATTCCCAACAACTGCGACACCTTGCTTGCTACCTGCCTACCACTCAGACACAACTCGCCACATGCCACCCACATCACAGCCACTCGCTGCATTACAGTGACCACAATGCTTACCGGGTAGACTTCAAGTCACTCTCGGATCGGCCGCTGCATATCTCCCCCCTGTAGATGCCAGGCCCTCCTCCTCCGACTCCCATCGCTGACACCCCAGCAGCCAAGAACCTCTCGGCCCTTGTTGCATCAGTGTTGCAAATGTCCATGCGGTGGTGGAAGGCACTTCAGTTGCACGCCTGCAGCCAGCAATCCCCCAAATGCCTTCATCCTCCCCTTCCGATCTGTCATCCCTCAGTCCAACAGCTCATCTGCTTCTTGTTCTTTCGTTGGCCCTGCGCGGTACAGCAGGCACCCTCTCTGTCTTTCCTCCATTTCCAGGGCCAGTCCCCCTGCTCTGTCCTCCTAGGACTGTCCTCTCAGGTCATAACTCCCCGGATACTCCAGCCACTTCCATGTTCCTCTTCCCGATGCCTCGTGACCTTGTCCCTCTGCATGACGTCAGCGCCTGCACACCAGAAGATGATGTCCCCTCCCGGCTCCTATGCATGCTTGCAATTGGAGAAGACTTCCGGCACGGGTTCAAAGCCTCCTCCCTATAGGGAGACAGAAAGGGGGGGGGGAATAAAAGTCAGGGAGGAGGTGATGATCCAGAGCAAATCGGGATTTCAGGATGGACTATCGGACGAGACGTCCCATGTATGATGTAGCTTGAGATGAAAATTAGACAATTAATTACCTGTGTTTATGGAGGTATTTGAGAAATAATCAGAGCTAGAGCGGTACACGGACCATGGCTTCCAGATGTTCCGGAAAGAGGTGAGAGACTCCTGAGTGTTGGCTACTAATTCGGCTGTGTAGTATAATAAATCTATTTTATCTAGGACTTGTTTTTTTGTGGGGATAAGGGTAGATTTCCACAGGGGGGGATCAGGTATTTTCCGGCCGCTATGATATTGCTAGCCAGTTTAGACATTGAAGATTCTTTGGGCCAAAGGGGGAAGTTGAGTAATACAGACTGGGGGTTTAGGGATGGGACTCGGCCTAGTACTGAGGATATAATATCTGTTATCTGTTGCCAATAGCGCATAATTTTTGGACAAGTCCACCAGACATGCAGGTAAGAGCCCACATCGGTGCAGCATCTCCAGCACGTCTTAGGAGTGGACGGGTGCCACAGGTGTATCTGGGAAGGGGAGCGATACCACCTTGATATCACTTTGTAGGAGTTTTCTTGCAACTTCACACATTGAGAGGGTCCATGTGAATTATTATGAATAGAGATGATTTGGTCTTGTGTGAACGAAATATTGAGATCCCGTTCCCAGAGTCCTATGAATGCTCTCTTGGCAACGGCCTTTTCAGCGATCAGAGTTTTGTAGAGTTTGGATAGAACCTTTTTTGGTGGGTTATGTTGGACGCAGAGTTGTTCAAAGGGTGTAATGGGGCGGAGTAAATTAAGCTGGTCCTTCTTTTTGTAACAATAATCCCTTAGTATTTTATAATGAAGGAAAGTGATGTTTAAATGGGGGTTAGATGTTTGAAACTCTGGAAAGCTCATCATTGAGCCCTCAATGAAGAAGGCGTTGATTGGTAACGGTGGTCTGGGCGAGTCCCCATGGGGTAATTTAGGGGGGGTGGGTCCAATAACGTCTTGTATTGTCAGGATTGGGGAGATAGGAGGTGTTAATTTGGAAAACTCGGTTCTCCAAATTTTAAGTACAGCTATAGTTAATACGTTGGAAAGAAGTTGGTTTAAGTTAGAGTAGTCATGTAGTAGTGCCATGGTTCTTAAGGGGATAGGGGCGAGGTGTTCTTCAACGGGCAACCAAAGCTTTTCGGTGGGTTTTCTGATCCAATCAACTACTCTCGAGAGCATAGCGGCTTTATAGTATTGGAAAATATCAGGGACACCCATACCTCCCTCTGACCTTGATAAAGCCAATGTAGTAGCATTAATACGAGAACATTTATTATTCCAGACAAAGTTGATAAAGAAGGAGTTCATTTTGGCTAGATAATGTTTTGGAATGTAGATGGGGAGCATCTGGAAGAGATATAAGAATATAGGTAGTATAATGCTTTTCAGCAAATTTTTCCTGCCCATCCAAGATAGCAAGGGGGCTTTCCAGGAATTGACCGTGGAGATAGCCTGTTTTAGTAAGGGCACAATATTGAGCTCCATGAGTTCCCCCATCGACGTCTCAATTTTGATACCCAAATTTGTTATGAACTTGGGGGGCCATTTAAAAGGGTAGAGTTTTTTCAGTCTATCAACTTCGGGTCTTGGAACGTTAATGCTCAATGCTTCTGATTTTGTGATATTAATTTTGTAATTGGATAGTTCCCCATAGAATTCTATTGTACGGACAAAGGCAGGGATACCTCTCCCAGGATCAGACAGCACCACCAGGAGATCATCCGCAAATGCTGCAGATTTGTGATGAAAGCCGCCTACTTGGATCCCCTTGATATCTACATTACGTTGAATGCTTTGGATTAGAGGCTCCATGGCCAGCACATATAAAATCGGATAGAGAGGGCACCCCTGCCTCGTACCATTTTGGATATAGAAGGGGTCTGATAATAAATTATTAATTCTTAAACGGGCTGAGGGAGTGGTGTACATCTGGAAGATTGCGTCTACTAATTGGGGGGGGAATTGAAATGTGAGGAGAGTTTCACGTAAGAATGTCCAGTCCACCCTGTCAAAGGCCTTTTCGGTGTCTGTCCCCAATAAGACAAGAGGAGTCTTGTGCATTTTTGCATATTGAATCAGGTGTAGAATTCTTGAGGTGTTGTCCCTCCCCTCCCGGCCTGTCACAAAACCTGTTTGGTTAGGTGAGATGAGTTGTGGTAATTGCTCCGCTAGTCTCCTTGCAATAATACTTGCATACATTTTTAGGTCAACATTAAACAGGGAAATAGGTATGTAGCTTCCACAACTTTCTGGGTCTTTCCCCTCTTTATGAAGAAGGGAAATATGGGCTTCTAGCGATTGGGAGGGGAAAGACTTTCCGCCCAAAACTGCATTACATACATTTATTAGGTGAGGGCCCAAGATGTCGAAGAAAGATTTGTAGTATATTTTGGGAAGACCATCTGGGCCTGGGGATTTTCCTTTTGCCCTTCCGGACAGGGTGGACTGTAGTTCAGAAAGGTCAAAGGGTCTGAGCAGGCACTCCTGCTGGGGGGCAGAAAGTTGGGGGAGGTGTAGGGAGGATAAGAAAGCTTGGGTTTTGGCCTGCCTTTGATTTTTGTCTTCTGCTGAATCATTTTGATGGAGTTGATAAAGATCTTTAAAAAAGGTCAAAAAGGCATCAGTGATCTGTTTATACTGTAGCGTTGTTTGACCATCAGGAGATTTAATTTTGTGGATAAAGGTTCGAGTTTGGCGTTTTTTAATCAGGGAGATCATGAGTTTAGATGCTTTATCCCCATGAGCAAAAATTTTATTTTTCCAAGAAAGGTAGTATTTTGAAGTGCGAATATTTAGTAGGTCTTTCAAGGATTGGCGTTTTTTCGTGAGTTGGGAAAGTACATCACCTGATAGTTCTTTCTTATGGCAAGCATCCAAGGCCACAATATCATTATATAGAGCTAGGATTTCTGCTTTCTTCTGTCTATTTAAGAACGAGGCAATTGAAATGAATACTCCGCGAATCGTGGCCTTATGGGCTTCCCACAATAGTGGAGGGTCAATGTCAGGAGTAGAGTTAAGTTTAAAATATTCTTGGAGTGATTCACGGATGCGATTCTTGACGTATTCACGTTGTAGTAGCGATTCATTAAGCCTCCATGTCCTAGAGTTAGAGTATGATTTATGGAATTCTAGATTAATTAGAACTATAGAATGATCAGAGTGGATAGCGGGAAGGAATTAAATTCGCATTTATGGTAGAATGGAGAAGGGGTCTAGAGATTAAACAAGAAGTCCATTTCGAACTGTCCTTCCACATCTCTTCCTGCTCCCTCTTCGACCGCTTACAATCTGGCTTCTGACCGCATCCCTCCAATGAAACTGCCCTAACTAATGTCACCAATGGCCTTCTGACTGCCAAAGCCAAGTGACACTACTCTGTCCTCCTTCTACTGGACCTGTCCTCTGCCTTTGACACAGTGGACCAATCCCTATTACTACAGACCCTCTCATCTCTTGGCATCACAGACTTTGCACTATCATCATACCTAAGAGATCAGTGTCTCCCACTCACACACCACCTCACCTTGCCTTCAATCTGTCGCAGTCTTGCAAGATGCAGTCGTAGGACCCCTGCTCTTCTCCATTTACACCTTCAGACTGGGACAGCTCATAGAATCTCACGGCTTACAGTAACACCTCTATGCTAATGACACACATATCTACCTCTCTGGATCAGATATCACTTCCCTACTAGCCAAAATCCCACAATGTCTGTCCACTAGGGTTGAGCGACTTTTACTTTTATAGGATCGGGTCGGGTTTCACGAAACCCGACTTTTTCAAAAGTCGGGTCGAGTGAAATCGGCCGATCCTATAAAAAAGTTGGGGTCGGGGTCGGCCGAAACTCGAAACCCAATGCAGTGCATTGGGTTTCCAATGGTTCCCAGGGTCTGAAGGAGAGGAAATTGCAAGGTCCTGCAAGCACTGATTCTTAGGAAGGAAGGCTGCCGGAAAGAAGCAGGGCGCGTCCGAGGGTGAGTATATTCCTATTAGGTATGGTATAGGAGAAATACATACTGCACATGATGTACATTATGCATAACACTTAGAAAGCTAATAACTGAACTAGGAGTACAACTGGCTAGGCTAGGGTAATATAGAACAGGAATTATCTAGAGAAAACATAAAGACATACCGGCAATGCAATCACAAGGGGGATGAAGTACAAGCATCTTTCCTTGAAAGCAGACTGAAGGAAGTGAAGAGAAAATGGAGGGAGATGGAGGCTGAGCTACCATAATGCATTGCAAAGGGGAAGGAGAATCAGACATGGAAAATACAAAAACAGAAAATAGAACTGTCAACATGACTCTGACCGTTAGAGGGAGCCAACACACTACAAATAAAGGTATAAATATATCAGGTCCTGTATACTGGCTGAGAAAACTGCAAATTATGCAAACAGATAATCGGAGGTAACAAATTTGATGGCAGAGACAGAACAGGCGCGATAACACGATTAGTGTGCTCACTGCCCTCTGCCTGAACAGTCAGTGCAGAGGACGTGGAAGACACAGCGGCCCCGACGGTGGAACGCCGACAGGTGAACATAGCAAGCGCCGGGGGCCTGAGCGACGAAAGGTGAGTATGAGATTTTTTTTTGTAATCGCAGTAACAGCATATGGGGTATAATAGTCTATGGAGCATCTTATGGGGCCATAATCAGTATTTGAGCAACATTATATGGGGCAAATATCTTTATGGAACATCTTATGGGGCCATAATCAGCATTTGTGCAGCATTATATGGGGCAAATGTCTCTATGGAGCATCTTATGGGGCCCATAATGAACTGTATGGAGCATTACATGGGGCCCCTGATTCAATATGGATATTCAAAAACACTTAACCTACTGATGTCTCAATTAATTTTACTTTTATTGGTATCTATTATTATTTTTTACATTTACCGGTAGCTGCTGCATTTTCCACCCTAGGCTTATACTCGAGTCATTAAGTTTTCCTAGTTTTTTGTCCAGTTTTGGCCACCACATTTAAAAAAAGACATTAACAAACTCGAGCAAGTTCAGAGAAGAGCGACCAGAATGGTGACCGATCTGCAAACCATGTCCTATGAGGAACAGTTACAGGATTTGGGAATGTTTAGCTTGCAAAAAAGAAGACTGAGAGGAGATTTAATAGCGGTCTACAAATATCTCAAGGGCTATCACATTGTAGAAGGATCATCTTTATTCTCATTTGCACAATTATTCACATAGATTTTCCTGGCTAACACGGTACCACAATACAATTTGTTATTATACATCATTTGCACAAGGAAAGACTAGAAGCAATGGGATGAAACTGAATGGGAGGACACACAGATTAGATATTGGAAAAAACGTTTTGACAGTTAGGGTGATCAATGAGTGGAACAGGCTGCCACGAGAGGTGATGAGTTTTCCTTCCATGGAAGCCTTCAAAGCCTTCAAAGCCTTCAAACAGCTGGACACACATCTGTCTGGAATGATTTAGTGAATGCTGCTTTGAGCAGGGGGTTGGACCAGATGACCCAGGAGGTCTCTTCAAACTCTACCATTCTATGATTCTATGATCTTTTTAAGTGGGAGAACTTGCCCAATCGGTGGCTGACTAAATACTTTTTTTTCCCCACTGTGAATCTGGTATCACTATAATCGCACTGACCTGAAGAATAAAGTCACCTAATAATAATCTTTATTTTTTATATAGCGCTAACATATTCCGCAGCGCTTTACATTTTGCACACATTATCATCACTGTCCCCGATGAGGCTCACAATCTAAATTCCCTATCAGTATCAGTCTTTTTACGACTGCATAGAAGTGCTGTTAGCCACAGTTTTGTGCACTTCAGTAAAGAAGGACACTGCTCAACAGAGGCCAGAGGGAGTCCAGAATAAATCTGCTGCCTCATTATAGTGAATGGATCCCTCAGCGGTTTCATCTGAATCACGTCACTCAGAGATTTAGATGAGAACCCCAAAGTAAGTGGTCAGCGTAGAGCTCCTGATAACTGATCTCAAACATTATGTGAAATGTTCCCAATAAGAGCAAGTGCCCACTCAGATTTGTCATCTATTAATGAAAATATAAGGGGCTTCCACATTACCGGTATCACAAAAGCTCTGGAAAAGCGAAATGGCTCCTCACCTGCCAAAAGAAATTCAGCAAATTCTCCATTCCCAAATCCCATCTCCCTTCTGAGCCCCAATGTGCTTAAACGACATTTAGTGCCCACATGTTTGCCAGTTCTGTAGTGATGAGAGCCCACCTAATTTACAGGTGCATGTGTTAGGCGTCGAGTTCCTGCCGCTGCACAAGGGGAATCTCGAGCCATGTTCGCTGCAGTCTCCCATTCTTCTCCCAGTCTCCCAGCCGCAGTGGAGCCTGCTCAGCAGAGACGTCGGTCCCAGCAACTGGCCAGGACAGATACTGCACGTTTGATTACTGTTGCCCTTCCAGGTTCAGCCATTATAACTAGTGCTGTTCGGCGGCGAGCAGGCACTCCTGCGTCTAAGTCCTGCTTTTCCCTTCCTGAGCATGCCCAGGGGAAGACCTCTCATTGGAGGTTGGGGGTCACACGCTCACGTCCTGTAGCAGCTCCTATTGGTCCACTAGGAAGGTCCTGAACTGCTACAGCTACAAAAGGTTTGCATGGCCGCACGGCCATGCGCTAGTATCATTTGTGTTTGGCAGTTGCCAGTGGATGCTCTGCCACGCTGTATATAAGTGGTGTGAGTCTGTTTAGCCTTGGGGCTGTACACTCAGGCAGCTAGCATCAGTGGGGGCAATTAGCCTTGGCTTAGCATCTGGTTCCTTCATGTTAGCACAGAAGAGTTCCAGAGCAAGCACAACTTTTAGTTAGGGTTTTAGTCCCTGTGTACAGCACGACTCAGTGAGGCAACAGAGCTCGCTTTCATTTCACATGGGCTGAAGTTTAACCTATGTGTGAGCTCAGTGTCCATCCACCATTACTTGCAGCAGGTATCTCTGCACGGTGGACCCCGGGCTGCGAACGCAACTCGTATCTATCACCCTATTACTTGGTGCGTTCCGCTAGCCCTAACAGCACGTGTTCAGAAGAATGAGTTGGGCATAATTTACTGGTGACTGCAATGTACTGGTCACTACATCGTTACTGGTCACTACAACGGCAGTATGCAATTTTCACTCAACCACATCCACTGCTGTCTGTTTATTGAAAACACCTATGGAGTCAAAATCATCACTACATCTGTAGATAAATTCCCAAAGGGTTATAATTTCCAAAATGTGATCACTTGAGGGGGGATTCTGCTTTTCTAGCATGTAGGGGCTCTTTATATGGAATCCGCAAACTAGTCTAGGAAAATCTGCGCTCCAGGAGGCAAATAGCGTTTCGTACCTCCAAAGTCTCGCCGTATGGCAAAATAGTACTGTACAGCAACATACGGGGTATTTCTACATACAGCAGAAACTGTGGAACAAATTCTGGTGCCATTTTTACCCATTTCCCAGTGTGAAAATGTAAAACTTTGGGCTAACACACAATCTTGGTGGTAAAAATGTAAATTATTTTTTCTTCACTGCCCAATGGTAAAGTCTGTGAAAATGCGAAATTTGAAAAAAAAATGGGAAAAATCAGATTTTTTTTATTTTCATGTCTTAACTTTATAAACTTCTGTGAAGCATCTGAGGGTTCAAGGTGCTCAACACACATCTAGATAAGATCCTTAAGGGGTCTAGTTTCCAAAATGGTGTCACTTGTTGGGGTTTCCTCTGTTTAGGCACATCAGGGGGTATCCCTGACATGACATGCTGTCTGCTAATTATGCGAGCAAATTTTACATTCAAAAAGTGAAACGGCCCTCCTTCCCTTCTGAGCCCTGCTGTGCGCCCAAACAGTAGATTTCCCCCACATGTGGGCTATCGGCATGCTCAGGAGAAATTGCACAACAAAATGTATTGTCCATTTTTTCCTGCTACACTTGCAAAAGTAAAACAAAAATTAGGTCTAAAGGAAAATATTTGTGAAAGAAAAGCAAATGTTTATTTTTTCCTTCCAGATTACAAAAATTAATGTGAAGCACCTAAAGGGTTAATAAACTTCTTGAATGTGGTTTTGAGTACATTGGGGGTTTTAGTTTTTAGAATGGTGTCATTTCTGGGTATGTTCTGTTATAAAGACCCTTCAAAGTCATTTCAAATGTGATGTGGTCCCTAAAAAAAATGGTTTTGCAAATTTTGTTGTAAAAATTAGAAATTGCTGGTCAACTTTTAACCCTTATAACTTCCTAACAAAAAAATTATGTTTCCATAGTTATGCCAATGTAAAGTAAGCATGAGGGAAATGTTATTTATTAATTATTTTGTGTGATATCAGTCTCTGATTTAAGGGCATAAAATTTTTTGTAAATTTGCCAAATTTCCTTTTTTTTCACAAATAAAAATAAGTCATATCAACATTTTTTCACCACTAACATAAAGTACAATCTGTCGCGAGAAATCCTTCTCAGAATCACTGGGATTTGTTGAAGCGTTCCAGATTTATTACCTCATAAAGTGACACTGGTCAGAATTGTAAAAATTGTCCTGGTCAGGAAGGTGAAAACATGTAATCACAAAGAGAAAAAAGAGCCAGGGGGCACTACCAATGGGCAAGAAACCAACCACAACCTATGAGGTAAATATGAGCAGGGGTGCAACCCAATGCACAGTAGCAAAATGTACTAGGAGAGCAAGAGAAAGAACCATACATATACAGTAGAGTGCACTCCCAAAATATAATCAAATTACAAAAATACTAAATTTATTGAAAAAGACAGTGAACACAATAAAAACATGTTAAAACACAAACAACAACACTGCTGGTCCCATAATAAATCAGCATATAAAGATGACCTTAAGGCACACTAATATATAAATGATACCACGTATGTGCACTACATATATATATATATATATATATATATATATATATATATATATATATATATGCAACTACCCAGCCCTCCACCTCGAAAACTTCTCCACCATTACAGAAGATCGACTCTCCACTCTACTCTCAAGATCGCATCTCACCACCTGAGCACTTGACCCAATCCCTTCCCACTTCATCCCAAACCTCGCCACAGTCTTCATCCCAACTCTAACTCATCTCTTCAACCTATCACTAACAGCTGGTGCTTTCCCCTCAAGCTTTAAACATGCCTCAATCATACCTATCCTCAAAAAGCCCTCTCTTGACCCATCCTCTGTATCTAGCTATCGCCCTATATCACTTCTCCTGTTATGAAAGGTAATTCAGTACCACAATGGACATAGAGGTCAGCGCACATACAGTGACCTGGCAATAACCCAAAAAACAAGAACGAGCTCTGAGACGTGGGAACTCTGTTGACCGCAATCCCTAATCCTCTCAAACCACACTAAAGGCAGCCGTGGATTGCGCCTAACGCTCCCTATGCAACTCGGCACGGCCTGAGAAACTAGCTAGCCTGAAGATAGAAAATAAGCCTACCTTGCCTCAGAGAAATACCCCAAAGGAAAAGGCAGCCCCCACATATAATGACTGTGAGTTAAGATGAAAAGATTTAGCAAAGTGAGGCCCAACTTTCTGGACAGAGCGAGGATAGGAAAGGTAACTTTGCGGTCAACACAAAACCCTACAAAAACCACGCAAAGGGGGCAAAAAGACCCTCCGTACCGAACTAACGGCACGGAGGTACACCCTCTGCGTCCCAGAGCTTCCAGCAAGCAGAAAAAAACAAATAGACAAGCTGGACAGAAAAAAACAGCAAACAAATAGCAAAGAGGAACTTAGCTATGCAGAGCAGCAGGCCACAGGAACGATCCAGGAGGAAACAGGTCCAATACTAGAACATTGACTGGAGGCCAGGATCAAAGCACTAGGTGGAGTTAAATTGGGCAGCACCTAACGACTTCACCACATCACCTGAGGAAGGAAACTCAGAAGCCGCAGCACCACTTTCCTCCACCAACGGAAGCTCACAGAGAATCAGCCGAAGTACCACTTGTGACCACAGGAGGGAGCTCTGCCACAGAATTCACAACAGTACCCCCCCTTGAGGAGGGGTCACCGAACCCTCACCAGAGCTCCCAGGACGACCAGGATGAGCCATATGAAAGGCACGAACAAGATCGGGAGCATGGACATCAGAGGCAAAGACCCAGGAATTATCTTCCTGAGCATAACCCTCCCACTTAACCAGATACTGGAGTTTCCGCCTTGAAACACGAGAATCCAAAATCTTCTCCACAATATACTCCAACTCCCCCTCCACCAAAACCGGGGCAGGAGGATCAACAGATGGAACCATAGGTGCCACGTATCTCCGCAACAATGACCTATGGAATACGTTATGTATGGAAAAAGAATCTGGAAGGGTCAGACGAAAAGACACAGGATTAAGAACCTCAGAAATCCTATACGGACCAATAAAACGAGGTTTAAACTTAGGAGAGGAAACCTTCATAGGAATATGACGAGAAGATAACCAAACCAAGTCCCCAACCCGAAGTCGATGACCCACACAGCGTCTGCGATTAGCGAAACGTTGAGCCTTCTCCTGGGACAAAGTCAAATTGTCCACTACATGAGTCCAAATCTGCTGCAACCTGTCCACCACAGTATCCACACCAGGACAGTCCGAAGACTCAACCTGCCCTGACGAGAAACGAGGATGGAACCCAGAGTTGCAGAAAAACGGTGAAATCAAGGTAGCCGAGCTGGCCCGATTATTAAGGGCGAACTCAGCCAAGGGCAAAAAGGACACCCAGTCATCCTGATCAGCAGAAACAAAGCATCTCAGATATGTTTCCAAGGTCTGATTGGTTCGTTCGGTCTGGCCATTAGTCTGAGGATGGAAAGCCGAGGAAAAAGACAAGTCAATGCCCATCCTACCACAAAAGGCTCGCCAAAACCTCGAAACAAACTGGGAACCTCTGTCAGAAACGATATTCTCTGGAATGCCATGTAAACGAACCACATGCTGGAAAAACAATGGCACCAAATCAGAGGAGGAAGGCAATTTAGACAAGGGTACCAAATGGACCATCTTAGAGAAGCGATCACAGACCACCCAAATGACTGACATCTTTTGAGAGACGGGAAGATCTGAAATAAAATCCATAGAGATATGTGTCCAAGGCCTCTTCGGGATCGGCAAGGGCAAAAGCAACCCACTGGCACAAGAACAGCAGGGCTTAGCCCGAGCACAAATCCCACAGGACTGCACAAAAGTACGCACATCCCGCGACAGAGACGGACACCAAAAGGATCTAGCCACCAAATCTCTGGTACCAAAGATTCCAGGATGACCAGCCAACACCGAACAATGAACCTCAGAGATAACTCTACTCGTCCATTTATCAGGGACAAACAGTTTCTCCGCTGGGCAACGATCAGGTTTGTTAGCCTGAAATTTTTGCAGCACCCGCCGCAAATCAGGGGAGATGGCAGACACAATTACTCCCTCTTTGAGGATACCTGCCGGCTCAGATACACCCGGAGAGTCGGGCACAAAACTCCTGGACAGAGCATCCGCCTTCACATTTTTAGAGCCCGGAAGGTATGAAATCACAAAGTCAAAACGGGCAAAAAACAATGACCAACGAGCTTGTCTAGGATTCAACCGCTTGGCGGACTCGAGATAAGTCAAGTTCTTATGATCAGTCAAGACCACCACGCGATGCTTAGCTCCTTCAAGCCAATGACGCCACTCCTCGAATGCCCACTTCATGGCCAGCAACTCTCGATTGCCCACATCATAATTTCGCTCAGCAGGTGAAAACTTCCTGGAAAAGAGGGCGCATGGTTTCATCACCGAGCAATCAGAACTTCTCTGCGACAAAACAGCCCCTGCTCCAATCTCAGAAGCATCAACCTCGACCTGGAACGGAAGCGAAACATCTGGTTGACACAACACAGGGGCAGAAGAAAAACGACGCTTCAACTCTTGAAAAGCTTCCACAGCAGCAGAAGACCAATTGACCACATCAGCACCTTTCTTGGTCAAATCGGTCAATGGTTTAGCAATACTAGAAAAATTGCAGATGAAGCGACGATAAAAATTAGCAAAGCCCAGGAACTTTTGCAGACTTTTCAGAGATGTCGGCTGAGTCCAATTATGGATGGCTTGGACCTTAACAGGGTCCATCTCGATAGTAGAAGGGGAAAAGATGAACCCCAAAAATGAAACCTTCTGAACACCAAAGAGACACTTTGATCCCTTCACAAACAAAGAATTAGCACGCAGGACCTGAAACACCGTTCTGACCTGCTTCACATGAGACTCCCAATCATCCGAGAAGATCAAAATGTCATCTAAGTACACAATCAGGAATTTATCCAGGTACTCTCGGAAGATGTCATGCATAAAGGACTGAAACACTGATGGAGCATTGGCAAGTCCGAATGGCATTACTAGATACTCAAAATGGCCCTCGGGCGTATTAAATGCAGTTTTCCACTCATCGCCTCGCTTAATACGCACAAGATTATACGCACCACGAAGATCTATCTTGGTGAACCAACTAGCCCCCTTAATCCGAGCAAACAAATCAGATAACAATGGCAAGGGTTACTGAAATTTAACCGTGATCTTATTTAGAAGGCGGTAATCTATACAAGGTCTCAGTGAACCATCCTTCTTGGCTACAAAAAAGAACCCTGCTCCTAATGGCGACGATGACAGGCGAATATGCCCCTTCTCCAAAGACTCCTTCACATAACTCCGCATAGCGGCGTGCTCAGGCACAGACAAATTAAACAGTCGACCTTTTGGGAATTTACTACCAGGAATCAAATCGATAGCACAATCACAATCCCTATGCGGAGGTAGGGTATCGGACTTGGGCTCATCAAATACATCCCGGTAATCAGACAAGAACTCAGGAACCTCAGAAGGGGTGGATGACGAAATAGTCAGAAATGGGACATCACCATGTACCCCCTGACAACCCCAGCTGGACACAGACATGGATTTCCAATCTAATACTGGATTATGGACTTGTAGCCATGGCAACCCCAACACGACCACATCATGCAGATTATGCAACACCAGAAAGCGAATAACCTCCTGATGTGCAGGAGCCATGCACATGGTCAGCTGGGTCCAGTACTGAGGCTTATTCTTGGCCAAAGGCGTAGCATCAATTCCTCTCAATGGAATAGGACACTGCAAGGGCTCCAAGACAAACCCACAACGCCTAGCATACTCCAAGTCCATCAAATTCAGAGCAGCGCCTGAGTCCACAAATGCCATGACAGAATACGATGACAAAGAGCAGATCAAGGTAATGGACAGAAGAAATTTTGACTGTACCGTACCAATGGTGGCAGACCTAGCGAACCACTTAGTGCGCTTAGGACAATCAGAGACAGCATGAGTGGAATCACCACAGTAGAAACACAGCCCATTCAGACGTCTGTGTTCTTGCCGTTCAACTCTGGTCAAAGTCCCATCGCACTGCACAGGCTCAGGTTTAAGCTCAGGTAATACCGCCAAATGGTGCACAGTTTTACGCTCGCGCAAGCGTCGACCGATCTGAATGGCCAAAGACATAGACTCATTCAGACCAGCAGGCATAGGAAATCCCACCATGACATCCTTAAGGGCTTCAGAGAGACCTTTTCTGAAAATAGCTGCGAGCGCACCTTCATTCCACTGAGTGAGTACGAACCACTTTCTAAATTTCTGACAATATACCTCTATTTCATCCTGACCCTGACACAGAGCCAGCAAATTCTTCTCTGCCTGATCCACAGAATTAGGCTCATCGTACAGCAATCCGAGCGCCAGGGAAAACGCATCGATATTACTTAATGCAGGATCTCCTGACGCAAGAGAAAATGCCCAGTCCTGAGGGTCGCCACGCAAAAAAGAAATAACGATCCTAACTTGTTGAACTGGGTCACCAGAGGAGCGAGGTTTCAAAGCCAGAAATAGTTTACAATTATTTTTGAAACTCAGAAATTTAGTTCTATCTCCAAAAAACAAATCAGGAATAGGAATTCTCGGTTCTAACATAGAATTCTGAACCACAAAGTCTTGAATACTTTGTACTCTTGCCGTGAGCTGATCCACACATGAAGACAGACCTTTAATGTCCATTGCTACACCTGTGTCCTGAACCACCCAAATGTCTAGGGGAAAAAAAAGGCAAAACACAGTGCAAAGAAAAAAAAATGGTCTCAGAACTTCTTTTTTCCCTCTATTGAGAATCATTAGTACCTAGGGCCTCCAGTACTGTTATGAAAGGTAATTCAGTACCACAATGGACATAGAGGTCAGCGCACATACAGTGACCTGGTAATAACCCAAAAAACAAGAACGAGCTCTGAGACGTGGGAACTCTGTTGACCGCAATCCCTAATCCTCTCAAACCACACTAAAGGCAGCCGTGGATTGTGCCTAACGCTCCCTATGCAACTCGGCACGGCCTGAGAAACTAGCTAGCCTGAAGATAGAAAATAAGCCTACCTTGCCTCAGAGAAATACCCCAAAGGAAAAGGCAGCCCCCACATATAATGACTGTGAGTTAAGATGAAAAGAGAAACGTAGAGATGAAATAGATTTAGCAAAGTGAGGCCCAACTTTCTGGACAGAGCGAGGATAGGAAAGGTAACTTTGCGGTCAACACAAAACCCTACAAAAACCACGCAAAGGGGGCAAAAAGACCCTCCGTACCGAACTAACGGCACGGAGGTACACCCTCTGCGTCCCAGAGCTTCCAGCAAGCAGAAAAAAACAAATAGACAAGCTGGACAGAAAAAAACAGCAAACAAATAGCAAAGAGGAACTTAGCTATGCAGAGCAGCAGGCCACAGGAACGATCCAGGAGGAAACAGGTCCAATACTAGAACATTGACTGGAGGCCAGGATCAAAGCACTAGGTGGAGTTAAATTGGGCAGCACCTAACGACTTCACCACATCACCTGAGGAAGGAAACTCAGAAGCCGCAGCACCACTTTCCTCCACCAACGGCAGCTCACAGAGAGAATCAGCCGAAGTACCACTTGTGACCACAGGAGGGAGCTCTGCCACAGAATTTACAACATTCTCCCCTATGCCTCAAACTACTGGAACAAAACGTCCATCTTGAACTGTCCTCCCATCTATCTTCCTGCTCCCTTTTCGACCGCTTACAATCAGGCTTCCAGTCACACCACTCCACTGAAACTGCCCTAACTAAGGTCACCAATGTCACCTATTAACCGCCAAGAGCAAGAGACACTTCTCTATCCTCCTCCTCCTGGACCTGTCCACTGCCTTTGACACAGTGGACCATTTCCTATTACTGCAGACCCTCTCATCCCTTGACATCAAAGACTTGGCCCTATCCTGGATCTCGTCATACCTAACTGACCGAACATTCAGCGTCTCCCATTCACACACTACCTCCTCACCTCGACCCCTATCTGTCGGAGTCCCGCAAGGTTCAGTTCTAGGGCCCCTGCTCTTCTCCATTTATACTTTAGGCCTGGGACAGCTCATAGAATCTCACGGTTTTCAGTATCATCTCTATGCTGATGACACACAGATCTACATCTCTGGACCAGATATCACTACCCTACTAACCAGAATCCCTCAATGTCTATCCACCATTTCATCATTCTTCTCTGCTAGATTTTTAAAACTTAACATGGACAAAACAGAATTCATTGTCTTTCCCCATCTCACGCGACCCCCCAACGAACCTATCCATTACAGTAAACGGCTGCCCACTCTCCCCAGTCCCACAAGCTCGCTGTCTCGGGGTAATCCTTGACACTGATCTCTCCTTCAAACCGCATATCCAAGCCCTTTCCACTTCCTGCCACCTTCAACGCAAAAATATTTCACGGATCCGTACATTCTTAAACCAAGAATCTGCAAAAACCCTAGTCCACGCCCTCATCATCTCCCGCCTCAACTACTGTAACCTCCTGCTCTGTGGCCTCCCCTCTAACACTCTCGCACCCCTCCAATCTATTTTAAACTCTGCTGCCCGACTAATCCACCTGCCCCCCCCGCTATTCCCTGGCCTCTACCCTCTGTCAATCCCTTCACTGGCTCCCCATTACCCAGGGACTCCAGTACAAAAGCCTAACCATGACATACAAAGCCATCCACAACCTGTCTTCCCCATACATCTGTCACTTCGTCTCCTGCTACTTTCCTGCACGCAACCTCCGATCCTTACAAGATCTCCTTCTCTACTCCCCTCTTATCTCCTATTCCCACAATCGCATACAAGATTTCTCTCACGCATCACCCCTACTCTGGAACTCTCTACTACAACATATCAGACTCTCACCTACCATCAAAACCTTCAAAAAGAACCTGAATACCTACCTCTTCCAGCAAGCCTACAACCTGCAGTAACCACCGATTGACCAAACCAATGCATGACCAGCTCTATCCTCACCTATTGTATCCTCACCCATCCCTTTTAGATTGTGAGCCCTCACGGGCAGGGTTCTCTCTCCTCCTGTACCAGTTGTGACTTGTATTGTTCAAGATTATTGTACCTGTTTTTATTATGTATACCCCTCCTCACATGTAAAGCGCCATGGAATAAATGGCGCTATAATAATAAATAATAATAATATGCACAAAAAATGGCTTGTTCTTATACGTATATACACAATAAGGCAATAGGTATAGTCTGGGCGTCCCCAGAAAACCATATAGTGAAGGGGTACCCCTGTATATGTAAGGGAGCAAATGCTAGCTATAGGGACCCAATAAGCCCCCAAAAATTTAACCGCAGAAAATAAGCATAAACCATCTAAGAAGCGACTCCTATGTGTGAGGAAACAAGGCTACAGATATAATAGACATATCAGTCCAATAAATAGTATGGAGACGCTTAGGGTTCACATGCCATCAAATGAAGGAATAGGGGAAAAAAAAACCTATGCCACAGGGTTAAGCCGAGAGGCTGTATGTAGAAAAGAGATCACCATGTCAGGCAGTCCAGTACGTGGCGTCAGCCATCAAGAGATAGAGGGGGAAATAGTCCCGGGACCAAAACAGTGTGGGGGAAGCCCCACGCGTATGCTGTAGGATGCAGCTTTGTCAGGGGAAGTGGTAAGGGAGGGAGTCATGAGGTCTTAAGTAGTGCGTTTACTTCTCTCCTGCATTGACCCTTTGGATTCTGCACGTGCGCCGACTGGTATCCTCTATTTCCGGATCTTTATGGTATGATTGCGGGCTTATGCCTCTCCCTTTGACATCACACACCTGTGACCACTTGTGACCAACTAACTGACCACTACCTACAATACTTGTGTATATTCATTTAAGAACAAGCCATTATTTGTGCATATACGTGGTATCATTTATATATTATTGTGCCTTAAGGTCGTCTTTATATGCTGATTTATTATGGGACCAGCAGTGTTGTTTGTGTTTTAACAATTTTTTTGTATTGTGTTCACTGTCTTTTTCAATAATTTTTGCATTTTTGTACTTTGATTAAATTTTGGGAGTGCACTCTACAGTGGGGCAAAAAAGTATTTAGTCAGTCAGCAATAGTGCAAGTTCCACCACTTAAAAAGATGAGAGGCGTCTGTAATTTACATCATAGGTAGACCTCAACTATGGGAGACAAACTGAGAAAAAAAAATCCAGAAAATCACATTGTCTGTTTTTTTAACATTTTATTTGCATATTATGGTGGAAAATAAGTATTTGGTCAGAAACAAACAATCAAGATTTCTGGCTCTCACAGACCTGTAACTTCTTCTTTAAGAGTCTCCTCTTTCCTCCACTCATTACCTGTAGTAATGGCACCTGTTTAAACTTGTTATCAGTATAAAAAGACACCTGTGCACACCCTCAAACAGTCTGACTCCAAACTCCACTATGGTGAAGACCAAAGAGCTGTCAAAGGACACCAGAAACAAAATTGTAGCCCTGCACCAGGCTGGGAAGACTGAATCTGCAATAGCCAACCAGCTTGGAGTGAAGAAATCAACAGTGGGAGCAATAATTAGAAAATGGAAGACATACAAGGCCACTGATAATCTCCCTCGAACTGGGGCTCCACGCAAAATCCCACCCCGTGGGGTCAGAATGATCACAAGAACGGTGAGCAAAAATCCCAGAACCACGCGGGGGGACCTAGTGAATGAACTGCAGAGAGCTGGGACCAATTTAACAAGGCCTACCATAAGTAACACACTACGCCACCATGGACTCAGATCCTGCAGTGCCAGATGTGTCCCACTGCTTAAGCCAGTACATGTCCGGGCCCGTCTGAAGTTTGCTAGAGAGCATTTGGATGATCCAGAGGAGTTTTGGGAGAATGTCCTATGGTCTGATGAAACCAAACTGGAACTGTTTGGTAGAAACACAACTTGTCGTGTTTGGAGGAAAAAGAATACTGAGTTGCATCCATCAAACACCATACCTACTGTAAAGCATGGTGGTGGAAACATCATGCTTTGGGGCTGTTTCTCTGCAAAGGGGCCAGGACGACTAATCCGGGTACATGAAAGAATGAATGGGGCCATGAATCGTGAGATTTTGAGTGCAAACCTCCTTCCATCAGCAAGGGCATTGAAGATGAAACGTGGCTGGGTCTTTCAACATGACAATGATCCAAAGCACAACGCCAGGGCAACGAAGGAGTGGCTTCGTAAGTAGCATTTCAAGGTCCTGGAGTGGCCTAGCCAGTCTCCAGATCTCAACCCTATAGAAAACCTTTGGAGGGAGTTGAAAGTCCGTGTTGCCAAGCGAAAAGCCAAAAACATCACTGCTCTAGAGGAGATCTGCATGGAGGAATGGGCCAACATACCAACAACAGTGTGTGGCAACCTTGTGAAGACTTACAGAAAACGTTTGACCTCTGTCATTGCCAACAACGGATATATTACAAAGTATTGAGATGAAATTTTGTTTCTGACCAAATACTTATTTTCCACCATAATATGCAAATAAAATGTTAAAAAAACAGACAATGTGATTTTCTGGATTTTTTTTTCTCAGTTTGTCTCCCATAGTTGAGGTCTACCTATGATGTAAATTACAGACGCCTCTCATCTTTTTAAGTGGTGGAACTTGCACTATTGCTGACTGACTAAATACTTTTTTGCCCCACTGTATATGCATGGTTCTTTCTCTTGCTCTCCTAGGAAGGTGAAAACAGACTTCGGGTGAAGGGGTTAAAGAATTTTCTTGTGAGAATGCGATTTTTATAGAGGAATATCGTGAGGTCCAGGAAGTCTATACTAGAATTGCTGATGTTGGAGGTAAAAATGAGACCCCAGCTATTGGAGTTAGTCCAGGAGATGAACTTCTGGGTGTTATTATTTCTATTATTGCATATAAAATAAATAATCTGACTTCCTGTTCTGGACTGGCTGTGAAGGAGAGAGAGAAGAGAGCTCCACAAAGCCCCGGCAGATTTCATCCCCTCACAATAGTCATAACTGGGCTGAAACCACAAGAAACAAAGTGGAGAGAAAAGAAGCTTAGATTGTTGTTATTTTTGTTGTTATTGGGCAAGGGGGTGTTTGCTATAGGAGAAGACATACCGGAGTACAATGTAGGACGGAATTAAATAGGAAACATTTGGTCTAGTTGTGTAATATGTAACCAAGCTCGGAGCCCCAACAAAAAGAATGCTGGTCTTAAGGCATTTAAAGAAGTGGAAAGCAGATATTGCCGTAATACAGGAAACACATGTGAGAAATGAAGACATTTTCAAAATGAAAAAATTGTGGGTGGGGAGATATACGGATCTGAAGGAGAGGGGAGAAAATCAGGAGTGTTAACATTATTGCGCAAAAAGTTTCCATACAAAGTCAAACAGGTAGAGCGCGATATAGAAGGGTGATACATAATGTTAAATTAGAAGGGAATAAAGGGGAAATGAGTGTAATTAATGTCCATGCACCTAATTCAGACCAAAAACCTTTTTTTTTTTTTAGCGATTGCATACTACAGTGGTGCTCGAAAGGTTACAAACCCCGGCAGAATTTTTGCTTTCTTGGCCTTTTTTAGAGAATAAGAATGATAACACCAAAGCTTTTTCTCCGCTCATGGTTAGTGGTTGGGTGAAGCCATTTATCGTCAAACTATTGTGTTTTCTCTCTTTAAATCATAATGACAACCCAATACAACGAAATGACCCTCATCAAATGTTTACATACCCTGGTGATTTTGGCCTGATAACATGCACAGAAGTTGACACAAATGGGTTTGAATGGCTACTAAAAGTAACATCCTCACCTGTGACCTGTTTGCTTGTAATTATTGTGTGTGCGCATTAAAGCTGAGTGAGTTTTGGGCGAGGAGGAGAGGATGTGGCGCGCGGAGGGGAAATGGCTGCCGAGAACAAGCCGGAAGATGATCATGGAAATCGCAACGGCAGTCATGTGAAGATCTTTCTACCCAAGAAGCTGCTCGAATGTCTACCAGAATGTTCAAGCTTACGAAAAGAAAGCATCGTTGGAACACTAGAGAGAATTCATGTTGCTGACCGTCCTTTTGGATTTCTTTTTAATATTGTGTGACTCCTCCATTGATTTGCATCGCTTTATTCTGACAGCTATAACTTTTTTATTTTCCGGTGATGACCCTGTATGGGGGCTTATTTTTTGTGGGACAAGATGATGTTTTCAGCGGTACCAAGTTTATTTATGTCTGTCTTTTTGATAGTGTGTTATTCCACTTTTTATTTGGCGGTATGATGAGAAAGCATTTTTTAAAAACTTTTTTGGCATTCACTAAAGGGGTTAACTAGTGGGATAGTTTTACAGGTCGGGTCGTTACGGATGAGGCAATACTAAATATGTGTACATTTATTGTGTAGATTTTTTATTGAAATATTTATTTATTGATTGAATAAATACTGATTTATAATTTTTAATTTTTTTTTTACAATTATTTACCTTTTTTTTTATTTAACCCCTTCCCGACCTGTGACGCCATGTAGGCGTCATGAAAGTCGGTGCCAATCCGACCTGTGACGCCTATGTGGCGTCATGGAGGGATCGCGTCCCTGCAGATCGGGTGAAAGGCATAACTCCAATTTCACCCAATCTGCAGGGACAGGGAAGTGGTACTTCAGCCCGGGGGGGTGGCTTTGCCCCCACGTGGCTACGATCGCTCTGATTGGCTGTTGAAAGTGCAACAGCCAATCAAAGCAATTTGTAATATTTCACCTATGAAACTTGATGAAATATTACAATCCAGCCATGGCGATGCTGCAATATCATCGACCATGGCTGGAGATTGCAATCTGCCCCCTCCACCGACTGACAGCGGCGATCTGCCACCGCTGTCAGTCTTTCCTCCCCTCCGTTCTGTGCTCTGCTGCCCTCCTCTCCCATCTGCCTGCCCCTGGCCTCCCCTCCGCCACCCCCACCCCCCCGGTGTCTGATCCCACCCCCCCATACTTATCAAGTCCCGGTGTCCCTCCCGGTGTCCGTCCGTCTTCAGCGATGGGCGCCACCATCGTCCAAAATGGCGGCCGCATGCGCAGTGCGCCCGCCGAATCTGGCGGCCAGCAGATTCGTTCCAGATACAGTTTGATCACTGTGATATAACCTATCACAGTGATCAAAATAAAAAAAATAGTAAATAAAGCCCCCCTTATCACCCCCATAGGTAGGGAAAATAATGAAATAATTAAAATATATTTATTTTTATTTTTCCACTGGGGTTAGGGCTAGGGCTAGGGTTAAGGCTAGGGTTAGAATTGGGATAGGGTTAGAATTGGGATAGGGTTACAATTAGGGTTAGGGTTGCAATCAGTGTTAGGGTTAGAATTAGGCTATATGAACACGGTGCGGATTTGGCTGCGGATCCGCAGCGGATTTGCCGCTGCGGATTCGTGGCAGTTTTCCATCACGTTTACAGTACCATGTAAACCTATGGAAAACCAAATCTGCTGTGCTCATGGTGCGGAAAATACCGTGCAGAAATGCTGCGTTGTATTTTCCGCAGCATGTCATTTCTTTGTGTGGAATCTGCAGCGTTTTACACCTGTTCCTCAATAGGAATCCACACAAAAACACTGGAAATCCGCAATAAATCCGCAAGTAAAATGAAGTGTGTTTTACCTGCGTATTTTTAAAAAATAGTGCGAAAACATCCGCACACAAATCCGCAACGTGGGAACATAGTATTAGGGTTAGGGCTGGAACTAGAGTTAGGGTTGGAATTAGGGTTAGGGTTGGAATTAGGGTTAATATTAGGGTTAGGGGTGTGTTGAGTTTAGGGTTAGGCTTGTGGTTAGGGTTATGGTTAGGGTTGGGATTAGGGTTGGTTGTGTGTTGGGGTTAGGGTGGGGATTATGGTTAGGGGTGTGTTGGGGTTAGGGTTGAGGTTAGAGGTGTGTTGGGGTTAGGGTTGTGATTACGGTTATGTTACAGTTGGGATTACAGGTGTGTTGGGGTTAGTGTTGGAATTAGAATTGAGGGGTTTCCACTGTTTAGGCACATCAGGGGGTCTCCAATCACGACATGGCACCACCATTGATTCCATTGCATTGCATTCAAAAAGTCAAATGGTGCTCCCTCCCTTCTGAGCCCCGACGTGCGTCCAAACAGTGGTTTACCCAAACATATTGGGCATAAGCTCATTCAGGAAGAATTTTACAACAATTTTGGGAGTCTAATTTCTCCTGTTACTCTTGGAAAAATAAAAAATTGGGGGTAAAAAATTATTTTTGTGGGGAAAAAATGATTTTTTATTTTCACGGCTCTGCGTTATAAAATTCTGTGAAGCACTTGGGGGTTCAAAGTGCTCACCAGTCACCACACATCTAGATAAGTTCCTTGGGGGGTCTAATTTCCAAAATGGGGTGGGTTTCTACTGCTTAGGTACATCAGAGGCTCTGCAAACGCAACGTGACGCTCGCAGACCATTCCATCAAAGTTTTCATTTCAAAACGTCACTACTTCGTTTCCGAGCCCCGACGTATGCCCAAACAGTGGTTTACCACCACATATGGGGTATCAGCATACTCAGGAGAAACTGGACAACAACTATTGGGGTTCAGTTTCTCCTGTTACCCTTGTGAAAATAAAAAATTGCAGGCTAAAAAATAAGAAAAATTATTTTTTATTTTCGTGGCTCTGCGTTATAAACTTCTGTGTAGGACTTTGGAGTTCAAAGTGCTCATCACACATCTAGATAAGTTCCTTGAAGGGTCTATTTTCCAAAATGGTGTCACTTGTGGGGGAGTTCAAATGTTTAGACACACAGGGGCTCTCCAAACGCAACATGATGACCGCTAAGGATTGGAGCTAATTTTTCATTCAAAAAGTCAAATGGCGCTCCTTCCCTTTCCAAACCTTACCATATGCCCAAACAGTGGTTTACCACCACATCTGAGGAATTGGTGTACTCAGGAGAAATTGCCCAAAACATTTTAAGATCCATTTTATCCTGTAGCCCATGAAAAAATGAAGAAATTGAGGCTTTTTCATTTTTACGGATCAATATGTGAAGCACCTGGGGGTTGAAAGTGCTCACTATGCATCTAGATAAGTTCCTTGGGGGGTCTAGTTTCCAAAATGGGGTCACTTGTGGGGGGAGCTCCTATCTTTAGGAACAGGGGCTCTCCAAACGTTACATGGTGTCCACTAAAGATTGGAGCCAATTTTTCATTCAAAAAGTCAATTGGTGCGCCTTCCCTTCCGAGCCCTGTTGTGCGCCCAAACAGTGCTTCCCCCCCACATTTGGGGTATCGGCATACTCAGGACAAATTGTACAACAACTTTCGGGGTCCAGTTTCTCTTTTTATCCTTGGGAAAATAAAAAAAATTGTTGCTAAAAGTTCATTTTTGTGACTAAAAAGTTAAATGTTAATTTTTTCCTTCCATGTTGCTTCTGCTGCTGTGAAACATTTGAAGGCTTAATAAACTTCTTGAATGTGGTTTTGAGCACCTTAAGGGGTGCAGTTTTTAAAATGGTGTCACTAAGACACCTATCCATTAGTAATCCTATAGTGGTTAAAGGGTTAAATAAAGGCATTATTAAGACAAGTATTTTAATGAAATAAAACAACACAGTTTTGACCATATTTTTATTGTTCTGCTATTCCAAAGCGAAGCCCTCGATCTTCTGTAATAAAAATAAAATAAAAAAGCAAAAGTATACTCCCTGATCCGCCATAGTCCAATATATTTAGTGTCCCACCCAGAATCTGGGGGAGATAAAGCTTACAACTGGGAGTGCTTCTAATGCGACCACTCCCGGCTGTAAGCGACTGGGGAATGAATGAGACAGAGTGGGCGCAGGCTCAGTAACTAGCGGTGACGTCACCAAGCCTGCGCCCCCTCACTGCCTGACCGGAGGTAACCTCTGCACCTTGGGAAAATGCTGGGGAAGAGGATAGTGCAGGAAATTTATCTATTCTATCAATCTATTTATTCTATCTACTCATTCTATCCTATCAATCTATTTTTTCATTCTATCTATTCAATTAATTTATCTATTCATTCTATCTACAGGAAGTTGTTTTTTTTCTCTGTGTGCACTCAACTTTATTGGCATGCGCAAAGAGAAAAAAAAAGCATGAAAAAAAAAAACGCACCTAAACCTGCGTTTTTGGTGCAGCTTCTTTCCTATCAAGATGATCAGGTTTTGCTGCAGAAAAAAGGAGTTTGATAAGGTAAAGTGGAACTGGATAAGACAGGTACTAGACAAAGTAGGTATGACAAGTAATTTCAGAAACTTTGAATACAAATCTGACTGTAAAAATTCAAACCTCTGAACCTCTAGTGTCCTTTTTGAACGTTTATATTTAATTTAGCACTTGAACCCTTGGCACACTACTTGGAACAACAGAGGGAATAAAAGGGATAAAAGTAGGGGTCATGAGGATCAAAGCCTCATATTTTGCGGATGACATAATACTTTACATGGCAGATGTGGAGAGATTTGTCAGAAGTATTAGATCTCTTAGACATTTTTGTTAGATTTTCAGGCTTCACCTTCAATAAAAGTAAATTTAGAAAATTCTACAATTGTCAGAAAAAGATAGAAATGAGTACTAGAAGGCTGTGTGGCACTCTTGTAGGGTGCTCAAATAGGGTTCCACTCCATAAATAGAAAAAAGGGAATTTGGTACTCCAACATTAGATGTTGAAATCATATAAAGTTATTGCACATAAAAAAGTAATCCACTTATGTAATTGATGTTTCACCCTACACTGGCCTTCTTTAGAACTAAAATACAAGAGATAAATAAAATTATTTATATATACAGTATATATATATATATATATATATATATATATATATATATATATAATGTCTAATATAATGTATAATATATATAATGGTCTTCTGCAGCCACTCACACAAATGGTCACACATTGGACCTTATCTTCACCCACCTCTGCTCCCTATCTAACCTCTCTAACTCACCTCTTCCACTCTCTGATCACAACCTTCTCACATTCTCATCTCTCTCCACTCCATGTCTAGAATCCCCACCCCACAAATTTTCACACCCTCGCAGAAATCTTAAACATCTTGACCTACATTCATTCTCCGAATCCCTCCTCCCTCTCACAGACAAAAGTTCCTTACACAATGCGGATGACGCTGCCGCTCTATATAACACCACAATAGCTGTAGCTTTGAAATCTGCTGCCCCGATAGCACATATCAAAGCTCGCAAAATCAACAGACAGCCCTGGCACACCATCCTGACCAAAGAACTGATGCGAGCTTCCAGGGCTGCTGAGCGCAGATGGAAAAGATCCCACTTCAACGAGCACTTCATCGCATTCAAACAGTCCCTCACTACTTTCAAGACCACACTCGACACAGCTAAACAAACCTACTTCTCATCTCTCATATCCTCCCTGTCTCACAACCCTAAACAGTTATTCAACACCTTCAATTCTCTCCTGCATCCCCCAGCACCTCCTCCCTCCCCACTTATCTCCGCTGCAGACTTTGCCTCATTTTTCAAGCAGAAGATTGATAGCATCAGAGACAGTTTTGGTCAACAACCCCCAGAGCCTTTCCTTCCGACTTCCCAGCCCTCCACCTCCAAAACCAACTTTTCCACCATTACAGAAGATCAGCTCTCCACTCTACTCTCAAGATCGCATCTCACCACCTGTGCACTTGACCCCATCCCATCCCACCTCATCCCAAACCTCACCACAGTCTTCATCCCAACCCTAACCCATCTCTTCAACCTATCACTAACAACTGGTGTTTTCCCCTCAAGCTTTAGACATGCCTCCATCACACCTATCCTCAAAAAGCCCTCTCTTGACCCATCCTCTGTATCTAGCTATTGCCCTATATCACTTCTCCCCTTTGCCTCCAAACTACTGGAACAACACGTCTACCTTGAACTGTCCTCCCATCTCTCCTCTTGCTCCCTCTTTGACCGCCTACAATCTGGCTTCCGGTCACACCACTCCACTGAAACTGCCCTAACTAAGGTCACCAATGACCTCTTAACCGCCAAGAGCAAGCAACACTACTTTACCCTCCTCCTCCTCGACCTGTCAGCTGCCTTTGACACAGTGGACCATTCCCTATTATTACAGACCCTTTCATCCCTTGGCATCACAGACTTGGCCCTATCCTGGATCTCATCATACCTAACAGACATGGACATTCAGCGTCTCCCACTCACACACCACCTCCTCACCTCGCCCCCTATCTGTCGGAGTCCCACAAGGTTCAGTCTTTGGGCCACTGCTCTTCTCCATTTACACCTTTGGCCTGGGATAGCTCATAGAATCTCATGGCTTTCAGTATCACCACTATGCTGATGACACACAGATCTACATCTCTGGACCAGATATCACCTCTCTACTAACCAGAATCCCTCAATGTCTGTCCACTATTTCATCCTTCTTCTCTGCTAGATTTCTGAAACTTAATATGGACAAAACAGAATTCATCATCTTTCCCCCATCTCACGCGACCCCCCCAACGAACCTATCCATTACAGTAAATGGCTGCCCACTCTCCCCAGTCCCACAAGCTCGCTGCCTCGGGGTAAGCCTTGACGCTGATCTCTCCTTCAAACCACATATCCAAGCCCTTTCCACTTCATGCCAACTTCAACTCAAAAATATTTCACGAATCCGTACATTCCTCAACCAAGAATCTGCAAAAGCCCTAGTCCATGCTCTCATCATCTCTTGCCTTGACTACTGCAACCTCCTGCTCTGTGGCCTCCCCTCTAACACTCTCGCACCCCTCCAATCTATTCTAAGCTCTGCTGCCAGACTAATCCACCAGTCCCTCCGCTATTCCCCGGCCTCTCCCCTCTATCAATCCCTTCACTGGCTCCCCATTGCCCAGAGACTCCATTACAAAAGCCTAACCATGACATACAATGCCATCCACAACCTGTCTCCTCCATACATCTGTGACCTCGTCTCCTGGTACTTACCTACACGCAACCTCCGATCCTCACAAGATCTCCTTCTCTTCTCCCCTCTTATCTCCTCTTCCCATAATCGTATACAAGATTTCTCTCGCGTATCACCCCTACTTTGGAACCCTCTACCACAACACATCAGACTCTCGCCTACCATTGAAACCTTCAAAAAGAACCTGAAGAGCCACCTCTTCCTGCAAGCCTACAACCTGCAGTAACCACCGATCGACCAAACCGCTGCATGACCAGCTCTACCCTCGCCTACTGTATCCTCACCCATCCCTTGTAGATTGTGAGCCTTCGCGGTCAGGCTCCTCTCTCCTCCTGTACCAGTTATGACTTGTAGTGTTCAAGATTATTGTACTAGTTTTTATTATGTATACCTATCCTCACATGTAAAGCGCCATGGAATAAATGGCGCTATTACAATAAATAATAATAATGTCATAAGGGTGCATACAGTAGTTCATAATACTTAGAAACTAATCTCATATGCGACATATTATAGAGGTAGAAAAATTGGAGAGCCTAGGAGATAATTATATAGTACATAGCAGAAAGTAGCAGGCAAAATAGATTATGAGTGCAACTCCATATCGATTGTCAACATTGTAAATACATAGAGGATATAGCCAATACTAAAGAAGGGAATATAGAGTCAAAAGAATTAAATACTGTGAGAACAAAACTTTACCAGATAGTGGGTCAATGCAGGTAACAGTTGCTGTAAATGCTGAAAGAATAATAATGATTGCTATGAGTCACACAGCCCAGGTCGAATCTGTCCAAACCAAAGCTCAATGCTTGGTAAACAGGTGGAATCAAACAGCCATTCACCAATATCGTCCTGTGCAGAGAGAGCAAACCGCGCTGAGGAAGAAGCACAGCCATGCTTGTGAAAGGGCGCTGAGTCTTCCGGTTTTGTCTAGTCACATGATGCCGGCATGTGTATGTCACCGGAAGTGACGTGAATGATGACAGATGTCGCCACTGGGTGCCATATTGGTGAGGAACAAGTAACACTTCCTGCTGTTAAATTGCTTCTATATTTGTTCACATATTATTAACGTGTCTATATCATCATGTTTTGAATTAGAAAACAGTGTGCAATGTTCCCAATGCTGGAAATCAAAACTAGTATGAAGTTTTGTGATTAACTCATGTTTTTGAACACACTGCTATTATTTTCAACACTACTGTATTTAGGTCATATGATAGGCAAATAGAGGGAGGGGAAATTGGGGAAAACATCCTAGTAGGGTGGAAGGTAGGACAGAAGAACATTTTCAGTGAGGTTTGGAGGGACTCATAATTTAGGATCATGCATAGAGCAATCTTGGCCTTTAACCCCTTAGTGACGGAGCCAAATTTTTGAAATCTGACCAGTGTCACTTTATGTGGTAATAACTCTGCAACGCTTCCACAAATCGCAGTGATTTTGAGATTGTTTTTTCGTGACACATTATACTTTATGATAATGGTAAATTTAGGTCATAATATTTTGTGTTTATTTATGAAAAAATATCAAAAATTTGAGAAAAATGTTAAAAAATTAGCAATTTTCAAACTTTGAATGATTATCCCTTTAATCCAGATAGTCATACCACAGCAGACCATTAATAAATAACATTTCCCACATGTCTGCTTTACATCAGCACCATTTGTAAAATGTTATTTTATTTTGTTAGCATTATGGGAGGATTAAAAATGTAGCAGCAATTTTTTATTTTTTCAAGGAAATTTGCAAAATTTATTTTTTTAGGGACTTATCCATGTTTGAAGTGACTTTAGGGGTCTCATATATTGGGAAACCCCCAAACGTGATACCATTTTAAAAACAGCACCTCCAGACATATTGAAAACTGCAGTCAGGTAGTTTATTAACTCTTCAGGTGCTTTACAGGAATTAATGTAAAGTGGCATGATAGGAATGAAAATGTGCATTTTTACCACCTAAATGCCTCTAACTTCTGAACAGATTACTACAGCAATCAGACTCTAAGGCTGCTATTTGGTCATGAATTGCCATGGCAAACATCAGGACCACAAAATCAACATCTGAGGGCACCAATTTGGTTAAATAGGAAGCCCCCACACTCTGTAAACTATTTATAATCTAAGGGGTTAAACAGAGTTGGACAGTGCAAACACTGATCGTGGCTGATGCAGCAAGTTGTCAGCTATAGTGTACAGCCGACAGCTACTGGATAGTCACCTGTATGTGGAGGCTATTCTCTTATATCTCAGGTCAGTTAAAAGACATATTGGCTGTCATTAAGGGGTTAACCCCTTCATGACCAGCCTATTTTGACCATTTTTTGCAATTCTGACCAGTGTCCCTTTATGAGGTAATAACTCAGGAACGCTTCAACGGATCCTAACGGTTCTGAGACTATTTTTTTGTGACATATTAAGCTTCATGGTAGTGGTAAATTTAGGTCGATAATTTTTGTGTTTATTTGTGAAAAAAATGGAAATTTGGCTAAAATTTAGAAAATTTCGCAATTTTCAAATTTTGAATTTTTATTCTGTTAAACAAGAGAGTTATGTGACACAAAATAGTTAATAAATAATATTGCCCACATGTCTACTTTACATCAGCGCAATTTTGTAAACAAAATTTTTTTTGCTAGGAAGTTGTAAGGGTTAAAAGTTGACCAGCGATTTCTCATTTTTACAGCAAAATTTACAAAACCATTTTTTTTTAGGGACCACCTCACATTTGAAGTCAGTTTGAGGGGTCTATATGGCTGAAAATACCCAAAAGTGACACCATTCTAAAAACTGCACCCCTCAAGGTGCTCAAAACCACATTCAAGAAGTTTATTAACCCTTCAGGTGCTTCACAGCAGCAGAAGCAACATGGAAGGAAAAAATGAACATTTAACTTTTTAGTCACAAAAATGGTCTTTTAGCAACAATTTTTTTTATTTTTTATTAAGAGTAAAAAGAGAAACTGGACACCAAAAGTTATTGTACAATTTGTCCTGAGTACGCCGATACCCCATATGTGGGGGGGAGGGAACTACTGTTTGGGCGCACGACAGGGCTCGGAAGGGAAGGAGCGCCATTTGACTTTTTCAATTAAAAATTGGCTCCAATCTTTAGCGGACACCATGTCGCGTTTGGAGAGCCCCTGTGTGCCTAAACATTGGAGCTCCCCCACAAATGACCCCATTTTGGAAACTAGACCCCCCAAGGAACTTATCTAGATGCATAGTGAGCACTTTGAATGCCCAGGTGCTTCACAAATTGATCCGTAAAAATGAAAAAGTACTTTTTTTCACAAAAATTTCTTTTAGCCTCAATTTGTTCATTTCCACATGGGCAACAAGATAAGATGGATCCTAAAATTTATTGGGCAATTTCTTCTGAGTACACTGATACCTCACATGTGGGGGTAAACCACTGTTTGGGCACATGGCAGGGCTTGGAAGGGAAGGAGCGCCATTTGACTTTTTGAATGAAAAATTAGCTCCAATCGTTAGCTGACACCATGTCGCGTTTGGAGAGCCCCTGTGTGCCTAAACATTTGAGCTCCCCGACATGTGACCCCATTTTGGAAACTAGACCTCCCATGGAACTAACCTAGATGTGCGGTAACCACTTTAAACCCCCAAGTGCTTCACATAAGTTTATAAAGCAGAGCCGTGAAAATAAAAAATAATTTTTCTTTCCTTAAAAATTATTTTTTAGCCCGCAATTTTTTATTTTCACAAGAGTATCAGAAGAAATTGGACCCCTAAAGTTGTTGTCCAGTTTGTCCTGAGTATGCTGATACCCCATATGTGGGGGGGAACCACTGTTTGGGCACACGTCGGGGCTCAGAAGGGAAGTAGTGACGTTTTGGAATGCAGACTTTGATGGAATGGTCTGCGGGCATCATGTTACGTTTGCAGAGCCACTGATGTGCCTAAACAGTAGAAACCCCCCACAAGTGACCCTATTTTGAAAACTAGACCCCCAAGGAACTTATCTAGATATATGGTGAGCACTTTGAACCCCCAAGTGCTTCACAGAAGTTTACAACGCAGAGCCGTGAAAATAAAAAAATAATTTTTCTTTCCTCAAAATGATGTTTTAGCAAGCAATTTTTTATTTTCACAAGGTAACAGGAGAAATTGGACCCCAATAGTTGTTGCCCAGTTTGCACTGAGTATGCTAGTACCCCAAATGTGGGGGTAAACCACTGTTTGGGCACACGTCAGGGCTCGGAAGGGAAGTAGTGACGCTTTGAAATGCAGACTTTGATGGAATGGTCTGCGGGCGTCACGTTGCATTTGCAGAGCCCCTGATGTGCCTAAACAGTAAACCCCCCCACAAGTAACCCTATTTTGGAAACTAGACCCCCAAAGGAACTTATTTAGATATGTGGTGAGCACTTTGAACCCCCAAGTGCTTCACAGACGTTTATAACGCAGAGCCGTGAAAATAAAAAAATAATTTTTTTTTCCTCAAAAATGATGTTTTAGCAAGCAGTTTTTTATTTTCACAAGGGTAGCAGGAGAAATTGGACCCCAATAGTTGTTGCCCAGTTTGTCCCGAGTATGCTGGTACCCCATATGTGGGGGTAAACCACTGTTTTGGCACACGTTGGGACTCGGAAGGGAGGGAGCACCATTTGACTTTTTGAACGGAAGATTGGCTGCAATCAATGGTGGCGCCATGTTGCGTTTGGAGACCCCTGATGTGCCTAAACAGTGGAAACCCCTCAACTATAACTCCAACACTAACGCCAACACATCCCTGACCCTAATCTCAACTCTAGCCATAACCCTAATCACAACCCTAACCCCAACACACCCCTAACCACAGCCCTAACCCCAACACACCCCTAACCCTAATCCCAACAATAACCATAATCCTAACCCTAATCCAAACCCTAACCCCAACACACCCCTAACCACAACCCTAACCCCAACACACCCCTAACCATAACCCTAACCACAAGCCTAATCTTAACCCTATTTCCAACCCTAGCCCTAATTCCAACCCTAACTCTAATTCCAACCCTAACCCTAAGGCTATGTGCCCACGTTGCGGATTCGTGTGAGATTTTTCCGCACCATTTTTGAAAAATCTGCGGGTAAAAGGCACTGCGTTTTACCTGTGGATTTACAGTGGATTTCCAGTGTTTTTTGTGCAGATTTCACCTGCGGATTCCTATTGAGGAAAAGGTGTAAAACGCTGCGGAATCCGCACAAAGAATTGACATGCTGCGGAAAATAGAACACAGCGTTCCCGTGCGGTATTTTCCGCACCATGGGCACAGCGGATTTGGTTTTCCATAGGTTTACATGGAACTGTAAAGCTGATGGAAAACTGCTACGAATCCGCTGCGGATCCGCAGCCAAATCTGCACCATGTGCACATAGCCTAATTCTAAGGGTATGTGAACACGATGCAGAATACGCTGCGAATCCACAGCGTTTCCGCCGCTGCAGGTCCGCAGCAGTTTCCCATGAGTTTACAAAAAATACTGCGCACATGCTGCGGAAAAAACTGCGCGGAAACGCAGCGGTTTACATTCCGCACATTTCACTTCTTTCTGTGGATTCCGCAGCGGTTTTACAACTGCTCCAATAGAAAACCGCAGTGAAATCCGCAGAAAAACCGCGGTAAATCTGCGATAAATCTGCAGTGGTTTTGCACTGCGGATTTATAAAAACCGCTGCGGAAAAATCCGCAGAGGACCAGAATACGTGTGCACATTCCTAACCCTAGCCCTAACCCTAACCCTAGCCCTAGTTCTAACTGTAGTGGGAAAAAAAATTTTTTTTCTTTATTTTATTATTGTCCCTACCTGTGGGGGTGATAAAGGAGGGGTTCATTTACTTTTTTTTTATTTTGATCACTGTGATAGGTTTTATCACAGTGATCAAAATGTACATGGAACGAATCTGCCGACCGGCAGATTCGGCGGGCGCACTGCGCATGCGCCCGCCATTTTGGAAGATGGCAGCGCCCAGGGAGAAGACGGATGGACACCGGGAGGCCCGGTAAGTATAAGGGGGGGAGATCAGGGCACGGGGGGGGCGTCAGAGCATGGGGGGATGGCATCGGAGAACGGGGGGAGCGGGCAGGAGGACGGGGGAGCGGAGCACAGGACGGAGGGGAGCAGAACATAGATCGGAGGGCTGGGGGGGGCGATCGGTATTGGTGGTACACCAGTGTTTCCAGCCATGGCTGATGATATTGTAGCATCGGCCATGGCTGGATTGTAATATTTGACCAGTTTTTTAGGTGAAATATTACAAATCGCTCTGATTGGCTGTTGAAAGTGAAACTGCCAATCAGAGCGATCGTAGCCACGGGGGGGGGGGAGGGGGGGTGTGTGTGTGTGAAGCCAACCCCCCTGGGCTAAACTACCACTCTCCCTGTCCCTGCAGATCGGGTGAAATTGGAGTTAACCCTTTCACCCGATCGGCAGGGACGCGATCTTTCCATGACGCCACATAGGCGTCATGGGTCGGATTGGCACCGACTTTCATGACGCCTACGTGGCGTCATGGGTCGGGAAGGGGTTAATATACCAATATCCAAAAATATGAGAAATCTTCTGACACATTGTCGAAAATGCAAACTTAAAGATTCGGACTTACTACATGGATTGTGGAGTTGCCCTTAAGTACAAGAATTCTGGAAAGACAAAGCGTATATTGGAAAATACGAGTGTTCCTCTATATCTGTTACCATTTCTTTTCCATTACTGGAGGAAAAGGAAAAACTAACCCCAATATTCCATACAATCTGTGTAATTGCCAAAAGAGGCTTCTTACAATATTAGTTTCCTGAATCTATTCCAAATTGTAAAGAGACAATCGGCCAAGTGATGGCCATATTCCATCTGGAAAGGATGAAAGCAGAACGTGATAAGGAGAGATATGGAAAATTGCTTATGATAAAATGGAAAGACTTTGTACTCAGTTATTATAAAAAGGAGGAACTTCATAAAATCATGAGGCCCATTGACCAGACCAGTTCGTATTTACTGGAAGACTTTTGTGGAACATTGGGGAACTTAAATATAATTGATCCAAATGTGGAGGGAAAGGGGGGAGAGATACCGGCTAACAGAACATTGTTTAGAGATAAAATAAGGAAGTGCAACATCCGAGGGGTTACTGTGATCAAGAGAATGATAGAAGTGAACACTGGAAATATAAAGAGCATAGCCTGCATGTCTGGGTGGAGGGAGGAAGTTAGGGAATTATATGTTTGTTTATTTTATTTTTCAATTACTCCGTTTGGGATCCTTTCATTTTGAAAATGGAAGAAAGGAAACTAAATCTGAGAGTTTGTAAACTAAGTGTATATAATTTTATTATTTAATTATAGATGTTAAAAATCAATAAAAAGCAATTTTGTAAAAAAAATAGCTTTTTGTTCAGCAATGAAACCTTGAGTGGTGAGCCTGCATACAGACCATGGAGGTTGAGTGCATGCCTTACAGTTTTCTTTATAACAATTGTAGCTGCTCATTCCAGGACTTTCTGTAGCTCATCTCAGGTAATCCTTGGCTCTTGGAAAAAATTTTGTCTAAAACCTGGTCATGTCCGGTTTATGGTAAAATAATGTTCTTTCAATTACCAGACTACTGCTACAACAGGACTCACTAGCATCTTCAGTAGTTTATAAATGTTTCTGGAACCAATCCCATGAATATATTTTGCAAGAATAAGGTTGCAAAGGTCTTGAGACAGTGCAGTGGTTTTACCCATCATGAGATTTTTTTTTGTGTGACATTCTGGTGAGGATTTCATGTCAATAGATTTCCTGTCAAACAGAACTTAATATTTAGTACAGAAACCTTTTTTTGCAATTACAGAGGACAGATGTTTCCCATAGTTATTGACCAAGTTTACACACACTGCAGCAGGGATTTTGGCCCACTCCTCCATACAGATCTCCAGTTAGTTCAGGTTTTAGGGCTGTCTCCGGGCAACATTGAGTTTCAGCTCCCTCCAAAGTTTTTCTGGTGACTAGCTAGGCCACTCCAGGACTTTGAAATGCTTCTTACGAAGCCACTTTTTAGTTGCCAAGACTGTGTGTTTGGTGTCAATATGGTGCTGGAAGACCCAGCCATGACCCACCTTCAATGCTCTTACTGGGAAAAAGAGGTTGTTGGCCATAATCTTATGATACATGACCCCATTCATCCTCCCTTCAATATGGTGCAGTCATCTGATTTATTTTGCAGAAAAGCAAAATATCCCCTATCATGCTTCATGGTTGGGATGTATTCATCCTTCTCACACAAAACACGGAGTGGAGTTTTTATCACAAAGTTATATTTTGTTCTCATCTGACCACATGACCTTCTCCCATGCTTCCTCTGGATCATCCACATGGTCACTGACAGGATTCCAACGGGTCTGGACTTGTGCCGGAGTAAGCAGGGGGAACTTGTGTGCCCTGCAGGATTTTAATCTATGACAGCATAGTATGTTACTGACAGTAAGTTTGAGACTGTAGTCCCAGCTCTTTTCAGGTCTTTGACCAGGTCCTGCCATTTAGTTCTGGGCTTTTCTTAGAATCATACTTACCTCTTGAGACGAGATCTTGCAGGGAGCCCCAAATCGAGGAAGATTTACAGTGATCTTGTTTCTTCTATTTTCTAATAATTGCACTAAGGGTTGTTGCCTTCTCACCAAGCAGCTTGCCTATTGTCCTGGAACCCATGCAAGTCTTGTGCAGGTCTACCCTGGAGCCCATCCCAGTCTTGTGCAGGTCTACTAATTTGTCCCTGGTGTCCTTAGACAGTTTTTTGTTCTTGGCCATGGTGGAGAGTTTGGAGTGTGATTGAGTGTGGGGACAAGGGTCTTCTATACAGGTAATGATTTCAAACAGGTGCAATTAATACAGGTAATGAGTACAGAGTAGGAGAGCTTAAGGTGAGGCCTGAACATGATGGAGGGAAACTGGACAAGGCTAATGAGATGAACAAGTATTTCAATAGGTTTAGCAGTACATGTGCACTGCCAACTGATAGTGGATGGGAATTGGGTGCAAATTCTGCAAAATCGATATTGGAGAATGAGCAGACTAATTTTAGAGTATCTGAAGGTGATGTGAGGAGGCAGTTTAAGTCACTTAACATTGGTAAAGCTGCAGGACCTAATGGACTCAGTCCACGTGTCCTTAAAGTTTGTGCAGACCAGCTGTGTACTGTCTTTACACTCCTATTTAATGGAAGTATACAAACACAGAGGGTACCTGTGTTATGGAAAATTTCCTGTCTGGTGCCGGTACCCAAGACTTCTTCTCCTGCAACCCTAAATAACTATCGTCCTGTAGCCTTAACATCTCACGCTATGAAGGCCTTGGAAAGATTAGTGCTTGCTCACTTAAGACCAAGGGTCAATGCTTTTAATGATCCCCTTCAGTTTGCTTACCGACATAGATTGGGGGTGGATGATGCTATTCTTTCTCTGTTACATAGGGTACATTCATTTCTGGAGACTGACGGAACCATGGTGCGAGCGATGTTCTTCGATTTCTCAGGTGCATTTAACTCCCTGCAGCCACTTTTACTATACAAAAAGATGACTGATATGAAGGTTGAGGAGGGGATGAGAAATTGGATAACTGACTACCTATCTGATCGGCCACAGTTTGTACAGATGGGAGCAGTTGTGTCAAGCAGATTACTGAGCAGTGTAGGTGCCCCCCAGGGAACGGTGCTTGCGCCCTTTCTTTTCACTCTGCATACTTCAGACTTTCAGTATAAATCTGATCTTTGCTACCTTTAAAAATTTTTGGATGACTCCGTGGTTGTGGGATGCATTAGGGGAGATCAGGGGGATGAGGAATACAGAAGGGTGGTGTCGAATTTCATGGATTGGTGCAATGGTAACTATCTACAACTAAATGTTAAGAAAACTAAGGAGTTGGTGGCCAACTATAGCAGGATACCGATCACTATTGCTGGTCAGGAGGTAGAGCAGGTGGAGAGTTACAAATATTTAGGGGTCCATTTGGATAGCAAACTGGACTGGAGATGCCACTCAGAGTTTGTCTACAAGAAGGGGATGAGTAGATTGTATTTCCTAAGGAAACTGAGGTATTTTAATGTGTGTAGCAAAACGTTAGAAATGTTCTACAAGTCTGAAGTGGCAAGTGCCATCTTTTTTGCAATCACATGCTGGGGTAGTAGTGTGCGGGCCTCTGATGCTAATAAGATGAATAAGATTATTAAGAAGGCAAGTTCTGCTGTGGGCTGCAATCTGGGCTCTTTTGAGGAGGTAGTGGAGAGAAGAACTCTGAAAAAGTGTTTGGCAATTATGAACAATAATGCACATCCATTATATGAGCTATTCATGAGACAGAAGAGCACCTTCAGTAACCGGCTAATACTTCTGAGGTGTAAGAAGGAAAAATATAGGAAATCGTTTGTGCCAACTGCTATGTGAATGTACAACAATAACATTAGGGTTAAATCACCAAGGTGAATGTCTACTTTATTTCTCTACATTTCAGTTCACTTATTGTGTATGTCCTATTCTAATGTATAATGTACAATGCTCTTCTGTCAACTCCACTGTCATGTCAATTAAGTAATTCTTTTTATGATTTTTATGATTTAAGTTGTGCTGCTGGGATACCATAATTTCCCACGGGATCAATAAAGTGTATCATATCGTATCGTAGCTTCTTAATCAAAAACTAACAGGTCTCTGAGAGACAGAATTCTTGCTGGTTGGGAAGTGATCAAATACCGCATTTTTCGGAATAAAAGATGCACTTTTTCCTCCCAAAAAGTGGAGGAAAATGGGGAATGCGTATTATAGTCTGGATGTACCGGCTCTGGTTGTGTTGGGGAGGTGGGTGAGTGGCATCGGGAGAGCAGCGGGTCACAGGAGGCTGGAGCCGGCTGCTGTGGCTAACTCCTGTGCACGCTGCTAAACAGAAATGAATATTCACTGCATTCCACACCCATGGATGTGGAGGGCAATGAATATTTATTTCTCTTTAATAGTAGCTTGGTATGATTGGCCCCCAACCCCGGTCTAGGTAAGCATGGCGCCCACCCCCATCTTGTCCTAGTATGCCTGGCCCCATCCTTATTCTGGTATGATTGGCCCCCCAGCCCGGTCCTGGTATGCATGGCCCAATCAGAAAACAAAAAAAAACACAAATAATTACACTTACCTTCCCGGCACTCCCTCAAAGCATTTTGTTCCTATGCCAGCAGCTGCTTAATGCTTGTAAGTAGGGTTGAGCGAAACGGGTCTAACATTTTCAAAAGTCGCCGATTTTTGGCAAGGTCGGGTTTCATGAAACCCGACCCGACCCCAGTGTGGGATCGGCCATGAAGTCGGCGATCTTTTGAATCTGGAATCGGAATTCCGATACCGATTCCCGATATGTTTAAGATATCGGGAATTGGTATCGGAATTCAGATTTAAGTGTAAAATAAAGAATAAAAATAAAAAATTTCGCTATACTCACCCTCTGACGCGCCCTGGTACTAACCAGGAACCTTCCTCCTTCGAATCCGCGCTTCCAGGACCTTGCGGTGACGTCGCGGCTTGTGATTGGTCGCGCGGCCGCCCATGTGACCGCTCGCGCGACCAATCAGAAGCCGTGACGTCACCGAAGGTCCTTCAAGAGCTGATTCTTAGGAAGGAAGGCTGTCGGAAAGAAGCAGGGCGCGTCCGAGGGTGAGCATATACCTAATAGGAATATACTCACCCTCGGATGCGCCCTGCTTCTTTCCGACAGCCTTTCTTCCTAAGAATCAGCGCTTGAAGGACCTTCGGTGACGTCACGGCTTCTGATTGGTCGCGCGAGCGGTCACATGGGCGGCCGCGCGACCAATCACAAGCCGCGACGTCACCGCAAGGTCCTGGAAGCGCGGATTCGAAGGAGGAAGGTTCCCGGTTAGTACCAGGGCACGTCAGAGGGTAAGTATAACGATATTTTTTATTTTAATTCTTTATTTTACATTAAAATATGGATCGCAGGGCCTGAAGGAGAGTTTCCTCTCCTTCAGACCTTGGGAACCATGGAAACCCAATGCATTGCATTGGGTTTCGGCCGACCCCGACCTTTTTATAGGATCGGCCGATTTCACTCGACCCGACTTTTGAAAAAGTTGGGTTTCGTGAAACCCGACCCGATCCTATAAAAGTAAAGGTCGCTCAACCCTACTTGTAAGCAGTGCATGGCAGGGTCATCATGCGCTGCTTGCAAGCCGAAGGGCAGCTGCTGTAATACTCATTGCTCTGCACACCGGGACTATGTGTGTGGTGGGCAGTGAGTATTCATTGCTCTTCAGTAGCATGCACAGTGTCAGCTGCCGGCTTCCTGCTGCTGCCGGGCAGCCACGTGTGCCACTACTTAAGAGAAATGAATACTCACCTCTCTCCACGCCGAGAAGTGAATTCATTTATCTTAAGCAGCTACACGTGACCACGGGCAGCAGCAGGAAGGCTCTGGCTGACACTGCACTACTGAAGAGCAATAAATACTCACTGCTCTATGCGCACACAGTCCCGGCATGCAGAGCAGTGAGTATTCTGGCAGCTGTGCTCTGCTTATGAGCTGCGCATGAAATCCCTGCCATGCGCTGCTTACAAGCATAAAGCAGCTGCTGGCAACGGAACAAGATGCTGCGAAGGTGCGCAGGGAATGTAAGTGAAATGATTTTTTTTTTTTTATGTTTTCTGATGGGGCCATTCATACCAGGATGGGGGTGGGGCCAATCATAATATTTATTTATATAATTTAGCTCCAACATATTCCGCAGCGCTTTACAGTTTAACAGTTTCAAACACAACAGTCATAAGTAACAATGTTAACAATACAATAATTAAAGCAAAATAAGGCGACCCTACTCATGAGAGCTTACAATCTACAATGAGGTGGGGGAGATACAAAGTACAGGTGTGTATTTTCAATTATGTATTTACAGTGATGGTCCAGCCATCTTCAGGGGTGGGGGATAGATGGAAGTAGTGAATGGGCTACACACACACACATAAAATGACTGATTAGTGAACGTGATAGGCCACTCTGAACAAATGTGTTTTGAGGGGGCGCCTAAAACTATGCAAATTGTAGATGGTCATAATATCTAGAGGTAGATCATTCCAGAGGATTGGCGTAGCACGGGAGAAGTCTTGGAGTCAGGAGTGGGAGGTACGGATCAGTGCAGAGGTTAGTCGAAAGTTGTTTGCAGAGCGCAGTGGTCAGTTAGGCCGATAGACCGAAATGAGGGAGGAGATATAAGGGGGTGCTGCACTGTGGAGAGCTTTGTGGGTGAGAACAAGTACTTTGAGTTGGATTCTATAATGAATAGGCAGCCAGTGTAATGACTGAAGAGCGGACACGTCTGAATACCGATTAGCTAGATTGACAACCCTGGCTGCTGCATTAAGGATAGACTGGGACCATGCATTCCAGGACCGGGATGGGGGCCAATCATACCAGAATAAGGTTGGGGACATGCATACTAGGATGAGATGGGGGCCCTGCATACCAGAATAGGGGTGGGGCCACACATAATAGGACGAGATGGCTCTGCATACCAGGATAGGGATTGGGGCCATGAATACTAGGACAAGATAGAGGCCCTGAGTACCAGCATAGGGATTAGGCCATGCATACTAGGATGAGATTGGGGCCCTGCATACCAGGATAGAAATGAGGATGATCATTCCTGCCAGGATAGGGATGAAGAGGACCATTCCTACCAGGATAGGGATGAGGGATCTATGCATACCAAGATAGGGACGAGAGGGCCATGCATACCAGAGTAGGGATGAGGGGACCATGTGTATCACGGTTCCCACCGTGCTGCCAACAATATGTCACGGATCCCAACAATATGTCAGGCATCCCGGATACCTTGATAACAAGGGGGTTGTTTAATTTCCCCTGGTTCCTTCCAAAGGGGATTTAGCTACATCCCACTTCCGGTTTGGAACTTGCAGCTCTCGGGTGCCCCCTTTACCCTCAGGTCACATCAGGTACTGCACCAAGCGTAATTAATCGCCAGAAAGGCTGCCTACTATGTACTGGTTATTGGGCACACTGCAGCGAGGACAATATAACTACTCCCACTCAGCTGGGAACAATAATTATCAATGCCGCCGGTTGCTGCAAAGATGCCCAATTGCACAGAACAATGTTCGCTGCAACCAGTTCCGATTTTCACCAAAGGTTAACGGTCCGGAGCGAACCCAAATCAGTAGCGTCATTCACCTCAGAGGATGCACAGTTGTATAGAGCATGAAGACAAGCTAGTAAAATTATAAATTTTACTCCATAAAAGATAGGCAGTATTTTCAAAAATATTAAAAAGATATTATAAAGAAGACGAATCATGTGCATATCGCAATTACAAATAAAAAGGGATTAACGTTGAAAATTGACTTACAATTCTTTTATATCATTCAATGGTATGCTGTATGCTGGCTGGGGGAGGGGACCTTCCTCACTTATTCTCACGTCAGATTGCACAGCCTGTCGTTGCTGAATCCCCAGCAAAAGACACTGCAAGAATCCTGCTTTACACAAATATTCCCTGCCTAAAGCCCAGGCACTGCCCCTGTAGTGACATCACTTAGGGGCTGAAACCTCCCCTTTTCCTACAATATGAAAACTATGTTTTATGCATAATTTGCTGTGCGAACCTCACATAAGTACGACACGATGCTCATGATGTTCCCCACGTCAGGGGCGTTCTGTTAAGTGTAAAAACGGAGCCATTACATGAACTGCTTAAGGAGAAATCTGTAATTTGCGCTCATTGCGCCTAGTTGCTCGCGCTTTCAGTGGCCGATATATTCCGGATGTCCATCGGTAGACATGTAATTCGTATAGTTCCAGCTCAAATCGGTGCCGTGACATGTAACTTTAATAGAACAAAGAAACTCATGTCTTACACCAGTTCCAACTAGTAATAGATGGGAGGAGGGAGGAGTGAGGAGTGAGTAGCCTTCGCAGAAACTGATTTTTGGCGGGGGCAATAAAAATTCTTCTTCACACACACACACACACACACACACACACACCCAGCATAGAAAAGAGGGGGGTCGGAATAGCCTGCAGCATGTGTCTTATGAAGCTAGGCAGACTCAAACATGGCATATTCACATTATCGTGACAATGTATATCAGGATGTGGATGAGGGGACCATATACCAGGATAGGAGATATTAAGTACAAAATTTACCACATTTTTTGCTTCAGGTTTTATTTCCTTAATTTCCTCCTTTAAAACCTAGGTGAGTCTTATGGTCCGGTGCGTCTTATAGTGCGAACAATACGTTATTTCATGCAATAAAATACAAAAAAATGCAATTTAATTATGCAAAAATCATACATTATTATTTCCTGGCTTTTATTTTTAGAAAGTGTACCTACAAAAAAAAAAATTACAGACTTCATTCTTTGTAACCGGAAAAACTTGCAAATATCGGCATAGTATCCAATAGTTATTTTCCCCATTGTATATATTTTCTCCAGGTCAGAGCTAGTTTTGACAGTCAACAAAATACAATTTTCAAGTATTTTATTCTTTATATTCTAGGTATGATAATGACTTCTCGCTGTGTGGGATTTTTTTATGTTTAAAAGGGTTGTTCTCTACTTGGACAATCCCTTCTCAAGCCTTATGTTTGATCCTGTTATAATAAAAATAATTAGTCAAACCTTCCATGCCGATGCAGTTCCAGCAGTGTCAGCACTTGCGTTCATGAAGCTCATGTGAGTTTGTCACGTCATGTGAGCCCTGCAGCCAATCAGCGCTGATGTCACTGTTCCCAACTTCAAATCAAACAATAGGAGGAAGTAGAGAGCAGTCGCAGCTCTGGTTTCCTGTTTATGATCAATACTTCCAAAGGCAGGGACAGTGAAGCCGGCACCGATTGTGCGCAGGGCTTGTGTACTGTTACAACCTCACATGAATCCTGACACCGCTGAATTGGTGCAGGCAAGGGACCTGTTTATGAGTATTTTTGTTTTAAAAAGGCCAAACATAAGGAATGACAAATCTCTTGTTGAATAGTTAATATTAAACCAGGGTAACCATTAATGTACTAAATCATATAATACCTCATAAAACCAATTTTATTTATAAATTATTAAAATACTACCAACCCTGTGGTGATACCATGTAAACAAAACACACAGTGAACAAACTGGTATAGGGATAGGTGTTCCTACACTAATACCTAAACTGGTACCTGCCTGTCGGCGGGGGTTGGCGCCCAAGGGGGAAAGTTGTGGCGCCCCCACTCCACGATGGCTGGCCCTAGGATCCCTGATGAACCCTATTGGATGCCCAGGGTCCCTCTACCCAATTATATAACTGAGGGTACCCCTGACTACTATACACAGAACAATCCTATGTCTAAGGAATCCTAATCCCCACACCGTGCCATAAAAACAATGGAGAACATGTAGAAAGGTTTAGGACGGTAATTTGATCAATGCAGCACGCTGGCTCTCATTCCACATTCTAATGGGTCTTTATGCCCTTCAGATTTGAGACCTCAATAAGTACTCAATTGTGTGGTTAATGCCCCCATATGATGTGCTGCACATATGCGGTCATAGATATAGGTAAGTATACTGGTGAGTATACATTCGGATACAAATCAATAAAGTACTCATCCAGCCAAAGCATGCCGTCCGCCTTTCCAAAGTACCGCCTCAACGCGTTTCGCCTCTCCGGCTCATCAGGAAGCCCGATTTAAGAACATCTGTCCCAATGGTGTCAGAAAGCTATGAACTTTGATACACTACCTCTGATTTAAAAAGGCCGCCCGGGCTCTATGTCCGTCTCATTTCCGGTTCAGCCAGAGGTCCGCCTCTGCGACCATGCGTAGATACAGCATACTGCACAGAATCACCGTGGGACGCACTCATGATCTCGCGTTATCCAACCGTGTATTGCGCATGCTCCTTTCAGAACACACCTACCCTTTCGATTCAGGTGTGTGAAGACGTCACTGGGCCTACTGTGCTTGCGTCTAGATGGGACGCATCGATTGCGTTCCACCTGATAAACACCAACTAGATTCTTCTGCGCAGACTCCTGGTTGTGCATCGCAAATGTTAGCCATCCAGTGCCTGCCGGCAGCATAACGGTGAATGTAAATTGTTGCCGCTTATGATATAGATATGCATATCTTATTCTTTCAAAATGTACCATTCTGAATATGGCTTAATGTCAAAAAGATCATACCAATACGTGGCCCTATCTCTTACCCATGATCTAACGGTAGGAGTACAACATATATAAGATTAGCCCATTTCTTTAACATAGAAGACCCATAAGTCAGAGGATTTCTATTGTATGTTATATTTATCATACTAATCTATGTATCACCCTATCAAAGGATGAATTTTAGAGTAAAAGCATAGCCAGAATTTCTTCATGGAGACATACATCAAGTCCCTCCCAACTATCAGGAAATGGGGAACACTCTTATGACCAGAAAAAGCAATCACTTTACATAAAGCGCCCACGCTACAGGAAACAAGCAAAGGACAATTGTTCATTCAGCCCCTTAGGGGTCATTGCGTCCATTCTAAAGGTCCATTCACATTCTCTCTGTAATATGTTTTATCCATATTACCCCCTCTAGGGTTGGGTTTTATCACCTCAATGGCCATAAATCTGACATTCATCATATCACCCAGATGTTGAAGTCTCATGTGTCTCGCTAGAGTGGTGTCCCTGTTATTTCTGATGTCCCCCATATGTTCACCTACCCTCCTATGCAGCTCCCTCTTAGTTTTGCCAATATAGTCATTTGGACAGGGACAAGTGGCCATGTATTCCACCCCTGAGGACCTGCAGTTAGAAAAATCCCTCTGATAGAAGACCTTTCCTATGGAGGAGCTCACAAAGGCCTTATTTGGTTTCATCCATTTACACATCTGACAGTCTCCACAACAAAATAAGCCACAGGGTTTTTTATCAAGCCACGTGCCCCCACCTCTTGGTCTACTGTAGTGGCTATGAACCAATACATCTTTTAGTGACTTTCCTCTTCTATAGGTGATATCTGGGTGAGGACCTAACAGATCCCTGAGATCCGGATCCATTTTAAAGGATGTCCCAGTGTCTATTTATGATTTCCCTCACTTTATGATGTTGATGATCATAGGTCCCTATGATCCTGATCACATCCTTTGTTCTTTCCCGTGAGACGTCATGCTTGTGTAGTAGCTGTTGTCTACTTTTATTAGTTGCACCCTGATAATCTGTTTCCAAAACATGCCTAGGGTAGCCTTTTTCCATAACATAACATAAGGAATGACAAGGTGTTGTCCTAGTAGTAAGACAACTGTTTTAACAAGTTACAATTTTTGGTTAAATATTTCCAACATTCTGAACATAAAAAAGGCTTCTCCCCTGTGTAACGTCTCTGATGTTTATTAAAGAGTTGAATTCCATATAAAACATTTCCCACATTAGTAACAGGAAAAAGGCTTCTCCGCTGTGTGGATTCTTTGGTGTCTAACAAGATCTGATTTCCGATTAAAATATTTCCCACATTCTGAACATGAAAAAGGCTTCTCCCCTGTGTGGATTCTTTGGTGTCTAACAAGATCTGATTTCCGACTAAAATATTTCCCACATTCTGAACATGAAAAAGGCTTCTCCGCTGCGTGAATTCTTTGGTGTCTAACAAGATCTGATTTCCGATTAAAATATTTCCCACATTCTGAACAGGAAAAAGGCTTCTCCCCTGTGTGGATTCTCTGGTGGCTATCAAGATGCGCTTTCAAGTTAAAACATTTTCCACATTCTGAGCAGGAAAAAGGCTTCTCCCCTGTGTGGATTCTCTGGTGGCTATCAAGATTCGCTTTCTGATTAAAACATTTCCCACATTCTGAACAGGAAAAAGGCTTCTCACCTGTGTGTGTTCTCTGGTGCTTAACCAAATCTGATTTCTGGTTAAAACATTTCCCACATTCTGAACATGAAAAAGGCTTCTCACCTGTGTGACTTTTCTGGTGACGAACAAGATTTGATTTGTGTGTAAAATATTTCCCACATTTTGAACATGAAAAAGGCATCTCTCCTGTGTGTAATCTCTGGTGGCTATCAAGATGCGCTTTCCGATTAAAAGATTTCCCACATTCTGAAAATGAAAAAGGCTTCTCCCCTGTGTGAGTTCTTTGGTGTATAACAAGATTCCACTTCTGGTTAAAACATCTCCCACACTTGGAACAAAAAAATCTATTCTTTGCTGTGTGAATTTTTTGATGCTTAAGAAAAGATTCTTTGAGGGGAAAATGATTTCCATATTCTAAAAGTGAAAATGGCTTCTTTACTTCAGGACCAATTTGTTTTTTAATGCTTATTTTGTGACTTTGATTTTTCTTAGTAGTCGGTAATGAATCAGAAGACAGGACCTGTTTCAAAAGATCAGACGATAGATCTTTGCTGTGAAGGGATGATGGTATATCTGGAGTAATGGCATTCACTTCAATTGTATCCTGTGGGATCTCAAGATTATCTGATTTAAAAACTGAAGATGTCAGCTGCCCCTCTGATCGCCTGATGCAGTCATCTGTTAAAAATAAAACCAATTAGTTTTCATAAAAAAAATCCTTGAATTTTACATATTTTAACATTTGTACGTAAACTATCCACAACATGACAAGTTACGTATTCAACATAATTATTCACTAAGACAATGACAGCTCACAGTATAATAGAAAACCTCATAGGATGAACCAGTAGCGTGTGGTGTTCAACTGTTTGTCCATTCTGCCTCCGAAATATAGAGTAAAAAGTCACCAAGCAATGTTATGTTGAGTAAAATTATACCAATAAACCTTCTACTCATCCCCCAAAAATACAAGTCCCCACTCAGGTCCATCATCTGTCAGTGAAAAACAGGTTTCTACATTACAAGTGGCTCAAAGGCTCTTGAAAAGCACCATAGCTTCCATACATCAATCCAGCAATATCCGCTCTCCCAAAGTCAAATTTTCCCCTCGCTTCTGAGCCTTGCAGTGTGCCCAAACCACATTTAGCATCCATGTATAAAGCACGTGTAAAGCTCCATGGAATAAATGGCGCTATAAAAATGAACAATGATAATAAATAATGTATTTGGCATTACTATAGTGATAAGAACCCACTTAATTTACAATGTGTCTCCTGGAGCACAATCTGGGCACTGTGTGTTGGGTAATTAAATGGCATATTTGCAGTTTTCACTCTCCAACATCCACTGCGTGCTAATTTTTGGAAAGTGGCTCTGGGTTGAACATAGTCACTACTACAATACATTAATCCCCTGAGGGTTATAATTTCCAAAATGAAGTCAATTTATGGGGATTTCTACTGCACTGGTTTTCTGCCATTTTCTCATATTAGGGCTTTTGCATATGGTATGTCCTATCTCCTCTGGGATCCGCTCCTGTGATGTTTGGTTCTGTTACCAGGCACGACCTTATTCATTCTACAGGCGGCACTGGTAATGGAGGAGACATCGAAACCAGAAGCTCTGGGCGACGCAGGCTCTGTCCTGCCACTTAGATTAGGGTACCTGGGATTTGTAGTACCATCCAGTCTGGCAGTATGGATATGTGTTGTCCAGCTCCCTGCTCCAGCCAGTTGGAAAGCACCACACCCTCCTAAAGCTGGAAGCATATTGCTGGAAGCTGTCAGATACAGCCTTCTCCTCTGGTTAATTCCTCTGTGCTCCTCTCCCGGCTTGTTTGTTTAATGTTGTGACCTCAGCTAGCCTACTGACTACTCTTGTGTCTTCTGATTTTGTATTTTCTCTGCTCTCCTGGTACTGACCCGGTTACCTGACTATTCTTGCTACATCTCGCATCATATAACAGAAGGTAACACCATGGCCGAAGCCTAGGGGTCTCTGTCTAAGATCAGACCCAAGTAGAAGGATTAAAGTAAGTGAACAAGGCAATCCCTGGGATCTGTAAAATAGAGTAGATAGCGCCAAGTCTGTTCATGGTGGCCATCTTTTGAGTTGCTAGGTGACCACGAACAGTGCCCCCAGTGGGGCGCAGTGGCTCTTTCAAGCTAAACTATTATAAGGACCAATGGTAGATGTCAGATAAGTTTCAAGAAGAAATATTAGACATTCAAATACTTTTTTTATAACAGTTTAGAGCTGATGTGTCAAAGTTTGGATGGAGTAGAATGTTGAGGTCTAGAGGCAAAATGGTGAACACCCGATTGTGATACGACCGGGCTATAAAACCGATAAAGCAGCCAAAGCCGGAGACTGAGAAGAATCTGTGACTTCTCTGCATTTAGTGGATACTACTTACCTGGGTAGTCATATGTAGGAATCTCCTCTTTACACCACTCATCACCCCTCACATATGTCTCTGTAGTATTAATATGGGTCAGATCTTCACCCTGAAGCAAATATTGTAAAAGTCACAGACAGATGAATAGAAAAGATAGTCACATCTATGATCAGCTATAATCCTGCCATCAGTTCCGCCATCAGAGCATTATAGCCGTTACTGGCGAATAGGGCCTGGCGAGCAGAGGGGGCCCGCAGCAGGCCGCCTCTCCTCTACGGGCCCCAGTGGCTCAACTGATCATGCATCGTCAGACGCACGGCAAGTTAAAGGGACACTGTCACCTGAATTTGGAGGGAACAATCTTCAGCCATGGAGGCGGGGTTTTTGGGTTTTTGATTCACCCTTTCCTTACCCGCTGGCTGCATGCTGGCTGCAATATTGGATTGAAGTTCATTCTCTGTCCTCCGTAGTACATGCCTGCATAAGGCAATCTTGCCTTGCGTAGGCGTGTACTATGGAGGCTATAATCAATAATATGATCCTTACAATATCATTGTGTAACAACATCAACTATAATCCAAAAACACAAAATCCTAAATTGCCATAGCACGCAACAAGGAAAAAACACAATGTCTAACAAATTTTAATTCTAAAATTAATATTTATTAATAATTCACACAATAAATTAAATATGCAGTACTAAAGTGAAAAACCTTCCAATGTATAGGAGCGGATAGATACACATAACATCACAAAACCCTAAATGTGTAATCATCATCCCAAAAATTAGCCCATACATAAACGGCTATATAGCAAACAAATCCATATCTAGCTACCCAAAAGGAAGCAATTATAAATGGAAATCGAGTGGAATTAGAAGTACCAAAGTACCACTTTGGTACTTTGGTACTTCTAATTCCACTCGATTTCCATTTATAATTGCTTCCTTTTGGGTAGCTAGATATGGATTTGTTTGCTATATAGCCGTTTATGTATGGGCTAATTTTTGGGATGATGATTACACATTTAGGGTTTTGTGATGTTATGTGTATCTATCCGCTCCTATACATTGGAAGGTTTTTCACTTTAGTACTGCATATTTAATTTATTGTGTGAATTATTAATAAATATTAATTTTAGAATTAAAATTTGTTAGACATTGTGTTTTTTCCTTGTTGCGTGCTATGGCAATTTAGGATTTTGTGTTTTTGGTGTACTATGGAGGACAGAGAATGAACTTCAATCCAATATTGCAGCCAGCATGCAGCCAGCGGGTAAGGAAAGGGTGAATCAAAAACCCAAAAACCCCACCTCCATGGCTGAAGATTCTTCCCTCCAAATTCAGGTGACAGTGTCCCTTTAAAATCTGTTGCCTTGCAGGAGATCACAAGCTGGCAGCTGATGTCAGAGGGCACATTGCCGGCGTATAATGACACTCACATATGATGGTACACGCCTCAGGCCGGCGTCACACACAGCGTAAAACAATACGGTCCGTATATTACGGCCGTAATACGCTGAAAAGTCCCGAAAAAAGTGGTCCGTAGCTCCTCCGTAGGCAGGGTGTGTCAGCGTTTTTTGCGCATGGCATCCTCCGTATGTAATCCGTATGGCATCCGTACTGCGTGGTTTTCTCGCAGGCTAGCAAAACCAACATACCGCTATAGAAGTGATCCATGTGTCCCAAAAAGAAAAGAAAATATATATATACTGTATATATATATATATATATATATATATATATATATATATATATATATATATATATATATATATATATATATATATATATATATATATATATATATATATATATATATATATATATATATATATATATATATATATATATATATATGTCAGTAGACACATATATTAGAGAGAAAAGCCGGTAATTCAGTGCGGTGTACAGTAAAATCACACTGACAGCTTACAGTAGAATAGGTAGAATAAATGTGTACACATAGAATAGGTATATATATGTCAGTGAGACACATATATGTATATATATTAATATTTATTCCAGCGCTAGACAGCTTGAAAGCCGGTAATTCAATTACCGGCTTTTTCCTTCTCCTTCCTAAAACCCGACATGATTTGAGACATGGTTTACATACAGTAAACCATGTCTTCTCTCCATTTTTTTTGCAGATTCCACACTACTAATGTCAGTAGTGTGTATCTGCAAAATTTGGCCGTTCTAGCTCTTAAAATAAAGGGTTAAATGGCGGAAAAAATTGGCGTGGGCTCCCGCGCAATTTTCTCCGCCAGAGTAGTAAAGCCAGTGACTGAGGGCAGATATTAATAGCCTGGAGAGGGTCCACGGTTATTGGCCCCCCCCTGGCTAAAAATATCTGCCCCCAGCCACCCCAGAAAAGGCACATCTGGAAGATGCGCCTATTCTGGCACTTGGCCACTCTCTTCCCATTCCCGTGTAGCGGTGGGATATGGGGTAATGAAGGGTTAATGCCACCTTGCTATTGTAAGGTGACATTAAGCCTAATTAATAATGGAGAGGCGTCAATTATGACACCTATCCATTATTAATCCAATACTAGTAAAGGGTTAAATAAAACACAAACACATTTTTTAAAATTATTTTAATGAAATAAAAACAATGGTTGTTGCAGTATTTTATTCAACGCCCAATCCAGTCACTGAAGACCCTCGTTCTGTGAGTAAAAAAACATAATAAACCAACAATATACTTACCCTCCGCAGATCTGTAACGTCCAACGATGTAAATCCTTCTGAAGGGGTTAAAACATTTTGCAGCAAGGAGCTGTGCTAATGCAGGCTGCTCCTCGCTGCAAAACCCCAGGGAATGAGGCTAAAAATAGATCAATGATCTATATTTAGCTTCATTTGCGGTGAGGCGCCCTCTGCTGGCTGTTCATAGATCGTGGGAAATTACCTAGAAAGCTCCCTGGCTTTCTAGGTAATTTCCCATGATCTATGAACAGCCAGCAGAGGGCGCCTCACCGCAAATGAAGCTAAATATAGATCATTGATCTATTTTTAGCCTCATTCCCTGGGGTTTTGCAGCGAGGAGCAGCCTGCATTAGCACAGCTCCTTGCTGCAAAATGTTTTAACCCCTTCAGAAGGATTTACATCGTTGGACGTTACAGATCTGCGGAGGGTAAGTATATTGTTGGTTTATTATGTTTTTTTACTCACAGAACGAGGGTCTTCAGTGACTGGATTGGGCGTTGAATAAAATACTGCAACAACCATTGTTTTTATTTCATTAAAATAATTTTAAAAAATGTGTTTGTGTTTTATTTAACCCTTTACTAGTATTGGATTAATAATGGATAGGTGTCATAATTGACGCCTCTCCATTATTAATTAGGCTTAATGTCACCTTACAATAGCAAGGTGGCATTAACCCTTCATTACCCCATATCCCACCGCTACACGGGAATGGGAAGAGAGTGGCCAAGTGCCAGAATAGGCGCATCTTCCAGATGTGCCTTTTCTGGGGTGGCTGGGGGCAGATATTTTTAGCCAGGGGGGGGCCAATAACCGTGGACCCTCTCCAGGCTATTAATATCTGCCCTCAGTCACTGGCTTTACTACTCTGGCGGAGAAAATTGCGCGGGAGCCCACGCCAATTTTTTCCGCCATTTAACCCTTTATTTTAAGAGCTAGAACGGCCAAATTTTGCAGATACACACTACTGACATTAGTAGTGTGGAATCTGCAAAAAAAATGGAGAGAAGACATGGTTTACTGTATGTAACCAGGTCTCATATCATGTCGGGTTTTAGGAAGGAGAAAGAAAAAGCCGGTAATTGAATTACCGGCTTTCAAGCTGTATAGCGCTGGAATAAATATTAATATATATACATATATGTGTCTCACTGACATATATATATATATATATATATATATATATATATATATACCTATTCTATGTGTACACATTTATTCTACCTATTCTACTGTAAGCTGTCAGTGTGATTTTACTGTACACCGCACTGAATTACCGGCTTTTCTCTCTAACAGCGCTGCGTATTTCTCGCAAGTCACACTGCTTGTCCGTGTGTAATCCGTATTTTTCACGCTTCCATAGACTTTCATTGGCGTATTTCTTGCGCAGTACGGTGACAAACGCAGCATGCTGCGATTTTGTACGGCCGTAGAAAGCCGTATAATACTGATCAGTAAAATACGGCAAATAGGAGCAGGGGCATAGAGAATAATTGTGCCGTATTTTTTGCGAGTTTTACGGACGTAGATTCTGCGCTCTTACGTCCGTAAAACTCGCATGTGTGACGGCGGCCTCAGATGTATCAAGTGGAGGACACCGCTGGACCTCAGCCAGGTCAGTATAAACTTTTTTTTTTGTAAAGCTGCAGGTATGACGCTGCATTATACTAGTATGGGGGTGCATTATACTATTATGGGGCTGCATTATACTATGAAGTGCATCATACCACTATGGAAGGGCATTATACTACTATGGGGGTGCATTATACTACTATGGGGGTGCATTATACTACTATGGGGGTGCATTATACTCCTAAGGGGATGTATTATTCAACTATTTATGACTATGGGATGCATTATACAGATACAGATGCAGAGTTTTTCTATGAGTGGGCAGTGGGACGGGGGAAGGTTCAAGAGTTGGAGACGGAGCTAGGGGGGGGTGTAGCCTGGGCAGAGTCCCAAGTGGGCCCGAAAGTTTTGCCAGTATGGGACACCGAAATTCCTGGTGGCTGCCCTGCCTGCCATCTCCACCGTTCACATTACACAAGTATAAAACATATAATACTGGTGGATAAAACAAGACTGAGCACAAGACCTTCACAGCCGTCTACACATCATAGGGGAGATCTCATGACACCTTCTCTCCATCTACCTGATGATTCTGAGAGACATTGGGATCTTCTTGTTTACAGTCCTGTGGTAGAAGAGGACGGGGACATCTCTCTGGTGTTGTCCTCTTACTGGATAGACCTGGAGGAAACACATACAGGGACTGAATTCATTCTTTACATACAGATAATTATAGGCCGTGTGTGTTTAGTCCTGTCTATTACCTGGTGATGTGAGGGGCTGGGGAACCTCCATCATGACTTCCTTGTACAGATCTTTGTGTCCTTCTAAATATTCCCACTCCTCCATGGAGAAATAGACGGAGACATCCTGACACCTTATAGGAACCTGACACATACAATGATACCGTCATCCCCCCGATCCCTTCATAGCATTACTGTATAATATCCCAGCATTCCCAGCAGTGTCACCTCTCCAGTCAGCAGCTCAATCATCTTGTAGGTGAGTTCTAGGATCTTCTGGTCATTGATGTCCTCATGTATCAGGTGAGGTGGAGGCCCCGTGATTGGGCTCAGGGGTCTTCCCCATCCCTCAGACAGAGGGTCCTGACAGCGCTCACTAGAGGTCTTCACTACTATGTAATCCTGGTTATGGAGAGACACATTAATAGATCTCACTACAGACATTTCCAGACTCCTCACCTCTCCAGTTCTGTCCATCTGTTATTGCCATAGATAAGAATGATGTAATGTGACATCATCAGAATCTCTCACCTCTCCAGTAAGCCGGAAGAGGATCTCTAAGGTGAGGTGTAATATCCTCTCCACCATCTTGTCTCTGTCCATATCCATCCTTGATGGGTAAATCAGGAAAATTCTCTTTTATAGAAGATCTTCACTGAGAGGATCCGATATTGTAGAGACCTGAATGAGAAGATGATGATCCGATGTAACATCATAAAAATCCTGTAATAATACAATTACTGGAGATAATAAGGGAAACATATGAGGAGATTTATTATTTTACAGTATTTAGTTTTCTTCTTTACATCTAGAACCTCCAGCACCGACCTCCACCTGCAGAGCCGCACTCCACATAGAGAATAATGGAGCCTCCAGCACCGACCTCCACCCGCAGAGCCGCACTCCACATAGAGAATAATGGAGCCTCCAGCACCGACCTCCACCCGCAGAGCCGCACTCAACAGAGAATAATGGGGCCTCCAGCACCGACCTCCACCCGCAGAGCCGCACTCCACATAGAGAATAATGGAGCCTCCAGCACCGACCTCCACCCGCAGAGCCGCACTCCACATAGAGAATAATGGAGCCTCCAGCACCGACCTCCACCCGCAGAGCCGCACTCCACATAGAGAATAATGGAGCCTCCAGCACCGACCTCCACCCGCAGAGCCGCACTCCACATAGAGAATAATGGAGCCTCCAGCACCGACCTCCACCCGCAGAGCCGCACTCCACATAGAGAATAATGGAGCCTCCAGCACCTACCTCCACCCGCAGAGCTGCACTCCACATAGAGAATAATGGAGCCTCCAGCACCTACCTCCACCCGCAGAGCTGCACTCCACATAGAGAATAATGGGGCCTCCAGCACCGACCTCCACCCGCAGAGCCGCACTCCACATAGAGAATAATGGAGCCTCCAGCACCGACCTCCACCCGCAGAGCCGCACTCCACATAGAGAATAATGGAGCCTCCAGCACTGACCTCCACCCGCAGAGCCACACTCCACATAGAGAATAATGGAGCCTCCAGCACCTACCTCCACCCGCAGAGCCGCACTCCACATAGAGAATAATGGGGCCTCCAGCACCGACCTCCACCCGCAGAGCCGCACTCCACATAGAGAATAATGGAGCCTTCAGCACTGACCTCCACATAGAGAATAATGGAGCCTCCAGCACCGACCTCCACCCGCAGAGCCGCACTCCACATAGAGAATAATGGAGCCTCCAGCACCGACCTCCACCCGCAGAGCCGCACTCCACATAGAGAATAATGGAGCCTCCAGCACCGACCTCCACCTGCAGAGCCGCACTCCACATAGAGAATAATGGAGCCTCCAGCACCGACCTCCACCCGCAGAGCTGCACTCCACATAGAGAATAATGGAGCCTCCAGCACCTACCTCCACCCGCAGAGCTGCACTCCACATAGAGAATAATGGAACCTCCAGCACCGACCTCCACCCGCACTCCACATAGAGAATAATGGAGCCTCCAGCACTGACCTCCACCCGCAGAGCCGCACTCCACATAGAGAATAATGGAGCCTCCAGCACCGACCTCCACCCGCAGAGCCGCACTCCACATAGAGAATAATGGAGCCTCCAGCACCGACCTCCACCCGCAGAGCCGCACTCCACATAGAGAATAATGGGGCCTCCAGCACCGACCTCCACCCGCAGAGCCGCACTCCACATAGAGAATAATGGAGCCTCCAGCACCGACCTCCACCCGCACTCCACATAGAGAATAATGGGGCCTCCAGCACCGACCTCCACCCGCAGAGCCGCACTCCACATAGAGAATAATGGAACCTCCAGCACCGACCTCCACCCGCAGAGCCGCACTCCACATAGAGAATCATGGAGCCTCCAGCACCGACCTCCAACCGCAGAGCCGCACTCCACATAGAGAATAATGGAGCCTCCAGCACCGACCTCCACCCGCAGAGCCACACTCCACATAGAGAATAATGGATCCTCCAGCACCGACCTCCACCCGCAGAGCCGCACTCCACATAGAGAATAATGGAGCCTCCAGCACCGACCTCCACCCGCAGAGCTGCACTCCACATAGAGAATAATGGAGCCTCCAGCACCGACCTCCACCCGCAGAGCCGCACTCCACATAGAGAATAATGGAGCCTCCAGCACCGACCTCCACCCACAGAGCCGCACTCCACATAGAGAACAATGGAGCCTCCAGCACCGACCTCCACCCGCAGAGCCGCACTCCACATAGAGAATAATGGAGCCTCCAGCACCGACCTCCACCCGCAGAGCAACACTCCACAGAGAATAATGGAGCCTCCAGCACCGACCTCCACCCGCAGAGCTGCACTCCACATAGAGAATAATGGGGCCTCCAGCACCGACCTCCACCCGCAGAGCCGCACTCCACATAGAGAATAATGGAGCCTCCAGCACCGACCTCCACCCGCAGAGCCGCACTCCACATAGAGAATAATGGAGCCTCCAGCACCGACCTCCACCCGCACACCACATAGAGAATAATGGAGCCTCCAGCACCGACCTCCACATAGAGAATAATGGAGCCTCCAGCACCGACCTCCACCCGCACACGACATAGAGAATAATGGGGCCTCCAGCACCGACCTCCACCCGCAGAGCCGCACTCCACATAGAGAATAATGGAGCCTCCAGCACCGACCTCCACCCGCAGAGCAACACTCCACATAGAGAATAATGGAGCCTCCAGCACCGACCTCCACCCGCAGAGCCGCACTCCACATAGAGAATAATGGGGCCTCCAGCACTGACCTCCACCCGCAGAGCCACACTCCACATAGAGAATAATGGAGCCTCCAGCACCGACCTCCACCCGCAGAGCCGCACTCCACATAGAGAATAATGGAGCTTCCAGCACCGACCTCCACCCGCAGAGCCGCACTCCACATAGAGAATAATGGAGCCTCCAGCACCGACCTCCACCCGCAGAGCCGCACTCCACATAGAGAATAATGGAGCCTCCAGCACCGACCTCCACCCGCAGAGCCGCACTCCACATAGAGAATAATGGAGCCTCCAGCACCGACCTCCACCCGCAGAGCCGCACTCCACATAGAGAATAATGGAGCCTCCAGCACCTACCTCCACCCGCAGAGCCGCACTCCACATAGAGAATAATGGAGCCTCCAGCACCTACCTCCACCCGCAGAGCCGCACTCCACATAGAGAATAATGGGGCCTCCAGCACCTACCTCCACCCGCAGAGCCGCACTCCACATAGAGAATAATGGAGCCTCCAGCACCTACCTCCACCTGCAGAGCCGCACTCCACATAGAGAATAATGGAGCCTCCAGCACCGACCTCCACCCGCAGAGCCGCACTCCACATAGAGAATAATGGAGCCTCCAGCACCGACCTCCACCCGCAGAGCCGCACTCCACATAAAGAATAATGGAGCCTCCAGCACCGACCTCCACCCGCAGAGCCGCACTGCACAGAGAATAATGAAGCCTTCAGCACCGACCTCCACCCGCAGAGCCGCACTCCACATAGAGAATAATGGAGCCTCCAGCACCGACCTCCACCCGCACACCACATAGAGAATAATGGAGCCTCCAGCACCGACCTCCACATAGAGAATAATGGAGCCTCCAGCACCGACCTCCACCCGCACTCCACATAGAGAATAATGGAGCCTCCAGCACCGACCTCCACCCGCACACGACATAGAGCATAATGGGGCCTCCAGCACCGACCTCCACCCGCAGAGCCGCACTCCACATAGAGAATAATGGAGCCTCCAGCACCGACCTCCACCCGCAGAGCCGCACTCCACATAGAGAATAATGGAGCCTCCAGCACCGACCTCCACCCGCAGAGCCGCACTCCACATAGAGAATAATGGAGCCTCCAGCACCAACCTCCACCCCCAGAGCCGCACTCCACATAGAGAATAATGGAGCCTCCAGCACCGACCTCCACCCGCAGAGCCGCACTCCACATAGAGAATAATGGAGCCTCCAGCACCGACCTCCACCCGCAGAGCATCACTCCACATAGAGAATAATGGATCCTCCAGCACCGACCTCCACCCGCAGAGCCGCACTCCACATAGAGAATAATGGAGCCTCCGGCACCGACCTCCACCCGCAGAGCCGCACTCCACATAGAGAATAATGGAGCCTCCGGCACCGACCTCCACCCGCAGAGCCGCACTCCACATAGAGAAAAATGGAGCCTCCAGCACCGACCTCCACCCGCAGAGCCGCACTCCACATAGAGAATGGAGCCTCCAGCACCGACCTCCACCCGCAGAGCCGCACTCCACATAGAGAATAATGGAATCTCCAGCACCGACCTCCACCCGCAGAGCCGCACTCCACATAGAGAATAATGGGGCCTCCAGCACCGACCTCCACCCGCAGAGCCACACTCCACATAGAGAATAATGGATCCTCCAGCACCGACCTCCACCCGCAGAGCCGCATTCCACATAGAGAATAATGGAGCCTCCAGCACCGACCTCCACCCGCAGAGCTGCACTCCACATAGAGAATAATGGAGCCTCCAGCACCGACCTCCACCCACAGAGCCGCACTCCACATAGAGAATAATGGGGCCTCCAGCATCGACCTCCACCCGCAGAGCCGCACTCCACATAGAGAATAATGGGGCCTCCAGCACCGACCTCCACCCGCAGAGCCGCACTCCACATAGAGAATAATGGAGCCTCCAGCACCGACCTCCACATAGAGAATAATGGGGCCTCCAGCACCGACCTCCACCCGCAGAGCCGCACTCCACATAGAGAATAATGGAGCCTCCAGCACCGACCTCCACCCGCAGAGCAGCACTCCACATAGAGAATAATGGGGCCTCCAGCACTGACCTCCACCCGCAGAGCCACACTCCACATAGAGAATAATGGAGCCTCCAGCACCGACCTCCACCCGCAGAGCCACACTCCACATAGAGAATAATGGAGCCTCCAGCACCGACCTCCACCCGCAGAGCCGCACTCCACATAGAGAATAATGGAGCCTCCAGCACCGACCTCCACCCGCAGAGCCGCACTGCACAGAGAATAATGAAGCCTTCAGCACCGACCTCCACCCGCAGAGCCGCACTCCACATAGAGAATAATGGAGCCTCCAGCACCGACCTCCACCCGCAGAGCCGCACTCCACATAGAGAATAATGGAGCCTCCAGCACCGACCTCCACCCGCAGAGCCGCACTCCACATAGAGAATAATGGAGCCTCCAGCACCGACCTCCACCCCCAGAGCCGCACTCCACATAGAGAATAATGGAGCCTCCAGCACCGACCTCCACCCGCAGAGCCGCACTCCACATAGAGAATAATGGAGCCTCCAGCACCGACCTCCACCCGCAGAGCCGCACTCCACATAGAGAATAATGGAGCCTCCAGCACCGACCTCCACCCGCAGAGCAGCACTCCACATAGAGAATAATGGATCCTCCAGCACCGACCTCCACCCGCAGAGCCGCACTCCACATAGAGAATAATGGAGCCTCCGGCACCGACCTCCACCCGCAGAGCCGCACTCCACATAGAGAATAATGGAGCCTCCGGCACCGACCTCCACCCGCAGAGCCGCACTCCACATAGAGAAAAATGGAGCCTCCAGCACCGACCTCCACCCGCAGAGCCGCACTCCACATAGAGAATGGAGCCTCCAGCACCGACCTCCACCCGCAGAGCCGCACTCCACATAGAGAATAATGGAATCTCCAGCACCGACCTCCACCCGCAGAGCCGCACTCCACATAGAGAATAATGGAGCCTCCAGCACCGACCTCCACCCGCAGAGCCGCACTCCACATAGAGAATAATGGGGCCTCCAGCACCGACCTCCACCCGCAGAGCCACACTCCACATAGAGAATAATGGATCCTCCAGCACCGACCTCCACCCGCAGAGCCGCATTCCACATAGAGAATAATGGAGCCTCCAGCACCGACCTCCACCCGCAGAGCTGCACTCCACATAGAGAATAATGGAGCCTCCAGCACCGACCTCCACCCACAGAGCCGCACTCCACATAGAGAATAATGGAGCCTCCAGCACCGACCTCCACCCGCAGAGCCGCACTCCACATAGAGAATAATGGGGCCTCCAGCACCGACCTCCACCCGCAGAGCCGCACTCCACATAGAGAATAATGGAGCCTCCAGCACCGACCTCCACATAGAGAATAATGGGGCCTCCAGCACCGACCTCCACCCGCAGAGCCGCACTCCACATAGAGAATAATGGAGCCTCCAGCACCGACCTCCACCCGCAGAGCAGCACTGCACAGAGAATAATGAAGCCTCCAGCACCGACCTCCACCCGCAGAGCCGCACTGCACAGAGAATAATGAAGCCTTCAGCACCGACCTCCACCCGCAGAGCCGCACTCCACATAGAGAATAATGGAGCCTCCAGCACCGACCTCCACCCGCAGAGCCGCACTCCACATAGAGAATAATGGAGCCTCCAGCACCGACCTCCACCCGCAGAGCCGCACTGCACAGAGAATAATGAAGCCTTCAGCACCGACCTCCACCCGCAGAGCCGCACTCCACATAGAGAATAATGGAGCCTCCAGCACCGACCTCCACATAGAGAATAATGGAGCCTCCAGCACCGACCTCCACCCGCACACGACATAGAGCATAATGGGGCCTCCAGCACCGACCTCCACCCGCAGAGCCGCACTCCACATAGAGAATAATGGAGCCTCCAGCACCGACCTCCACCCGCAGAGCCGCACTCCACATAGAGAATAATAGAGCCTCCAGCACCGACCTCCACCCCCAGAGCCGCACTCCACATAGAGAATAATGGAGCCTCCAGCACCGACCTCCACCCGCAGAGCCGCACTCCACATAGAGAATAATGGAGCCTCCAGCACCGACCTCCACCCGCAGAGCAGCACTCCACATAGAGAATAATGGATCCTCCAGCACCGACCTCCACCCGCAGAGCCGCACTCCACATAGAGAATAATGGAGCCTCCGGCACCGACCTCCACCCGCAGAGCCGCACTCCACATAGAGAAAAATGGAGCCTCCAGCACCGACCTCCACCCGCAGAGCCGCACTCCACATAGAGAATGGAGCCTCCAGCACCGACCTCCACCCGCAGAGCCGCACTCCACATAGAGAATAATGGAATCTCCAGCACCGACCTCCACCCGCAGAGCCGCACTCCACATAGAGAATAATGGAGCCTCCAGCACCGACCTCCACCCGCAGAGCCGCACTCCACATAGAGAATAATGGGGCCTCCAGCACCGACCTCCACCCGCAGAGCCACACTCCACATAGAGAATAATGGATCCTCCAGCACCGACCTCCACCCGCAGAGCCGCATTCCACATAGAGAATGATGGAGCCTCCAGCACCGACCTCCACCCGCAGAGCTGCACTCCACATAGAGAATAATGGAGCCTCCAGCACCGACCTCCACATAGAGAATAATGGGGCCTCCAGCACCGACCTCCACCCGCAGAGCCGCACTCCACATAGAGAATAATGGAGCCTCCAGCACCGACCTCCACATAGAGAATAATGGGGCCTCCAGCACCGACCTCCACCCGCAGAGCCGCACTCCACATAGAGAATAATGGAGCCTCCAGCACCGACCTCCACCCGCAGAGCAACACTCCACATAGAGAATAATGGAGCCTCCAGCACCGACCTCCACCCGCAGAGCAGCACTCCACATAGAGAATAATGGGGCCTCCAGCACTGACCTCCACCCGCAGAGCCACACTCCACATAGAGAATAATGGAGCCTCCAGCACCGACCTCCACCCGCAGAGCCACACTCCACATAGAGAATAATGGAGCCTCCAGCACCGACCTCCACCCGCAGAGCCGCACTCCACATAGAGAATAATGGAGCCTCCAGCACCGACCTCCACCCGCAGAGCCGCACTCCACATAGAGAATAATGGAGCCTCCAGCACCGACCTCCACCCGCAGAGCCGCACTGCACAGAGAATAATGAAGCCTTCAGCACCGACCTCCACCCGCAGAGCCGCACTCCACATAGAGAATAATGGAGCCTCCAGCACCGACCTCCACCCGCACACCACATAGAGAATAATGGGGCCTCCAGCACCGACCTCCACCCGCACACCACATAGAGAATAATGGAGCCTCCAGCACCGACCTCCACCCGCAGAGCCGCACTCCACATAGAGAATAATGGAGCCTCCAGCACCGACCTCCACCCGCAGAGCCGCACTCCACATAGAGAATAATGGAGCCTCCAGCACCGACCTCCACCCGCAGAGCCGCACTCCACATAGAGAATAATGGGGCCTCCAGCACCTACCTCCACCCGCAGAGCCGCACTCCACATAGAGAATAATGGGGCCTCCAGCACCTACCTCCACCTGCAGAGCCGCACTCCACATAGAGAATAATGGAGCCTCCAGCACCGACCTCCACCCGCAGAGCCGCACTCCAGATAGAGAATAATGGAGCCTCCAGCACCGACCTCCACCCGCAGAGCCGCACTCCACATAGAGTATAATGGAGCCTCCAGCACCGACCTCCACCCGCAGAGCCGCACTGCACAGAGAATAATGAAGCCTTCAGCACCGACCTCCACCCGCAGAGCCGCACTCCACATAGAGAATAATGGAGCCTCCAGCACCGACCTCCACCCGCACACCACATAGAGAATAATGGAGCCTCCAGCACCGACCTCCACAGAGAATAATGGAGCCTCCAGCACCGACCTCCACCCGCACACGACATAGAGCATAATGGGGCCTCCAGCACCGACCTCCACCCGCAGAGCCGCACTCCACATAGAGAATAATGGAGCCTCCAGCACCGACCTCCACCCGCAGAGCCGCACTCCACATAGAGAATAATGGAGCCTCCAGCACCGACCTCCACCCCCAGAGCCGCACTCCACATAGAGAATAATGGAGCCTCCAGCACCGACCTCCACCCGCAGAGCCGCACTCCACATAGAGAATAATGGAGCCTCCAGCACCGACCTCCACCCGCAGAGCAGCACTCCACATAGAGAATAATGGATCCTCCAGCACCGACCTCCACCCGCAGAGCCGCACTCCACATAGAGAATAATGGAGCCTCCGGCACCGACCTCCACCCGCAGAGCCGCACTCCACATAGAGAATAATGGAGCCTCCGGCACCGACCTCCACCCGCAGAGCCGCACTCCACATAGAGAAAAATGGAGCCTCCAGCACCGACCTCCACCCGCAGAGCCGCACTCCACATAGAGAATGGAGCCTCCAGCACCGACCTCCACCCGCAGAGCCGCACTCCACATAGAGAATAATGGAATCTCCAGCACCGACCTCCACCCGCAGAGCCGCACTCCACATAGAGAATAATGGGGCCTCCAGCACCGACCTCCACCCGCAGAGCCACACTCCACATAGAGAATAATGGAGCCTCCAGCACCGACCTCCACCCGCAGAGCCGCACTCAACAGAGAATAATGGGGCCTCCAGCACCGACCTCCACCCGCAGAGCCGCACTCCACATAGAGAATAATGGAGCCTCCAGCACCGACCTCCACCCGCAGAGCCGCACTCCACATAGAGAATAATGGAGCCTCCAGCACCGACCTCCACCCGCAGAGCCGCACTCCACATAGAGAATAATGGAGCCTCCAGCACCGACCTCCACCCGCAGAGCCGCACTCCACATAGAGAATAATGGAGCCTCCAGCACCGACCTCCACCCGCAGAGCCGCACTCCACATAGAGAATAATGGAGCCTCCAGCACCTACCTCCACCCGCAGAGCTGCACTCCACATAGAGAATAATGGAGCCTCCAGCACCTACCTCCACCCGCAGAGCTGCACTCCACATAGAGAATAATGGGGCCTCCAGCACCGACCTCCACCCGCAGAGCCGCACTCCACATAGAGAATAATGGAGCCTCCAGCACCGACCTCCACCCGCAGAGCCGCACTCCACATAGAGAATAATGGAGCCTCCAGCACTGACCTCCACCCGCAGAGCCACACTCCACATAGAGAATAATGGAGCCTCCAGCACCTACCTCCACCCGCAGAGCCGCACTCCACATAGAGAATAATGGGGCCTCCAGCACCGACCTCCACCCGCAGAGCCGCACTCCACATAGAGAATAATGGAGCCTTCAGCACTGACCTCCACATAGAGAATAATGGAGCCTCCAGCACCGACCTCCACCCGCAGAGCCGCACTCCACATAGAGAATAATGGAGCCTCCAGCACCGACCTCCACCCGCAGAGCCGCACTCCACATAGAGAATAATGGAGCCTCCAGCACCGACCTCCACCTGCAGAGCCGCACTCCACATAGAGAATAATGGAGCCTCCAGCACCGACCTCCACCCGCAGAGCTGCACTCCACATAGAGAATAATGGAGCCTCCAGCACCTACCTCCACCCGCAGAGCTGCACTCCACATAGAGAATAATGGAACCTCCAGCACCGACCTCCACCCGCACTCCACATAGAGAATAATGGAGCCTCCAGCACTGACCTCCACCCGCAGAGCCGCACTCCACATAGAGAATAATGGAGCCTCCAGCACCGACCTCCACCCGCAGAGCCGCACTCCACATAGAGAATAATGGAGCCTCCAGCACCGACCTCCACCCGCAGAGCCGCACTCCACATAGAGAATAATGGGGCCTCCAGCACCGACCTCCACCCGCAGAGCCGCACTCCACATAGAGAATAATGGAGCCTCCAGCACCGACCTCCACCCGCACTCCACATAGAGAATAATGGGGCCTCCAGCACCGACCTCCACCCGCAGAGCCGCACTCCACATAGAGAATAATGGAACCTCCAGCACCGACCTCCACCCGCAGAGCCGCACTCCACATAGAGAATCATGGAGCCTCCAGCACCGACCTCCAACCGCAGAGCCGCACTCCACATAGAGAATAATGGAGCCTCCAGCACCGACCTCCACCCGCAGAGCCACACTCCACATAGAGAATAATGGATCCTCCAGCACCGACCTCCACCCGCAGAGCCGCACTCCACATAGAGAATAATGGAGCCTCCAGCACCGACCTCCACCCGCAGAGCTGCACTCCACATAGAGAATAATGGAGCCTCCAGCACCGACCTCCACCCGCAGAGCCGCACTCCACATAGAGAATAATGGAGCCTCCAGCACCGACCTCCACCCACAGAGCCGCACTCCACATAGAGAACAATGGAGCCTCCAGCACCGACCTCCACCCGCAGAGCCGCACTCCACATAGAGAATAATGGAGCCTCCAGCACCGACCTCCACCCGCAGAGCAACACTCCACAGAGAATAATGGAGCCTCCAGCACCGACCTCCACCCGCAGAGCTGCACTCCACATAGAGAATAATGGGGCCTCCAGCACCGACCTCCACCCGCAGAGCCGCACTCCACATAGAGAATAATGGAGCCTCCAGCACCGACCTCCACCCGCAGAGCCGCACTCCACATAGAGAATAATGGAGCCTCCAGCACCGACCTCCACCCGCACACCACATAGAGAATAATGGAGCCTCCAGCACCGACCTCCACATAGAGAATAATGGAGCCTCCAGCACCGACCTCCACCCGCACACGACATAGAGAATAATGGGGCCTCCAGCACCGACCTCCACCCGCAGAGCCGCACTCCACATAGAGAATAATGGAGCCTCCAGCACCGACCTCCACCCGCAGAGCAACACTCCACATAGAGAATAATGGAGCCTCCAGCACCGACCTCCACCCGCAGAGCCGCACTCCACATAGAGAATAATGGGGCCTCCAGCACTGACCTCCACCCGCAGAGCCACACTCCACATAGAGAATAATGGAGCCTCCAGCACCGACCTCCACCCGCAGAGCCGCACTCCACATAGAGAATAATGGAGCTTCCAGCACCGACCTCCACCCGCAGAGCCGCACTCCACATAGAGAATAATGGAGCCTCCAGCACCGACCTCCACCCGCAGAGCCGCACTCCACATAGAGAATAATGGAGCCTCCAGCACCGACCTCCACCCGCAGAGCCGCACTCCACATAGAGAATAATGGAGCCTCCAGCACCGACCTCCACCCGCAGAGCCGCACTCCACATAGAGAATAATGGAGCCTCCAGCACCTACCTCCACCCGCAGAGCCGCACTCCACATAGAGAATAATGGAGCCTCCAGCACCTACCTCCACCCGCAGAGCCGCACTCCACATAGAGAATAATGGGGCCTCCAGCACCTACCTCCACCCGCAGAGCCGCACTCCACATAGAGAATAATGGAGCCTCCAGCACCTACCTCCACCTGCAGAGCCGCACTCCACATAGAGAATAATGGAGCCTCCAGCACCGACCTCCACCCGCAGAGCCGCACTCCACATAGAGAATAATGGAGCCTCCAGCACCGACCTCCACCCGCAGAGCCGCACTCCACATAAAGAATAATGGAGCCTCCAGCACCGACCTCCACCCGCAGAGCCGCACTGCACAGAGAATAATGAAGCCTTCAGCACCGACCTCCACCCGCAGAGCCGCACTCCACATAGAGAATAATGGAGCCTCCAGCACCGACCTCCACCCGCACACCACATAGAGAATAATGGAGCCTCCAGCACCGACCTCCACATAGAGAATAATGGAGCCTCCAGCACCGACCTCCACCCGCACTCCACATAGAGAATAATGGAGCCTCCAGCACCGACCTCCACCCGCACACGACATAGAGCATAATGGGGCCTCCAGCACCGACCTCCACCCGCAGAGCCGCACTCCACATAGAGAATAATGGAGCCTCCAGCACCGACCTCCACCCGCAGAGCCGCACTCCACATAGAGAATAATGGAGCCTCCAGCACCGACCTCCACCCGCAGAGCCGCACTCCACATAGAGAATAATGGAGCCTCCAGCACCAACCTCCACCCCCAGAGCCGCACTCCACATAGAGAATAATGGAGCCTCCAGCACCGACCTCCACCCGCAGAGCCGCACTCCACATAGAGAATAATGGAGCCTCCAGCACCGACCTCCACCCGCAGAGCATCACTCCACATAGAGAATAATGGATCCTCCAGCACCGACCTCCACCCGCAGAGCCGCACTCCACATAGAGAATAATGGAGCCTCCGGCACCGACCTCCACCCGCAGAGCCGCACTCCACATAGAGAATAATGGAGCCTCCGGCACCGACCTCCACCCGCAGAGCCGCACTCCACATAGAGAAAAATGGAGCCTCCAGCACCGACCTCCACCCGCAGAGCCGCACTCCACATAGAGAATGGAGCCTCCAGCACCGACCTCCACCCGCAGAGCCGCACTCCACATAGAGAATAATGGAATCTCCAGCACCGACCTCCACCCGCAGAGCCGCACTCCACATAGAGAATAATGGGGCCTCCAGCACCGACCTCCACCCGCAGAGCCACACTCCACATAGAGAATAATGGATCCTCCAGCACCGACCTCCACCCGCAGAGCCGCATTCCACATAGAGAATAATGGAGCCTCCAGCACCGACCTCCACCCGCAGAGCTGCACTCCACATAGAGAATAATGGAGCCTCCAGCACCGACCTCCACCCACAGAGCCGCACTCCACATAGAGAATAATGGGGCCTCCAGCACCGACCTCCACCCGCAGAGCCGCACTCCACATAGAGAATAATGGGGCCTCCAGCACCGACCTCCACCCGCAGAGCCGCACTCCACATAGAGAATAATGGAGCCTCCAGCACCGACCTCCACATAGAGAATAATGGGGCCTCCAGCACCGACCTCCACCCGCAGAGCCGCACTCCACATAGAGAATAATGGAGCCTCCAGCACCGACCTCCACCCGCAGAGCAGCACTCCACATAGAGAATAATGGGGCCTCCAGCACTGACCTCCACCCGCAGAGCCACACTCCACATAGAGAATAATGGAGCCTCCAGCACCGACCTCCACCCGCAGAGCCACACTCCACATAGAGAATAATGGAGCCTCCAGCACCGACCTCCACCCGCAGAGCCGCACTCCACATAGAGAATAATGGAGCCTCCAGCACCGACCTCCACCCGCAGAGCCGCACTGCACAGAGAATAATGAAGCCTTCAGCACCGACCTCCACCCGCAGAGCCGCACTCCACATAGAGAATAATGGAGCCTCCAGCACCGACCTCCACCCGCAGAGCCGCACTCCACATAGAGAATAATGGAGCCTCCAGCACCGACCTCCACCCGCAGAGCCGCACTCCACATAGAGAATAATGGAGCCTCCAGCACCGACCTCCACCCCCAGAGCCGCACTCCACATAGAGAATAATGGAGCCTCCAGCACCGACCTCCACCCGCAGAGCAGCACTCCACATAGAGAATAATGGAGCCTCCAGCACCGACCTCCACCCGCAGAGCCGCACTCCACATAGAGAATAATGGAGCCTCCAGCACCGACCTCCACCCGCAGAGCAGCACTCCACATAGAGAATAATGGATCCTCCAGCACCGACCTCCACCCGCAGAGCCGCACTCCACATAGAGAATAATGGAGCCTCCGGCACCGACCTCCACCCGCAGAGCCGCACTCCACATAGAGAATAATGGAGCCTCCGGCACCGACCTCCACCCGCAGAGCCGCACTCCACATAGAGAAAAATGGAGCCTCCAGCACCGACCTCCACCCGCAGAGCCGCACTCCACATAGAGAATGGAGCCTCCAGCACCGACCTCCACCCGCAGAGCCGCACTCCACATAGAGAATAATGGAATCTCCAGCACCGACCTCCACCCGCAGAGCCGCACTCCACATAGAGAATAATGGAGCCTCCAGCACCGACCTCCACCCGCAGAGCCGCACTCCACATAGAGAATAATGGGGCCTCCAGCACCGACCTCCACCCGCAGAGCCACACTCCACATAGAGAATAATGGATCCTCCAGCACCGACCTCCACCCGCAGAGCCGCATTCCACATAGAGAATAATGGAGCCTCCAGCACCGACCTCCACCCGCAGAGCTGCACTCCACATAGAGAATAATGGAGCCTCCAGCACCGACCTCCACCCACAGAGCCGCACTCCACATAGAGAATAATGGAGCCTCCAGCACCGACCTCCACCCGCAGAGCCGCACTCCACATAGAGAATAATGGGGCCTCCAGCACCGACCTCCACCCGCAGAGCCGCACTCCACATAGAGAATAATGGAGCCTCCAGCACCGACCTCCACATAGAGAATAATGGGGCCTCCAGCACCGACCTCCACCCGCAGAGCCGCACTCCACATAGAGAATAATGGAGCCTCCAGCACCGACCTCCACCCGCAGAGCAGCACTGCACAGAGAATAATGAAGCCTCCAGCACCGACCTCCACCCGCAGAGCCGCACTGCACAGAGAATAATGAAGCCTTCAGCACCGACCTCCACCCGCAGAGCCGCACTCCACATAGAGAATAATGGAGCCTCCAGCACCGACCTCCACCCGCAGAGCCGCACTCCACATAGAGAATAATGGAGCCTCCAGCACCGACCTCCACCCGCAGAGCCGCACTGCACAGAGAATAATGAAGCCTTCAGCACCGACCTCCACCCGCAGAGCCGCACTCCACATAGAGAATAATGGAGCCTCCAGCACCGACCTCCACATAGAGAATAATGGAGCCTCCAGCACCGACCTCCACCCGCACACGACATAGAGCATAATGGGGCCTCCAGCACCGACCTCCACCCGCAGAGCCGCACTCCACATAGAGAATAATGGAGCCTCCAGCACCGACCTCCACCCGCAGAGCCGCACTCCACATAGAGAATAATAGAGCCTCCAGCACCGACCTCCACCCCCAGAGCCGCACTCCACATAGAGAATAATGGAGCCTCCAGCACCGACCTCCACCCCCAGAGCCGCACTCCACATAGAGAATAATGGAGCCTCCAGCACCGACCTCCACCCGCAGAGCCGCACTCCACATAGAGAATAATGGAGCCTCCAGCACCGACCTCCACCCGCAGAGCAGCACTCCACATAGAGAATAATGGATCCTCCAGCACCGACCTCCACCCGCAGAGCCGCACTCCACATAGAGAATAATGGAGCCTCCGGCACCGACCTCCACCCGCAGAGCCGCACTCCACATAGAGAAAAATGGAGCCTCCAGCACCGACCTCCACCCGCAGAGCCGCACTCCACATAGAGAATGGAGCCTCCAGCACCGACCTCCACCCGCAGAGCCGCACTCCACATAGAGAATAATGGAATCTCCAGCACCGACCTCCACCCGCAGAGCCGCACTCCACATAGAGAATAATGGAGCCTCCAGCACCGACCTCCACCCGCAGAGCCGCACTCCACATAGAGAATAATGGGGCCTCCAGCACCGACCTCCACCCGCAGAGCCACACTCCACATAGAGAATAATGGATCCTCCAGCACCGACCTCCACCCGCAGAGCCGCATTCCACATAGAGAATGATGGAGCCTCCAGCACCGACCTCCACCCGCAGAGCTGCACTCCACATAGAGAATAATGGAGCCTCCAGCACCGACCTCCACATAGAGAATAATGGGGCCTCCAGCACCGACCTCCACCCGCAGAGCCGCACTCCACATAGAGAATAATGGAGCCTCCAGCACCGACCTCCACATAGAGAATAATGGGGCCTCCAGCACCGACCTCCACCCGCAGAGCCGCACTCCACATAGAGAATAATGGAGCCTCCAGCACCGACCTCCACCCGCAGAGCAACACTCCACATAGAGAATAATGGAGCCTCCAGCACCGACCTCCACCCGCAGAGCAGCACTCCACATAGAGAATAATGGGGCCTCCAGCACTGACCTCCACCCGCAGAGCCACACTCCACATAGAGAATAATGGAGCCTCCAGCACCGACCTCCACCCGCAGAGCCACACTCCACATAGAGAATAATGGAGCTTCCAGCACCGACCTCCACCCGCAGAGCCGCACTCCACATAGAGAATAATGGAGCCTCCAGCACCGACCTCCACCCGCAGAGCCGCACTCCACATAGAGAATAATGGAGCCTCCAGCACCGACCTCCACCCGCAGAGCCGCACTGCACAGAGAATAATGAAGCCTTCAGCACCGACCTCCACCCGCAGAGCCGCACTCCACATAGAGAATAATGGAGCCTCCAGCACCGACCTCCACCCGCACACCACATAGAGAATAATGGGGCCTCCAGCACCGACCTCCACCCGCACACCACATAGAGAATAATGGAGCCTCCAGCACCGACCTCCACCCGCAGAGCCGCACTCCACATAGAGAATAATGGAGCCTCCAGCACCGACCTCCACCCGCAGAGCCGCACTCCACATAGAGAATAATGGAGCCTCCAGCACCGACCTCCACCCGCAGAGCCGCACTCCACATAGAGAATAATGGGGCCTCCAGCACCTACCTCCACCCGCAGAGCCGCACTCCACATAGAGAATAATGGGGCCTCCAGCACCTACCTCCACCTGCAGAGCCGCACTCCACATAGAGAATAATGGAGCCTCCAGCACCGACCTCCACCCGCAGAGCCGCACTCCAGATAGAGAATAATGGAGCCTCCAGCACCGACCTCCACCCGCAGAGCCGCACTCCACATAGAGTATAATGGAGCCTCCAGCACCGACCTCCACCCGCAGAGCCGCACTGCACAGAGAATAATGAAGCCTTCAGCACCGACCTCCACCCGCAGAGCCGCACTCCACATAGAGAATAATGGAGCCTCCAGCACCGACCTCCACCCGCACACCACATAGAGAATAATGGAGCCTCCAGCACCGACCTCCACAGAGAATAATGGAGCCTCCAGCACCGACCTCCACCCGCACACGACATAGAGCATAATGGGGCCTCCAGCACCGACCTCCACCCGCAGAGCCGCACTCCACATAGAGAATAATGGAGCCTCCAGCACCGACCTCCACCCGCAGAGCCGCACTCCACATAGAGAATAATGGAGCCTCCAGCACCGACCTCCACCCCCAGAGCCGCACTCCACATAGAGAATAATGGAGCCTCCAGCACCGACCTCCACCCGCAGAGCCGCACTCCACATAGAGAATAATGGAGCCTCCAGCACCGACCTCCACCCGCAGAGCAGCACTCCACATAGAGAATAATGGATCCTCCAGCACCGACCTCCACCCGCAGAGCCGCACTCCACATAGAGAATAATGGAGCCTCCGGCACCGACCTCCACCCGCAGAGCCGCACTCCACATAGAGAATAATGGAGCCTCCGGCACCGACCTCCACCCGCAGAGCCGCACTCCACATAGAGAAAAATGGAGCCTCCAGCACCGACCTCCACCCGCAGAGCCGCACTCCACATAGAGAATGGAGCCTCCAGCACCGACCTCCACCCGCAGAGCCGCACTCCACATAGAGAATAATGGAATCTCCAGCACCGACCTCCACCCGCAGAGCCGCACTCCACATAGAGAATAATGGGGCCTCCAGCACCGACCTCCACCCGCAGAGCCACACTCCACATAGAGAATAATGGATCCTCCAGCACCGACCTCCACCCGCAGAGCCGCATTCCACATAGAGAATAATGGAGCCTCCAGCACCGACCTCCACCCGCAGAGCTGCACTCCACATAGAGAATAATGGAGCCTCCAGCACCGACCTCCACCCACAGAGCCGCACTCCACATAGAGAATAATGGAGCCTCCAGCACCGACCTCCACCCGCAGAGCCGCACTCCACATAGAGAATAATGGGGCCTCCAGCACCGACCTCCACCCGCAGAGCCGCACTCCACATAGAGAATAATGGAGCCTCCAGCACCGACCTCCACATAGAGAATAATGGGGCCTCCAGCACCGACCTCCACCCGCAGAGCCGCACTCCACATAGAGAATAATGGAGCCTCCAGCACCGACCTCCACCCGCAGAGCCGCACTCCACATAGAGAATAATGGAGCCTCCAGCACCGACCTCCACCCGCAGAGCCGCACTGCACAGAGAATAATGAAGCCTTCAGCACCGACCTCCACCCGCAGAGCCGCACTCCACATAGAGAATAATGGAGCCTCCAGCACCGACCTCCACCCGCACACCACATAGAGAATAATAGAGCCTCCAGCACCGACCTCCACATAGAGAATAATGGAGCCTCCAGCACCGACCTCCACCCGCACACGACATAGAGCATAATGGGGCCTCCAGCACCGACCTCCACCCGCAGAGCCGCACTCCACATAGAGAATAATGGAGCCTCCAGCACCGACCTCCACCCGCAGAGCCGCACTCCACATAGAGAATAATGGAGCCTCCAGCACCGACCTCCACCCGCAGAGCCGCACTCCACATAGAGAATAATGGAGCCTCCAGCACCGACCTCCACCCGCAGAGCAGCACTCCACATAGAGAATAATGGATCCTCCAGCACCGACCTCCACCCGCAGAGCCGCACTCCACATAGAGAATAATGGAGCCTCCGGCACCGACCTCCACCCGCAGAGCCGCACTCCACATAGAGAAAAATGGAGCCTCCAGCACCGACCTCCACCCGCAGAGCCGCACTCCACATAGAGAATGGAGCCTCCAGCACAGACCTCCACCCGCAGAGCCGCATTCCACATAGAGAATAATGGAGCCTCCAGCACCGACCTCCACCCGCAGAGCTGCACTCCACATAGAGAATAATGGAGCCTCCAGCACCGACCTCCACCCACAGAGCCGCACTCCACATAGAGAATAATGGGGCCTCCAGCACCGACCTCCACCCGCAGAGCCGCACTCCACATAGAGAATAATGGAGCCTCCAGCACCGACCTCCACATAGAGAATAATGGGGCCTCCAGCACCGACCTCCACCCGCAGAGCCGCACTCCACATAGAGAATAATGGAGCCTCCAGCACCGACCTCCACCCGCAGAGCAACACTCCACATAGAGAATAATGGAGCCTCCAGCACCGACCTCCACCCGCAGAGCAGCACTCCACATAGAGAATAATGGAGCCTCCAGTACCGACCTCCACCCGCAGAGCCGCACTCCACATAGAGAATAATGGAGCCTCCAGCACCGACCTCCACCCGCAGAGCCGCACTGCACAGAGAATAATGAAGCCTTCAGCACCGACCTCCACCCGCAGAGCCGCACTCCACATAGAGAATAATGGAGCCTCCAGCACCGACCTCCACCCGCACACCACATAGAGAATAATGGAGCCTCCAGCACCGACCTCCACCCGCACACCACATAGAGAATAATGGAGCCTCCAGCACCGACCTCCACATAGAGAATAATGGAGCCTCCAGCACCGACCTCCACCCGCAGAGCCGCACTCCACATAGAGAATAATGGAGCCTCCAGCACCGACCTCCACCCGCAGAGCCACACTCCACATAGAGAATAATGGAGCCTCCAGCACCGACCTCCACCCGCAGAGCCGCACTCCACATAGAGAATAATGGAGCCTCCAGCACCGACCTCCACCCGCAGAACAACACTCCACATAGAGAATAATGGAGCCTCTAGCACCGACCTCCACCCGCAGAGCCGCACTCCACATAGAGAATAATGGGGCCTCCAGCACCGACCTCCACCCGCAGAGCCGCACTCCACATAGAGGATAATGGAGCCTCCAGCACCAACCTCCACCCGCAGAGCCGCACTGCACAGAGAATAATGGAGCCTCCAGCACCGACCTCCACCCGCAGAGCCGCACTCCACATAGAGAATAATGGAGCCTCCAGCACCGACCTCCACCCGCAGAGCCGCACTCCACATAGAGAATAATGGAGCCTCCAGCACCGACCTCCACCCGCAGAGCCGCACTCCACATAGAGAATAATGGAGCCTCCAGCACCTACCTCCACCCGCAGAGCCGCACTCCACATAGAGAATAATGGAGCCTCCAGCACCGACCTCCACCCGCAGAGCCGCACTCCACATAGAGAATAATGGAGCCTCCAGCACCGACCTCCACCCGCAGAACCACACTCCACATAGAGAATAATGGAGCCTCTAGCACCGACCTCCACCCGCAGAGCCGCACTCCACATAGAGAATAATGGGGCCTCCAGCACCGACCTCCACCCGCAGAGCCGCACTCCACATAGAGGATAATGGAGCCTCCAGCACCAACCTCCACCCGCAGAGCCGCACTGCACAGAGAATAATGGAGCCTCCAGCACCGACCTCCACCCGCAGAGCTGCACTCCACATAGAGAATAATGGAGCCTCCAGCACCGACCTCCACCCGCAGAGCCGCACTCCACATAGAGAATAATGGGGCCTCCAGCACCGACCTCCACCCGCAGAGCCGCACTCCACACAGAGAATAATGGAGCCTCCAGCACCGACCTCCACCCGCAGAGCCGCACTCCACATAGAGAATAATGGGGCCTCCAGCACCGACCTCCACCCGCAGAGCCGCACTCCACATAGAGAATAATGGGGCCTCCAGCACCGACCTCCACCCGCAGAGCCGCACTCCACATAGAGAATAATGGGGCCTCCAGCACCGACCTCCACCCGCAGAGCCGCACTCCACATAGAGAATAATGGAGCCTCCAGCACCGACCTCCACCCGCAGAGCCGCACTCCACATAGAGAATAATGGGGCCTCCAGCACCGACCTCCACCCGCAGAGCCGCACTCCACATAGAGGATAATGGAGCCTCCAGCACCAACCTCCACCCGCAGAGCCGCACTGCACAGAGAATAATGGAGCCTCCAGCACCGACCTCCACCCGCAGAGCTGCACTCCACATAGAGAATAATGGAGCCTCCAGCACCGACCTCCACCCGCAGAGCCGCACTCCACATAGAGAATAATGGGGCCTCCAGCACCGACCTCCACCCGCAGAGCCGCACTCCACACAGAGAATAATGGAGCCTCCAGCACCGACCTCCACCCACAGAGCCGCACTCCACATAGAGAATAATGGAGCCTCCAGCACCGACCTCCACCCGCAGAGCCGCACTCCACATAGAGAATCATGGAGCCTCCAGCACCGACCTCCACCCGCAGAGCCGCACTCCACATAGAGAATAATGGAGCCTCCAGCACCGACCTCCACCCGCAGAGCCGCACTCCACATAGAGAATAATGGAGCCTCCAGCACCGACCTCCACCCGCACACCACATAGAGAATAATGGAGCCTCCAGCACCGACCTCCACATAGAGAATAATGGAGCCTCCAGCACCGACCTCCACCCGCACACCACATAGAGAATAATGGAGCCTCCAGCACCGACCTCCACATAGAGAATAATGGAGCCTCCAGCACCGACCTCCACATAGAGAATAATGGGGCCTCCAGCACCGACCTCCACCCGCAGAGCCACACTCCACATAGAGAATAATGGATCCTCCAGCACCGACCTCCACCCGCAGAGCCGCATTCCACATAGAGAATAATGGAGCCTCCAGCACCGACCTCCACCCGCAGAGCTGCACTCCACATAGAGAATAATGGAGCCTCCAGCACCGACCTCCACCCACAGAGCCGCACTCCACATAGAGAATAATGGGGCCTCCAGCACCGACCTCCACCCGCAGAGCCGCACTCCACATAGAGAATAATGGAGCCTCCAGCACCGACCTCCACATAGAGAATAATGGGGCCTCCAGCACCGACCTCCACCCGCAGAGCCGCACTCCACATAGAGAATAATGGAGCCTCCAGCACCGACCTCCACCCGCAGAGCAACACTCCACATAGAGAATAATGGAGCCTCCAGCACCGACCTCCACCCGCAGAGCAGCACTCCACATAGAGAATAATGGAGCCTCCAGTACCGACCTCCACCCGCAGAGCCGCACTCCACATAGAGAATAATGGAGCCTCCAGCACCGACCTCCACCCGCAGAGCCGCACTGCACAGAGAATAATGAAGCCTTCAGCACCGACCTCCACCCGCAGAGCCGCACTCCACATAGAGAATAATGGAGCCTCCAGCACCGACCTCCACCCGCACACCACATAGAGAATAATGGAGCCTCCAGCACCGACCTCCACCCGCACACCACATAGAGAATAATGGAGCCTCCAGCACCGACCTCCACATAGAGAATAATGGAGCCTCCAGCACCGACCTCCACCCGCAGAGCCGCACTCCACATAGAGAATAATGGAGCCTCCAGCACCGACCTCCACCCGCAGAGCCACACTCCACATAGAGAATAATGGAGCCTCCAGCACCGACCTCCACCCGCAGAGCCGCACTCCACATAGAGAATAATGGAGCCTCCAGCACCGACCTCCACCCGCAGAACAACACTCCACATAGAGAATAATGGAGCCTCTAGCACCGACCTCCACCCGCAGAGCCGCACTCCACATAGAGAATAATGGGGCCTCCAGCACCGACCTCCACCCGCAGAGCCGCACTCCACATAGAGGATAATGGAGCCTCCAGCACCAACCTCCACCCGCAGAGCCGCACTGCACAGAGAATAATGGAGCCTCCAGCACCGACCTCCACCCGCAGAGCCGCACTCCACAGAGAATAATGGAGCCTCCAGCACCGACCTCCACCCGCAGAGCCGCACTCCACATAGAGAATAATGGAGCCTCCAGCACCGACCTCCACCCGCAGAGCCGCACTCCACATAGAGAATAATGGAGCCTCCAGCACCTACCTCCACCCGCAGAGCCGCACTCCACATAGAGAATAATGGAGCCTCCAGCACCGACCTCCACCCGCAGAGCCGCACTCCACATAGAGAATAATGGAGCCTCCAGCACCGACCTCCACCCGCAGAACCACACTCCACATAGAGAATAATGGAGCCTCTAGCACCGACCTCCACCCGCAGAGCCGCACTCCACATAGAGAATAATGGGGCCTCCAGCACCGACCTCCACCCGCAGAGCCGCACTCCACATAGAGGATAATGGAGCCTCCAGCACCAACCTCCACCCGCAGAGCCGCACTGCACAGAGAATAATGGAGCCTCCAGCACCGACCTCCACCCGCAGAGCTGCACTCCACATAGAGAATAATGGAGCCTCCAGCACCGACCTCCACCCGCAGAGCCGCACTCCACATAGAGAATAATGGGGCCTCCAGCACCGACCTCCACCCGCAGAGCCGCACTCCACACAGAGAATAATGGAGCCTCCAGCACCGACCTCCACCCGCAGAGCCGCACTCCACATAGAGAATAATGGGGCCTCCAGCACCGACCTCCACCCGCAGAGCCGCACTCCACATAGAGAATAATGGGGCCTCCAGCACCGACCTCCACCCGCAGAGCCGCACTCCACATAGAGAATAATGGGGCCTCCAGCACCGACCTCCACCCGCAGAGCCGCACTCCACATAGAGAATAATGGAGCCTCCAGCACCGACCTCCACCCGCAGAGCCGCACTCCACATAGAGAATAATGGGGCCTCCAGCACCGACCTCCACCCGCAGAGCCGCACTCCACATAGAGGATAATGGAGCCTCCAGCACCAACCTCCACCCGCAGAGCCGCACTGCACAGAGAATAATGGAGCCTCCAGCACCGACCTCCACCCGCAGAGCTGCACTCCACATAGAGAATAATGGAGCCTCCAGCACCGACCTCCACCCGCAGAGCCGCACTCCACACAGAGAATAATGGGGCCTCCAGCACCTACCTCCACCCGCAGAGCCGCACTCCACACAGAGAATAATGGAGCCTCCAGCACCGACCTCCACCCACAGAGCCGCACTCCACATAGAGAATAATGGAGCCTCCAGCACCGACCTCCACCCGCAGAGCCGCACTCCACATAGAGAATCATGGAGCCTCCAGCACCGACCTCCACCCGCAGAGCCGCACTCCACATAGAGAATAATGGAGCCTCCAGCACCGACCTCCACCCGCAGAGCCGCACTCCACATAGAGAATAATGGAGCCTCCAGCACCGACCTCCACCCGCAGAGCCACAGGACACCACATATATGGCAGTTCTGTGTGCACAGGACCTGTGATGAGGTCACAGGAGGGGAGGAGTCAGGGGTCACATGATCAGGGGCCTCAGTGTATGCAGGATTCTGCTGTGCTGGTTGTTATGGTGTTGGATGTTTGGGGTCAGGAGGGGTTTACAGTGTGGATATAGCAGAGCCACGAGTGTACGGAGCCGTGAGTGTATGAGGTGTACGGAGCGGAGCCGCGTGTGTATGAGGTATACGAAAAAGAGAAAGGAAAGGAATACAGGCAATAGTAGGCACACCATCCAGTCATAATGACCTAGACTAAATGAATAATACGGGTAACATAACATAGTTATTAAGGTTGAAGGAAGACTTTAAGTCCATCTAGTTCAACCCATAGCCTAACCTAACATGCCCTAAGGCTACGTTCACACTAGCGTTGCGCCGAAAAATTTTGACCAAAATCGGACGCACAGAAAATGCAACTTGTTGCATTTTCTTGCGTCCGACGCTAGCGTCGGAAACGACGCAAGTGTCGAAAAACGCCACCCTAAAAACGCACGCGTCCCCTATGTTAAACATAGGGGCGCGTCGCCGGCGCAACAGCGACGCACATTGGCGGAACGCCAATGTGAACGTAGCCTAACATGTTGATCCAGAGGAAGGCAAAAAAAAAAAACCCATGTGGCAAATAGTAAGCTCCACATTGGGGAAAAAATTCCTTCCCGACTCCACATACGGCAATCAGACTAGTTCCCTGGATCAACGCCCTATCAAGGAATCTAGTGTATATACCCTATAACATTATACTTTTCCAGAAAGGCATCCAGTCCCCTCTTAAATTTAAGTATTGAATCACTCATTACAACATCATACGGCAGAGAGTTCCATAGTCTCATTGCTCTAACAGTAAAGAATCCGCGCCTGTTATTATGCTTAAACCTTCTTTCCTCTAGACGGAGAGGATGCCCCCTTGTCCCTGTCTAAGGTCTATGATTAAAAAGTTCATCAGAAAGGTCTTTGTACTGTCCCCTCATATATTTATACTGTACATTAAAATAAGATCACCCCTTATGTTATGATCAGGTGGCCTTGGAGCAGCATGAAAACCTTCACTGGAGTAGGTGGCAACTATACTGACCGCAAACCCTGATCTTATCACCGCAACTAGAAGTAGCCGTGGGGTGTGCCTAACAAAACCTAGACACCTCGACACAGCCGGAGGACTAAATACCCCTAAAGATGGAAATAGGAAAACTATCTTGCCTCAGAGTAGACCCCCAAAGGATAGGCAGCCCCCCACAAATAATGACTGTGAGTTGGAGAGGAAAAGACACACGCAGGCAGAAAACAGGCTTAGCAAAGGAGGCCACTTCTAGCTAAATAGAAAAGGACAGGACAGGATACTAAGCGGTCAGCATAAAAATACTCCAAAAATATCCACAGCAGAAAATACAAAACTCCACCACCTAACTAAAGATGTGGAGAGTATAACTGCAACTCCAGAGAATCCAACCAGACTGAGAAAAACAACTGACACAGTCTAAGCTGGACAAATAGAAACAAAAGATCAGCACTGAAAATAAGCACACAGCAAGTGTGCTTCAGAAAAAGAAACAGACACTTATCTTTGCTGAACTAGCAGATAAGCAGGAGAGGCCAGGCACAGATCCAATACTTCCAAAGAAACATTGACAACTGACAAGGGCTAATGAATCCTGCACACTTAAATATCCCAGTCAGAACAGCAATTAGCAGATACACCTGGCCAGGACTGTGACTCAGAGACAACTGCATTCCCACCTACAACCACTGGAGGGAACCCAAGAGCAGAATTCACAACACCCTTAGTCTTCGTTTTTCCAAACTAAATAAGCCTGCAAATGGAATAGTGTGGGACACACCAATGCTAGAAAGCGAACAACCACAGAAAAAATGGTGCAATAAAGTCCAAAAAGTAATATTAAATAACTTTATTAGGTATAAAAATACAAACTACAGAAATTTGGACAATAGCGGGTTAAAATTGCCAGCAAATTACATGGAGCGCATGGAGTTAAGCACAAATCCCCATAACAACCACTGAATAGCCAGACACCGGACACAGGCACTAATAATCAAGTCACTCATGTTCCATACTAGTAGCAATATATTAAACTAGCTATTGAACCCGTTCTACGCCCGGGTGGCGAGCATTTATATTGGTATATTGTCTCCATCATGGTATGTGCTGCTCCATCCTGCGTCCCCATCCTGTTATGCGCTGCTCCATCCTGCGTCCCCATCCTGTCATGTGCTGCTCCATCCTGCGTCCCCATCCTGTCATGCGCTGCTCCATCCTGCGTTCCCTTTCCTGTCATGCGCTGCTCCCATCCTGCGTCCCCATCCTGTCATGCGCTGCTCCCATCCTGCATCCCCATCCTGTGATGCGCTGCTCCCATCCTGTGATGCGCTGCTCCCATCCTGCGTCCCCATCCTGTCATGTGCTGCTCCATCCTGCGTCCCCATCCTGTCATGCGCTGCTCCATCATGCGTCCCCATCCTGTCATGCGCTGCTGCATCCTGCGTCCCCATCCTTATGTGCTGCTGCATCCTGCGTCCCCATCCTGTCATGCGCTGCTGCATCCTGCGTCCCCATCCTTATGTGCTGCTGCATCCTGCTTCCCCATCCTTATGTGCTGCTGCATCCTGCGTCCCCATCCTTATGTGCTGCTGCATCCTGCATCCCCATCCTTATGTGCTGCTCCATCCTGCGTCCCCATCCTTATGTGCTGCTCCATCCTGCGTCCCCATCCTTATGTGCTGCTCCATCCTGCGTCCCCATCCTTATGTGCTGCTCCATCCTGCGTCCCCATACTGTTATGTGCTGCTCCATCCTGCGTCCCCATCCTTATGTGCTGCTCCATCCTGCGTCCCCATCCTTATGTGCTGCTCCATCCTGCGTCCCCATCCTTATGTCCTGCTCCATCCTGCGTCCCCATACTGTTATGTGCTGCTCCATCCTGCTTCCCCATCCTTATGTGCTGCTGCATCCTGCGTCCCCATCCTTATGTGCTGCTGCATCCTGCGTCCCCATCCTTATGTGCTGCTCCATCCTGCGTCCCCATCCTTATGTGCTGCTGCATCCTGCGTCCCCATCCTTATGTGCTGCTCCATCCTGCGTCCCCATCCTTATGTGCTGCTGCATCCTGCGTCCCCATCCTTATGTGCTGCTGCATCCTGCGTCCCCATCCTTATGTGCTGCTCCATCCTGCGTCCCCATCCTTATGTGCTGCTGCATCCTGCGTCCCCATCCTTATGTGCTGCTCCATCCTGTGTCCCCATACTGTTATGTGCTGCTCCATCCTGCGTCCCCATCCTTATGTGCTGCTGCATCCTGCGTCCCCATCCTTATGTGCTGCTCCATCCTGTGTCCCCATTTTTATGTGCTGCTCCATCCTGCGTCCCCATCCTTATGTGCTGCTGCATCCTGCGTCCCCATCCTTATGTGCTGCTCCATCCTGCGTCCCCATCCTTATGTGCTGCTGCATCCTGCGTCCCCATCCTTATGTGCTGCTACATCCTGTGTCCCCATTTTTATGTGCTGCTCCATCCTGCGTCCCCATCCTTATGTGCTGCTCCATCCTGCGTCCCCATCCTTATGTGCTGCTGCATCCTGCGTCCCCATCCTTATGTGCTGCTCCATCCTGTGTCCCCATTTTTATGTGCTGCTCCATCCTGCGTCCCCATCCTTATGTGCTGCTGCATCCTGCGTCCCCATCCTCATGTGCTGCTCCATCCTGCGTCCCCATCCTTATGTGCTGCTCCATCCTGCGTCCCCATCCTTATGTGCTGCTCCATCCTGCGTCCCCATCCTTATGTGCTGCTCCATCCTGCGTCCCCATCCTTATGTGCTGCTGCATCCTGCGTCCCCATCCTTATGTGCTGCTCCATCCTGTGTCCCCATTTTTATGTGCTGCTCCATCCTGCGTCCCCATCCTTATGTGCTGCTGCATCCTGCGTCCCCATCCTTATGTGCTGCTCCATCCTGCGTCCCCATCCTTATGTCCTGCTCCATCCTGCGTCCTCATCCTTATGTGCTGCTCCATCCTGCGTCCCCATACTGTTATGTGCTGCTCCATCCTGCGTCCCCATCCTTATGTGCTGCTCCATCCTGCGTCCCCATCCTTATGTGCTGCTCCATCCTGCGTCCCCATACTGCCTCTGACCCGCTCGGCGCCGAGTGCTGGGGGGCCTGAGCAGGCGGGGACACCGGCGCGCTGTAGGGGTCAGGTGCCGGTATCGCCGCCAGCTCAGGCCCCCCAGCACTTACTATACTCACCTGTCCGGCGTTCCATCGCTGAGCGCCGCCATCTTCCCGGTCTCCTGGCTGTGACTGTTCAGTCAGAGGGCGGCGCCGGCGCGCATTGAGCGCGTCATCGCGCCCTCTGAACTGAAGGCCACAGACCGAAGACCGGGAAGATGGCGCCGCTCAGCGATGGAACGGGGACAGGTGAATATAGGCAGATACTCACCCTCCTGGCGGTCCCTGCTTCTGCGGTGGAGATCGCGGTGTGTGTTCAGTGTGAACGCACACCGCGATCTCCCGGGAGCGTCGCTCTGTGAGGCCCAGACTGCGCCGGCGCTTGCGCAGTCTATAGAGGCTTCGGACAGAGTGACGCTCCCAGCGTTATATTATAGATGTTGAATTGAGAACACGGTGAAAGTATAAACATAAATCATTGTGCATACCAATGTCTGCAAACAGTGGCCCAGATATCTCACATACCGGTAGTAGAGTACGGGGACTTGTCAGCTCCAACCCACCCCGACGAGTGTTCTTTCTTCAGGGGGCGTGCCATGACCCATCAAAACATGCTATTTATAGCCACCATCAGTAAAATTGAGCCAATCCACCGCTGCCTTGCACTAAGTACGGCACATTAACCAGCCCCGGAAAGCATGGGCCCATGCAATCCGGCACAAGGGAACGGACTGAAAGTGAAGGAGACGGAGATCAGAACTGCGCATGAGCGGAAGTCCATATGTGGCCTTCTTGGAAATGGGTAAACCAGTAACCAACCGCACAGCAATAGAAATGATGAACAAAAAAAGGGTAAGGTCCAATTGTATGCACAAACATGAACATGCAGATATACAGTACAGACCAAAAGTTTGGACACACCTTATCATTTAAAGATTTTTCTGTATTTTCATGACTATGAAAATTGTAAATTCACACTGAAGGCATCAAAACTATGAATTAACACGTGGAATTATGTACTTAACAAAAAAGTGTGAAACAACTGAAATTATGTCTTATAGTCTAGGTTCTTCAAAGTAGCCACCTTTATCTTTGATGACTGGTTTGCACACTCTTGGTATTCTCTTGATGAGCTTCAAGAGGTAGTCACCGGGAATGGTCTTCCAACAATCTTTAAGGAGTTCCCAGAGATGCTAAGCACTTGTTGGTCTTTTTGCCTTCACTCTGCGGTCCAGCTCACCCCAAACCATCTCGATTGGGTTCAGGTCTGGTGACTGTGGAGGCCAGTTCATCTGGCATAGCACCCCATCACTCTCCTTCTTTGTCAAATAGCCCTTACACAGCCCGGAGGTGTGTTTGGGGTCACTGTCCAGTTGAAAAATAAATGATGGTTCAACTAAACGCAAACCGGATGGAATAGCATGCCGCTGCAAGATGCTGTGGTAGCCATGCTGGTTCAGTATGCATTCAATTTTGAATAAATCCCCAACAGTGTCACCAGCAAAGCCCCCCCACACCATCACACCTCCTCCTCCATGCTTCACGGTGGGAACCAGGCATGTAGAGTCCATCTGTTCACCTTTTCTGAGTCGCACAAAGACACCGTGGTTGGAACCAAAGATCTCAAATTTGGACTCATCAGACCTAAGCACAGATTTCCACTGGTCTAATGTCCATTCCTTGTATTCTTTAGCCCAAACAAGTCTCTTCTGCTTGTTGCCTGTCCTTAGCAGTGGTTTCCAAGCAGCTATTTTACCATGGAGGCATGCTGCACAAAGTCTCCTATTAACAGGTGTTGTAGAGATGTGTCTGCTGCTAGAACTCTGTGTGGCATTGACCTGGTCTCTAATCTGAGCTGCTGTTAACCTGTGATTTCTGAGGCCGGTGACTCAGATAAACTTATCCTCAGAAGCAGAGGTGACTCTTGGTCTTCCTTTCCTGGTGCGGTCCTCATGTGAGCCAGTTTCTTTGAAGCGCCTGATGGTTTTTGCCACTGCACTTGGGGACACTTTCAAAGTTTTCCCAATTTTTCGAACTGACTGACCTTCATTTCTTAAAGTAATGATGGCCACTCGTTTTTCTTTACTTAGCTGCTTTTATCTTGCCATAATACAAATTCTAACAGTCTATTCAGTAGGACTATCAGCTGTGTATCCACCAGACTTCTGCACAACACAACTGATGGTCCCAACACCATTTATAAGGCAAAAAATCCCAATTTTTAAACCTGACAGGGCACACCTGTGAAAAGAAAACCTTTCCCGGTGACTACCTCTTGAAGCAAAAATCTTTAAATGAGAAGGTGTGTCCAAACTTTTGATCTGTACTGTATAAGTAGGTCAACTTTTGAATGCAAAAAGCAAAAAAAGAATATCCAGCTCAACGAGACAGTGAAAAGTAAAAACTTGGTACTTTGAATGGCCTGGTGGCATTTTAAAATTTAAATTAATTTAGCGTTTTGTTTGTTTTTTGTGCCAACTATTTACAGGAAAGTTTGTGGACCATTCACTGTCCATGGCCTCAGTGTCTCTTTAAACAAATGAACTTTTAAACTTTAGCAGTCATAAACTCTTAGCAACATTTAGTTACCTCTCTACTTCCTCTTATGCCTGCAAGGCCAGGGACTGCTGCCTCTCCTGCTTTTCCCGATGTCTACAGTGCTCCCGCCAGGTTATAATGGGGATTTCTCCTTGGAGCACTATCTTGTCCACCACTACGGGTCCCTCTTCAAACACCACAGATTTGGTATAATTAGCCCAGGGCCCGCTGGCTGGAACTAACGGAGCTGTCATTTGGTCTAGGCTGCCGTCCCACTGGTCCCAGTGTAGTAGATGGCCTATCCCTCTGGGCCTTGGAGTCGGCAGGGTCAATAAGGGGCCCACCAGGGTGTCGTCTGGCGCAGGGGTGGCAACGAGACTTGAGGCTGAGGTACCCTTGGCGTACGATGACATTTCACCAAGGGACCAAAAACTCTGATCGGGTGTGTACAGCAGTAGGGGTGATTCGGGCCTAGCTGTTGGGCCTTCTGCCGCACCCCTTATCTTTTCTTCCAGAGCGCTGGATCTTCTTTCCTGCTCCCGGGCGGAGAAGGTTGCTGGCGGTCATCCATTAAGGTACCCAGGGAAGGCCTCCTTTCACCCGGCCACAGCCTCCAGCTGCATTTGGTTGGGATTAGGGTTGGTTGTGTGTTGGGGTTTGGGTTGGGATTAGGGTTAGGGGTGTGTTGGGGTTAGGGTTGTGGTTAGAGGTGTGTTGGGGTTAGGGTTGTGATTACGGTTATGTTACAGTTGGGATTAGAGGTGTGTCGGGGTTAGTGTTGGAGTGAGAATTGAGGGGTTTCCAATGTTTAGGCACATCAGGGGGTCTCCAATCACGACATAGCGCCACCAATGATTCCAGCCAATCTTGCATTCAAAAAGTCAAATGGTGCTCCCTCCCTTCCGAGCCCCGACTTGCGTCCACACAGTGATTTACCCAAACATATGGGGCATAAGCTTACTCAGGAAGAATTGTACAACAATTTTGGGCGTCTAATTTCTCCTGTTACTCTTGGAAAAATTAAAAATTGGGGGCTAAAAAATTATTTTTGTGGGGAAAAAAATGATTTTTTATTTTCACGGCTCTGCGTTATAAAATTCTGTGAAGCACTTGGGGGTTCAAAGTGCTTACCACACATCTAGATAAGTTCCTTGGGGGGTCTAGTTTCCAAAATGGGGTCACTTGTGGTGGGTTTCTACTGCTTAGGTACATCAGGGGCTCTGCAAACGCAACGTGACGCTTGCAGACCATTCCATCAAAGTCTGCATTTCAAAACGTCACTACTTCGTTTCCGAGCCCCAACGTGTGCCCAAACAGTAGTTTACCCCCACATATGGGGTATCAGCATACTCAGGACAAACTGGACAACAACTATTGGGGTTCAGTTTCTTCTGTTACCCTTGTGAAAATATAAAATTACGGGCTAAAAAAATCATTTTTGAGGAAAAAAAAGATTTTTTATTTTCATGGCTCTGCGTTATAAACTTCTGTGAAGCACTTGGGGGTTCAAAGTGCTCATCACACATCTAGATAAGTTCCTTGGAGGGTCTAGTTTCCAAAATGGTGCCACTTGTGGGGGAGTTCAAATGTTTATACACACAGGGGCTCTCCAAACGCAACATGGTGACCGCTAACGATTGGAGCTAATTTTTCATTCAAAAAGTCAAATGGCGCTCTTTCCCTTCCAAACCTTGCCGTGTGCCCAGACAATGGTTTACCCCCACATGTGAGGTATCGGTGTACTCAGGAGAAATTGCCCAAAACATTTTAAGATCCATTTTATCCTGTAGCCCATGAAAAAAATGAAGAAATTGAGGCTAAAAGAATTTTTTTCTGGAAAAAAAGTACTTTTTTCACTTTTACGGATCAATTTGTGAAGCACCTGGGGGTTTAAAGTGCTCACTATGCATCTAGATAAGTTCGTTGGGGGGTCTAGTTTCCAAAATGGGGTCACTTGTGGGGGAGCTCCAATCTTTAGGCACACAAAGGCAAAATGGTGTCCACTAAAGATTGGAGCCAATTTTTCATTCAAAAAGTCAAGTGGTGCGCCTTCCCTTCCTAGCCCTGTTGTGCGCCCAAACAGTGATTCACCCTCACATTTGGGGTATCAGCATACTCAGGACAAATTGTACAACAACTTTTGGGGTCCAGTTTCTCCTTTTATCCTTGGGAAAATAAAAAAATTGTTGCTAAAAGTTCATTTTTGTGTTTAAAAAGTTAAATGTTCATTTTTTCCTTCCATGTTTCTTCTGCTGCTGTGAAACACCTGAATGGTTAATAAACTTAATGAATGTGGTTTTGAGCTCCTTGAGGGGTGCAGTTTTTAAAATGGTGTCACTTTTGGGTATTTTCAGCCATATAGACCCCTCAAACTGACTTCAAACGTGAGGTGGTCCCTAAAAAAAATGGTTTTGTAAATTTTGTTGTAAAAATGAGAAATTGCTGGTCAAATTTTAACCCGTATAACTTCCTAGCAAAAAAAAAAAAATGTTTCCAAATTTGTGATGATGTAAAGTAGACATGTGGGAAATGTTATTTATTAACTATTTTGTGTCACATAGCTCTCTGGTTTAACAGAATAAAAATTCATAATTTGAAAATTGCAAAATTTTCAAAATTTTTGCTAAATTTATGTTTTTTTCACTAATAAACGCAAACATTATTGACCTAAATTTACCACTAACATGAAGCTCAATATGTCACAAAAAAAAATCTCAGAATCGCTATGATCCATTGAAGCGTTCTTGAGTTATTACCTTATAAATGGACACTGGTCAGAATTTCAAAAAGTGGCCAGGTCATTAAGGTCAAAATAGGCTGGGTCATGAAGGGGTTAATTCTTAGTTTTAGGCTGCCGTCACACTAGCAGTATTTGGTCAGCATTTTACATCAGTATTTATAAGCCAAAACCAGGAATGGAACAAATAGAGGAAAAGTATAATAGAAACATATGCACAAGTTCTGCATTTATCATCCACTCCTGGTTTTGGCTTACAAATACTGATGTAAAATACTGACCAAATACTGCTAGTGTGACGGCAGCCTTACACTGTGTCTCACTATGAGACACTCATTTTGTGCAGGCTGATCTCTTCTATAACATGCAGAGCTGCATGCTATAGAAGCTTTCAGTGCTGCACGGAGTTGCACACTGACCTGAGAGACTTCCTGGTCATCACTGCACATGACCGGAAGTCTCTCAGCAGTAGAGACCCGGATGTCATCATGACGACATCGGGTCTCCATGGCAGCAATCGGGACCCCACATCATGCCGTGGGATCTCCGATCCAAAGGCAGAGGATCTGTCAGCCCCTCTGCCAGCTCCGGAATGCTGTGGTCATGTTTGATCGCAGTGTTCCAGGGGTTAAAGTGCCGGGAGTGGTCTGTGACCGCTCCTGGCACTTAGTACTGGGTGTCACCTCTGATAATCATCTGACACCCGGCCACGATCAGCCGAGCTCCCATATGAGCGCAGCTGCTTGCATGGGACGTACTATTCTATCCATGAGAATTAGGTCCCAGGTCACATGGACGGAATAATACGTCTGATGGCAGAAAGGGGTTAAAGTGATATTGTAACAATGGTGGGAAGAATAATAATTTCACATTTCTTCAGATAATTTAAAGACACAAACTTATTGTGAGGCAGGAAAGATAGTTTTGAGAGAGAAATTAATAGCTTATTTGCATACATTAAAAAAAGACCTTCAAATAAGAAGAGTTTTGCAATAAACAGAGAAAAATGTGTAGTCTTCGGATGACAAAAAAAACTGAAAAGGCCGGAGAAAACTGGAAGGAGGCCCAAAAAATTGTTAAAGGATGAGCAGAGAAGAGAGGAATGTTTAGGAAGACACAAATGGACATTGAGTTGAGGAGGTTTGGGGATAAAGTGGGTGTTAGGGGTCAAGTTCCCGCCTCTGCACAGGAGGAATCTCGGGCCATCTCCGCTGCGGTCTCCCATTCTCCTCCTACCACAGTGGAGCCTGCTCAGTGGAGACGTCAGTCCCAGCATCTCGCTCAGTCTGACTCTGTACAAAGAGTTACTGCTGCTTTTCCTGCTTCTGCCATTGAAGTCAGTGCTGGGCAGCGGCGAGCAGACGCTTCTGGGACTAAGTCCTGCTTTTCTCGTTCTGAGCATGCCCAGAGTAAGATCTCTCAGTGGAGATCGAGGATCACATGATCAGATACTGCAGCTAAAGTCATTGGTCCTTCAGGAAGGTCCTGTAGGTGCTCACGCTCCGTGGCAATAATAATAAATAATAATCTTTATTTTTATATAGCGCTAACATATTCCGCAGCGCTTTACAGGTTGCACACATTATCGTTGCTGTCCCCATTGGGGCTCACAATCTAAATTCCCTATCAGTATGTCTTTGGAATGTGGGAGGAAACCGGAGTACCCGGAGGAAACCCACGCAAACACGGAGAGAACATACAAACTCTTTGCACATGTTGTCCTTATTGGGGCTTGAGCCCAGGACTCCAGCGCTGCAAGGCTGCTGTGCTATCCACTGCGCCACCATGCTGCCCTCTCATTGGTCCTTCTAGGCAGGTCTTGTACGTGCTGCAACTATTTAAGGCTTGCATGGCCGCACGGCCATGCGCTAGTATCGTTCTATGTTATGTGCTTTGCGCCAGTGTGGTCATGTGAGTTTGTGTTCAGGGACCTGGCTAAAATAAGCCCCTAGAATGCTGGCACCTCCGGCGAGATTTTGTGTGCATGCATGACCACTAACTGCTCCCAGTTGGGTAGTTAGCTTGTGCCACTGTGAAGTCAAACAGGGCGCAGTGCTTTGAGTTCACGGCTACTCTGTGAAGTAACAGAGTTAGCTCATACCGCCATATAGTTCCGCCGTTTACTAGCAGCAGGTTCTTCTGCACGGTGGACCCCGGGCTGCGAACGCATCTATTATAATAAAACCTCTATATTTACTCGGTGCGTTCCACTAGCCCTAACAGTGGGCAGGCTACTAGCAAATTTGGCAAAAGGAAGAAAGGGAAAAAAATATAATAAAACTTAAGAATAAAGAGGGTCTAGTAGTGGATAATCCCAAAGAGATAAGCTCAATCCTGGGGGATTTTTATGGAAACTTATACCAAGATGAGTCACAGGGGGATGACAGAAGCAGAGATTTTTTGAGTAAACTACAATGCCTAATTCCACAGAAACATATTTGACTTTGCTAAATGTCCCTGTTACGGAGGAAGAGGTGAAGAGCACTATTGGTGGTCTACCAGAAGGAAAAGCTCACTGTCCTGATGGGTTCACAGGTGATTTCTTTAAAGTCATGACCCAGCAAATAGCTCCTATTCTAACTAAATGGTATAATGAGATACTTACAAGGTGAAGACTTGTTGGGGGAACCAATGTGGCTCATAAAAGCTTGACACCAAAAGATGGGAAAAGCGCGGAGGATTCAGCTTCCTATAGACCTATCTCTCTGATAAGCCAGTATATTAAAATAATTTCCAAATTTATGGCAAACAGGTTGGCAGGGATACTCCTAGCTCTAGTGTCATCAGCTCAGGTGGGCTTTCTGAAAGATAGGAGTGCGGTCACAAATGTTAGACGGACATTATTATTATTTATTTTCTCGTATAGCACCATTAATTCCATGGTGCTGTACATGAGAAGGGATTACATACAAAGTTATAAATATCGTTTACAGTAAACAAATTTACAATGACAGACTGCTACAGAGGGGAGAGGACCCTGTTCTTGCGGTCTTATATTCTATGGGATAATGGGGAAGAGACAGAAGGTCGGGAGTGCAGCAGCTCTGGCGGTGGGGAGGCGGCGGCTCTGGCAGTGGTGAGGCGGCGGCTCAGTTATTGTTGGCTGTAGGCTTTCCTGGAGAGATGGGTTTTCAGGTTCTGTCTGAAGGATCCGAGGGTGGTGGATAATCGGACGTGCTGAGGCGTGGAATTCCAGAAGATGGGGGATATTTGGCATAAATCTTGGAGGCAGTTGTGTGAGGAGTAGGGTTGAGCGAAACGGATCATTCATTTTCATAAGTCGCCGACTTTTGGCAAAGTCGGGTTTCATCAAACCCGACTCGATCCCTGTGTGGGGTCGGCCATGCGGTACGCGACTTTCGCGCCAAAGTCGCGTTTCAATGACGCGAAAAGCGCCATTTCTCAGCCAATGAAGGTGGACGCAGAGTGTGGGCAGCGTGATGACATAGGTCTCAGTCCCCACCATCTTAGAGAAGGGCATTGCAGTGATTGGCTTGCTGTCTGCGGCGTCACAGGGGCTATAAAGGGGCGTTCCCGCCGACCGCCATCTTACTGCTGCTGATCTGAGCATAGGGAGAGGTTGCTGCCGCTTCGTCAGAAGCAGGGATAGCGTTAGGCAGGGTACATTAACCCCAAAACCGCTTGTGCTGTAGCGATTTCCACTATCCAACACCACCTTTTGTTTGCAGGGACAGTGGAAGCTACATTTTTTTTTCCTCAGCGCTGTAGCTCATTGGGCTGCCCTAGAAGGCTCCCTGATAGCTGCATTGCTGTTTGTACACCGCTGTGCAAAGCAACTGCTTTTTTCAAAGCACAAATCCTGTTGTTCCTTCCTTTCTGCACAGCTTTCTTGTTTGTTTGTCCACACTTGATTTAATTTGTGCAGCAGTCCACTCCTTGTTATTGCTGCCTGCCATACATTGCTGAGATAACTGCAGGGAGATAGTAATTGTAGGACAGTCCCCTTTTTTTTTTTCTCGTTACATCTCTTCAAGCCACTTTCTGCCACAGAAAATATACTCTAATACAGTGGCCCACATTTATTCACTAGTCTCCCTGAAGAAAAAAAAAAAAGGGTACAGATTAAAATTGGCAAATCTGCATCAGTGGCAGTCCTGTGTGTGGCATCTGTGTCTCATTTTCTGGCACAGAAAACATACAGTCTAAGGCCGGCGTCACACACAGCGTATGAAAATACGGTCCGTATATTACGGCCGTAATACGTTGAAAAGTCCCCAAAATAGTGGTCCGTAGCTCCTCCGTAGGCAGGATGTGTCAGCGTTTTTTGTGCATGGCATCCTCCGTATGTAATCCGTATGGCAGCCGTACTGCGTGTTTTTATCGCAGGCCTGCAAAACCGACATACGGCTATACAAGGGATCCATGTGTAAAAAAAAACCAAAACATATAAACTGTCTATATATGTATATATATATATATATATATATATATATATATATATGTCAGTAGACACATATATGTATACATATTAATATTTCATCCAGCGCGATATAGCAGAAAGCCGGTAATTCAATTACCGGCTTTTGCTTTCTCCTTCCTAAACCCGACATGATATGAGACCTGGTTTACATACAGTAAACCATCTCATATCCCCATTTTTTTTGCATATTCCACACTACTAATGTTAGTAGTGTGTCTATGCAAAATTTGGCCGTTCTAGCTAGTAAATTAAAGGGTTAAATGGCGGAAAAATTGGCGTGGGCTCCCGCACAATTTTCTCCGCCAGAGTAGTAAAGCCAGTGACTGAGGGCAGATATTAATAGCCTGGAGAGGGTCCATGGTTATTGGCCCCCCCTGGCTAAAAACGTCTGCCCCCAGCCACCCCAGAAAAGGCACATCTGGAAGATGCGCCTATTCTGGCACTTGGCCACTCTCCTCCTATTCCCGTGTAGCGGTGGGATATGGGGTAATGAAGGGTTAATGCCACCTTGCTATTGTAAGGTGACATTAAGCCTAATTAATAATGGAGAGGCGTCAATTATGACACCTATCCATTATTAATCCAATACTAGTGAAGGGTTAAAAAAAAAACCACATTATTAAAAATTAATTTAATGAAAAAATCACAAAGGTTGTTGTATTAATTTATTCTACTCTCAATCCACTCACTGAAGACCCTCGATCTGTAAATCAAAAAAAAATAATAAACCAACAATATACATACCTTCCGAGGATCTGTCATGTCCAAAGATGTAAATCCATCTGAAGGGGTTAAAATATTTTGCAGCCACGAGCTCCGCTAATGCAGCTGCTCATGTCTGCAAAACTCCGGGGAATGAAGGTAAAGTAGGTCAATGACCTATATTTACCTGCATTTGCGGTGAGGCGCCCTCTGCTGGCTGTTCCTAGATCTTGGGAACTTTCCTAGAAAGCTCCCTGGCTCGAGTTCATATGAGGACAACCAGCAGAGAGCGCCCTCTTATGATCTCGAGCCAGGGAGCTTTCTAGGAAAGTTCCCACGATCTAGGAACAGCCAGCAGAGGGCGCCTCACCGCAAATGCAGGTAAATATAGGTCATTGACCTACTTTACCTTCATTCCCCGGGGTTTTGCAGACATGAGCAGCTGCATTAGCGGAGCTCGTGGCTGCAAAATATTTTAACCTCTTCAGATGGATTTACATCGTTGGATGTGACAGATCCTCGGAAGGTATGTATATTGTTGGTTTATTATTTTTTTTTTATTTACAGATCGAGGGTCTTCAGTAAGTGGATTGAGAGTAGAATAAATTAATACAACAACCTTTGTGATTTTTTCATTAAATTAATTTTTAATAATAGGTGTGTTTTTTTTAACCCTTTACTAGTATTGGATTAATAATGGATAGGTGTAATAATTGACGCCTCTCCATTATTAATTAGGCTTAATGTCACCTTACAATAGCAAGGTGGCATTAACCCTTCATTACCCCATATCCCACCGCTACACGGGAATGGGAAGAGAGTGGCCAAGTGCCAGAATAGGCGCATCTTCCAGATGTGCCTTTTCTGGGGTGGCTGGGGGCAGGTGTTTTTAGCCAGGCAGGGGCCAATAACCATGGACCGTCTCCAGGCTATTAATATCTGCCCTCAGTCACTGGCTTTACTACTCTGGCGGAGAAAATTGTGCGGGAGCCCACGCCAATTTTTTCCGCCATTTAACCCTTTAATTTACTAGCTAGAACGACCAAATTTTGCATATACACACTACTAACATTAGTAGTGTGGAATATGCAAAAAAATGGGGATATGAGATGGTTTACGGTATGTAAACCATGTCTCATATCATGTCGGGTTTAGAAAGGAGAAAGCAAAAGCCGGTAATTGAATTACCGGCTTTCTGCTATATCGCGCTGGATTAAATAATAATATATATACATATATGTGTCTCAATGACATATATATATATATATATATATATATATACCTATTCTATGTGTACACATTTATTCTACCTATTCTACTGTAAGCTGTCAGTGTGATTTTACTGTACACCGCACTGAATTGCCGGCTTTTCTCTCTAACAGCGCTGCGTATTCCTCGGAAGTCACACTGCTGGTCCGTGTGTAATCCGTATTTTTGGGGCTTCCATAGACTTTTATTGACGTTTTATTTGCGCAATACGGTGACAAACGCAGCATGCTGCGATTTTCTACGGCCGTAGAAAGCCGTATAATACTGATCAGTTTAATACGGCAGATAGGAGCAGGGGCATAGAGAATAATTGTGCCGTATGTTTTGCGAGTTTTACGGACGTAGTTTCTGCGCTCTTACATCCGTAAAACTCGCAAGTGTGACGCCGGCCTAACAGTGGGCCTGATTTCTTGCCAATTCTCCCAGAAATAAAATAAAAAAATAGTGGGAGATTAAGATTGCCATTTCTGCTTGAGTGCCAGTCCTGTGTGTGCCATCTCTCTCAAATTTTGGTGCACACAAAGCCTAGTGTCTAATACGGTTTGTTTTTAAATTCTCCCTGAAAAAAAAAAAAAATAGTGGGAGATTAATATTGGCATTTGTGCTTGAGTGCCAGTCGTGTGTGCCATATCTCTCAAATTGTGGGGCACAGAAAGCCTAGTGTCTATAGTACTGTTTTGTTTTTTGTTTTTTAATTCTCCCTTTAAAAAAAAAATTAGTGGGAGATTAATATTGGCATTTGTGCTTGAGTGCCAGTCGTGTGTGCCATCTCTCTCAAATTGTGGGGCACAGAAAGCCTAGTGTCTATAATATTGTTTTTTTTTTGTTTTTTTTAATTCTCCCTTAAAAAAAAAAATAGTGGGAGATTAATATTGGCATTTGTGCTTGAGTGCCAGTCGTGTGTGCCATCTCTCTCAAATTGTGGGCCACAGAAAGACTAGTGTCTATAATACTGTTTTTTTTTTTTGTTTTTTTAATTCTCCCTTAAAAAAAAAAAATTAGTGGGAGATTAATATTGGCATTTGTGCTTGAGTGACAGTCCTGCGTGTGTGGCATCTCTCTCATTTTGTGCCACAGAAAACCTAGTGTGTAACATTGTGCCTGATTTTCCTTGCAGTCTCACCCACCTATAAAGGGATATCTAAATCCTACAGAAGTTTGAGTTCACCTTGTAAGTTATTTTACAGTAACAAACACCGTTACTTTGGTTACGTTTTTCAAACAATGAGGAAGTCTGGTGGAAGAGGTCGTGGCCGTGGGCGTTCATTGCCAGCTGGTAATGATGGTAGTGGTGGTGGAGCATCCGGTGGTCGTGGGAAAAGCAATATAGCACCTAAGTCTCGAGTTGTGGAGCCAGGTTCGTCGTCTGGCTACACAAGGCCTCGAACGCTCCCTTTTCTCGAAGAAGGAAAACCGCTTTTAAAGCCGGAGCAGCAAGAGCAAGTTTTGGCTTTCCTTGCTGACTCAGCCTCTAGCTCTTTTGCCCCCTCTTCTGAAACTGGTAAATGTAAAAGCAGCGTGTTGTTAGTGGATGTTCACGGTCAGGGACAAGTCGCTTCCTTGTCCTCTTCAGCAAAAACAACAACAGAGAAGGATGCGTCAGGCGACACAACGGGTTACTCCATGGAGCTCTTTACACATACCGTTCCTGGGTTAGAAAGTGAAACAGTTAACAGGCCATGCCCATTACAAGTTGAATCGGACATGGAGTGCACAGATGCACAGCCACAGCCAGATTACTATGCTGTTCCTTTGACTCAGACCACAACATTGCCCTCGCAGTGTACTGATCCAGAATCAGACCCTGATGAGACTATGGTGCCCCGTCACGAACGGTATACCACCGGCTTACACGGTGACACAGACGAAGTTGCACACGAGATAGAAGAGGAGGTCATAGATGACCCAGTTGTTGACCCCGATTGGCAGCCATTGGGGGAACAGGGTGCAGGCGGCAGTAGTTCTGAAGCGGAGGAGGAGGGGCCGCAGCCGGCATCAACATCGCAACAGGTTCCATCTGCCGGGCCCGTATCTGGCCCAAAACGCGTGGCAAAGCCAAAACCAGTTGGAGGACAGCGTGGCCATCCGGTTAAAGCTGCGGCTCTCTGACCGGCAGGGAGGATTTCTCCGCCGATCAGAAGCGGTGTTTGCCATGCTGTCATGCATATGACAGCGTGTCAAACACTAATGTCGGAACCCCCCCATTCAAGTGAATGGGGGTCCGCTGCTGGATGACAGGCTGCATGAACGCATCATGCAGCCTGCTATCTCAATGTAGCAGAGCCGAGTGTGACATCACATCTAGCTCTGCTTGACTTTTCTGCAGCATATACGCTGCAAGAAACGTCAACCTAGCGTATTTGCAGCATTTTTTTCACCATCCATTCAAGTCAATGGGTCAAAAACGCTGAAAGAAGTGACATGCCCTATGTAAAAAAAAAAATGCTGCAAAGCACAAAATACTGATCAAACAAAAACCCAATGTGAGCATGAGATTTCTAAAATCTCATAGGCTTTGCTGGTGCTTAAAAAGCAGCTGAAAATTAGCATAAAAAACGCATTGTGTGAACTTACCCTAAGGCTAATTGCTACCAAAATCCTTGAGCAGCATGTCCATGCTCAACTTTCCTCCCACCTCTCATCTAACTCTCTCCTTGACAACCTCCAATCTGAATTCCGACCCCACCACTCCACCGAAACTGCCCTGACCAAAATTACTAATGACTTACAGCCAAAGCTAACAGACAGTTCTCCATCCTCCTCCTTCTCGATCTGTCCTCTGCCTTTGACAGTATACTGCTACAGATTCTTTTTTCCCTTGACATCAAAGACCTTGCCTTGTCCTGGATCACCTCTTACCTTTCTGACCACACATTTAGCGTTTCCCACTCCCACACTACCTCCAGTACCACCTGATTGGCCGCTGCGGATTCGTAGAAGTTTTCCATCAGCTTTACGGTTCCATGTAAACCTATGGAAAACCAAATCCGCTGTGCCCATGGTGCGGAAAATACCGCGCGGGAACGCTGTGTTGTATTTTCCGCAGTATGTCAATTCTTTGTGCGGATTCCGCAGCGTTTTACACCTGTTCCTCAAAATGAATCCGTAGGTGAAATCTGCACAAAAAAACACTGGAAATCCACGGTAAATCCGCAGGTAAAACGCAGTGTCTTTTACCAGCGGATTTTTCAAAAATGTTGCGGAAAAATCTCACACGAATCCGCAACGTGGGCACATAGCCTTAGGGTTAGGGTTGGAATTAGACTTAGGTTTGGAATTAGGGCTAGGGTTAAGATTAGGCTTGTGGTTAGGGTTAAGTTTAGGGGTGTGTTGGGGTTAGGGGTGTGTTGGGGTTAGGGTTTGGATTAGGGTTAGGATTATGTTTAGGGTTGGGATTAGGGCTAGGGGTGTGTTGGGGTTAGGGCTGTAGTTAGAGGTGTGTTGGGGTTAGGGTTGTGATTAGGGTTATGGCTACAGTTGGGATAAGGATTAGGGGTGTTTTGGGGTTAGTGGTGGAGTTAGAATTGAGGGGTTTCCACTGTTTAGGCACATCAGGTGTCTCTAAACGCAACATGGCTCCACCATTGATTCAAGCCAATCTTGCGTTCAAAAAGTCAAATGGTGCTCCCTCCCTTCCGAGCCGCGACGTGCGCCAAAACACTGGTTTACCCCCACATATGGGGTACCAGCATACTCAGTGCAAACTGGGCAACAACTATTGGGGTCCAATTTCTCCTGCTACCCTTGTGAAAATAAAAAAAACTGCTTGCTAAAACATCATTTTTGAGGAAAGAAAAATTATTTTTTATTTTCACGGCTCTGCGTTATAAACTTCTGTGAAGCACTTGGGGGTTCAAAGTGCTCACCACATATCTAGATAAGTTCCTTTGGGGGTCTAGTTTCCAAAATAGGGTTACTTGTGGGGGGGGTTACTATTTAGGCACATCAGGGGCTCTGCAAATGCAACATGACGCCCGCAGACCATTCCATCAAAGTCTGCATTTCAAAATGCCACTACTTCCCTTCCAAGACCCGACGTGTGCCCAATCAGTAGTTTACCCCCACATATGGGGTATCAGCATACTCAGGACAAACTGGGCAACAATTATTGGGATCCAATTTCTCCTGTTACCCTTGTGAAAATAAAAAATTGCTTGCTAAAGCATCATTTTTGAGGAAAGAAAAATGATTTTTTATTTTCACGGCTCTGTGTTATAAACGTCTGTGAAGCACTTGGGGGTTTAAAGTGGTCACCGCACATCTAGGTTAGTTCCATGGGAGGTCTAGTTTCCAAAATGGGGTCACATGTGGGGGAGCTCCAATGTGTAGGCACATAGGGGCTCTCCAAACGCGACATGGTGTCCACTAACGATTGGAGCTAATTTTTCATTCAAAAAGTCAAATGGCGCTCCTTCCCTTCCGAGCCCTGCTGTGTGCCAAAACAGTGGTTTACCCCCACATGTGAGGTATCAGTGTACTCAGGAGAAATTGCCCAATACATTTTAGGATTCATTTTATCCTGTTGCCCATGTGGAAATGAACAAATTGAGGCTAAAAGACATTTTTTGTGAAAAAAAGTACTTTTTCATTTTTACGGATCAATTTGTGAAGCACCTGGGGGTTCAAAGTGCTCATTATGCATCTAGATAAGTTCCTTGGGGGGTCTAGTTTCCAAAATGGGGTCACTTGTGGGGGAGCTCCAATGTTTAGGCACAAAGGGGCTCTCCAAACGCGACATGGTGTCAGCTAAAGATTGGAGCCAATTTTTCATTGAAAAAGTCAAACGGCGCTCCTTCCCTTCCGAGCCCTGTCGTGCACCCAAACAGTAGTTTCCCCCCATATATGGGGTATCGACGTACTCAGGACAAATTGTACAATAACTTTTGGTGTCCAGTTTCTCTTTTTACCCTTGGGAAAATAAAAAAATTGTTGCTAAAAGATCATTTTTGTGACTAAAAAGTTAAATGCTCATTTTTTCCTTCCATGTTGCTTCTGCTGCTGTGAAGCACCTGAAGGGTTAATAAACTTCTTGAATGTGTTTTTGAGCACCTTGAGGGGTGCAGTTTTTAGAATGGTGTCACTTTTGGGTATTTTCAGCCATATAGACCCCTCAAACTGACTTCAAATGTGAGGTGGTCCCTAAAAAAAATGGTTTTGTAAATTTTGCTGTAAAAATGAGAAATCGCTGGTCAACTTTTAACCCTTATAACTTCCAAGCAAAAAAAAATTTGGTTTCTAAAATTGCGCTGATGTAAAGTAGACATGTGGGTAATGTTATTTATTAACTATTTTGTGTCACATAACTCTCTCGTTTAACAGAATAAAAATTCAAATTTTGAAAATTGCGAAATTTTCAAAATTTTAGCCAAATTTCCATTTTTTTTACAAATAAACACAAAAATTATCGACCTAAATTTACCACTAACATGAAGCCTAATATGTCATGAAAAAACAATCTCAGAACCGCTAGGATTTGTTGAAGCGTTCCTGAGTTATTACCTTATAAAGGGACACTGGTCAGAATTGCAAAAAACGGCCAGGTCATTAAGGTCAAAATAGGCTGGGTCATGAAGGGGTTAACTGTTGATTTGACTTCTTCCCGTATAATCATTTTAATATTTTGAAATAAGGAAGAAGATTCTTCTGCAACCGTTTTGTCAATACAAGGCTGGCAGATTTTCTTGCTGTATAGCCTAGGGAGTGTTTCTTTACACAGTGCACAGACCCTATTTTTCTATTTGGAGGTGGTTTTCCTTCCCTAAAAGACACATAGTGTACAGGGTATCAGTATGTGTGTTTTGCCTTACAAAGGCACTCACCCCTCCAGGACCCCGGATACCGCGGTAGCCTGTGCCTCCTCAGATATTTTCGCAGGCATCATCGGTGTGTCCGGATCCATCGCTGGTTCGGTCATCTTAGCAGGCAGATTGCTTGCTGTAAAGGACCAGCGATTCCTTTGGTTGCTCTATTATATATCGGGAGCGGTGTGCGCGACTCTGGAACAAACTTCCGCCCGGAAGTGTCCAGCACACCGGCTCCCTCGGTGTGTGACGTCACTTCCGCATGACCGGAAGTCGTCATCCTTCACTTCGGTGCCAGCGTCAGTGAAGGACACGCCCCTTATCCCTGTACCAGCCTCCTGCACAGAGCGAACGCCGGGGAGTCCAGCGAGGGGGAAAGAAGGCGCGGAGACAGCAGCCTCTTCACCCGGACAGCACCGCACGCAATGCCGCTGAGTATGGCTGCCCCCCGCAGACCTCAGCCTCCGGACCGGAATCATCAGAGGGGGATTCCTCCGGTGGTAGGAGCTCTGCGACAGGCACACACCTGCAGGAACAGGAAACCAAACTGAGAAGAGAGGGGCCGCCCCATTCTTTTATCTCTGCTGCAGGTTTCCTGTTCCTGGGGTCGGATGCCATCTCTCACGTACGGTGCTGTCATGGTGAAGGGAAAAAAGGGAATTTGGCACTCCAGCATGAGATGCTGAAATCATATAAATTTATTGCACATAAAAAAGTAATCCACTTATGTAATTGACGTTTCGCCCTATACTGGCCTTCTTTAGAATTAAAATACAAGAGATAAATAAAATTATTTATATAGACTGTATATATATATATATATATATAATGTCATAAGGGTGCATAAAATAGTTCAAAATACATAGAAACTAATCTCATATGCGATATACTATAGAGGTAGAAAAATTGGAGAACCTAGGAGATAATTATATAGTACATAGCAGAAAGTAGCAGGCAAAATAGATTATGAGTGCAACTCCAGATCGATTGTCAACATTGTAAATACATAGAGGATATAGCCAATACTAAAGATGGGAATATAGAGTCAAAAGAATTAAATACGGTGAGAACAAAACGTTACCAGATAGTGGGTCAATGCAGGTAACAGTTGTTGTAAAAGCTGAAAGAATAATAATGATTGCTATGAGTCACACAGCCCAGGTCGAATCTGTCCAAACCAAAGCTCAATGTTTGGTAAACAGGTGGAATCAAACAGCCACTCACCAATATAGTCCTGTGCAGAGAGAGCAAACCGCGCTGAGGAAGAAGCACAGCCATGCTTGTGAAAGGGCGCTGAGTCTTCCGGTTTTGTCCAGTCACATGATGACGGCATGTGTATGTCACCGGAAGTGACGTGAGTGATGACAGATGTCGCCACTTCCTGCTGTTAAATTTTTCTATATTTGTTCACATATTATTAGCGTGTCTATATCATCAATGGTGACCTGAACAATGGTGAGTATCGCCCTTAGGTATCATACTAGTGAGAGACCAGGAAGAACAAGTATAGTAAGATCACATGAGCGATCACATGAGCGATCTTTCGCAATGTTCATTTTTGTTATTTTCTGTAAAGTAGTTAAAAATGATATACATTTCTCTTCATGTTTTGAATTAGAAAACAGTGCGCAATGTTCCCAATGCTGGAAATCAAAACTAGTATGAAGATTTTGTAATTAACTCATGTTTTTGAACACACTGCTATTATTTTCAACACTACTGTATTTAGGTCATATGATAGGCAAATAGAAGGAGAGGAAATTGGGGAAAAAATCCTAGTAGGGTGGAAGGTAGTAGAGAAGAACATTTTCAGTGAGGTTTGGAGGGATGCCTAGTTTAGGATCATGCATAGAGCAATCTTGGCCTTTAACCCATTTCTGACATCGGACATACTATCCCGTCGAGGTGGGGTGGGCCCCCATGACCACGGACGGGATAGTGCGTCCAGCGCGATCGGCGGCGCTCACGGGGGGAGCGCGGCCGATCGCGGCCGGGTGTCAGCTGCCTATCGTAGCTGACATCCGGCACTATGTGCCAGGAGCGGTCACGGACCGCCCCCGGCACATTAACCCCTGGCACACCGCGATCAAAGATGATCGCGATGTGCCGGCGGTGCAAGGAAGCACCGCACAGGGAGGGGGCTCCCTGCGGCCTTCCCTTAGCCCCCCGCAGCAACGCGATGTGATCCCTCCCTGCTTGCTCCAGGCCCGGATCCAAGATGGCCGCGGATCCGGGTCCTGCAGGGAGGGAGGTGGCTTCACAGAGCCTGCTCAGAGCAGGCACTGTGAAGCAGCCTGCACTGCTATCAGATCGGTGATCTGACAGAGTTTCCTGTCACACTGTCAGATCACCGATCTGTGATGTCCCCCCCGGGACAAAGTAAAAAAGTAAAAAAAAAAAATTTTCCAAATGTATAAAAAAAATAAAAAAAAAATATTCCTAAATAATGAAAAAAAAAATATTATTCCTATAAATACATTTCTTTATCTAAATAAATAAAAAACAATAAAAGTACGTATATTTAGTATCGCCGCGTCCGTAACGGCCCGACCTATAAAACTGGCCCACTAGTTAACCCCTTCAGTAAACACCGTAAGAAAAAAAAAAGAAGAGGCAAAAAACGACACTTTATTATCATACCGCCGAACAAAAAGTGGAATAACACGCGATCAAAAGGACAGATATAAATAACCATGGTACCGCTGAAAGCGTCATCTTGTCCTGCAAAAAACGAGCTGCCATACAGCATCATCAGCAAAAAATTAAAAAAGTTATAGTCCTGAGAATAAAGCGATGCAAAAATAATTATTTTTTCTATAAAATAGTTTTTATCGTATAAAAGCGCCAAAACATAAAAAAATAATATAAATGAGGTGTCGCTGTAATTGTACTGACCTGAAGAATAAAACTGCTTTATCAATTTTACCAAACGCGGAACGGTATAAACGCCTCCCCCAAAAGAAATTCATGAATAGCTGGTTTTTGGTCATTCTGTCTCACAAAAATCGGAATAAAAAGCGATCAAAAAATGTCACGTGCCCGAAAATGTTACCAATAAAAACGTCAACTTGTCCCGCAAAAAACAAGACCTCACATGACTCTGTGGACCAAAATATGGAAAAATTATAGCTCTCAAAATGTGGTAACGCAAAAAATATTTTTTGCAATAAAAAGTGTCTTTCAGTGTGTGACGGCTGCCAATCATAAAAATCCGCTAAAAAACCCGCTATAAAAGTAAATCAAACCCCCCTTCATCACCCCCTTAGTTAGGGAAAAATTAAAAAAATGTATTTATTTCCATTTTCCCATTAGGGTTAGGGCTAGGGTTAGGGCTACAGTTTGGGTTGGGGCTAAAGTTACAGTTAGAGTTTAGATTACATTTACAGTTGGGAATAGGGTTGGGATTAGGGTTAGGGGTGTGTCAGGGTTAGAGGTGTGGTTAGGGTTACCGTTGAAATTAGGGTTAGGGGAGTGTTTGGATTAGGGTTTCAGTTATAATTGGGGGGTTTCCACTGTATAGGCACATCAGGGGCTCTCCAAAAGCGACATGGCGTCCGATCTCAATTCCAGCCAATTCTGCGTTGAAAAAGTAAAACAGTGCTTCTTCCCTTCCGAGCTCACCCGTGTGCCCAAACAAAGGGTTTACCCCAACATATGGGGTATCAGCGTACTCAGGACAAATAGGACAACAACTTTTGGGGTCCAATTTCTCCTGTTACCCTTGGGAAAATACAAAACTGGGGGCTAAAAAATAATTTTGGGGGGAAAGATTTTTTTTTTTTAATTTTCAGGGCTCTGCGTTACAAACTGTAGTGAAACACTTGGGGGTTCAAAGCTCTCACAACACATCTAGATGAGTTCCGTAGGGGGTCTAGTTTCCAAAATGGTGTCACTTGTGGGGGGTTTCTACTGTTTAGGTACATTAGGGGCTCTGCAAATGCAATGTGACACCTGCAGACCATTCCATCTAAGTCTGCATTCCAAATGGAGCTCCTTCCCTTCCGAGCCCTCCCATGCGCCCAAACAGTGGTTCCCCCCACATATGGGGTATCAGCGCACTCAGGACAAATTGGACAACAAATTTTGGGGTCCAATTTCTCCTGTTACCCTTGGAAAAATACAAAACTGGGGGCTAAAAAATAATTTTTGTGGGAAAAAATTTTTGTTTTATTTTTACGGCTCTCCATTATAAACTTCTGTGAAGCCCTTGGTGGGTCAAAGCGCTCACCACACATCTAGATAAGTTCCTTAGGGGGTCTACTTTCCAAAATGGTGTCACTTGTGTGGGGTTTCTACTATTTAGGTACATTAGGGGCTCTGCAAACGCAACATGGCGTCTCATCTCAATTCCTGTCAATTTTGCATTGAAAAGTCAAACGGCGCTCCTTCCTTTCCGAGCTCTCCCATCCGTCCAAACAGTGGTTTACCCCCACATATGGGGTATCAGCGTACTCAGGACAAATTGTACAACAACTTTTGGGGTCCAATTTCTTCTCTTACCCTTGGAAAAATAAAAAATTGGGGGCGAAAATATAATTTTTGTGAAAAAATATGATTTTTTATTTTTACGGTTCTACATTATAAACTTCTGTGAAGCAATTGGTGGGTCAAAGAGCTCACCACACCTCTAGATAAGTTCCTTAGGGGGTCTACTTTCCAAAATGGTGTCACTTGTGGGGGGTTTCAATGTTTAGGCACATCAGGGGCTCTCCAAACGAAACATGGCGTCCCATCTCAATTCCAGTCAATTTTGAATTGAAAAGTCAAATGGCGCTCCTTCGCTTCCGAGCTGTGCCATGCGCCCAAACAGTGGTTTACCCCCACATGTGGGGTATTGGCGTACTCAGGACAAATTGTACAACAATGTTTGGGGTCCATTTTCTCCTGTTACCCTTGGTAAAATAAAACAAATTGGAGCTGAATTAAATTTTTTGTGAAAAAAAGTTAAATGTTCATTTTTATTTAAACATTCAAAAAATTCCTGTGAAGCACCAGAAGGGTTAATAAACTTTTTGAATGTGGTTTTGAGCACCTTGAGGGGTGTAGTTTTTAGAATGGTGTTACACTTGGGTATTTTCTATCATATAGACTCCTCAAAATGACTTCAAATGAGATGTGGTCCCTAAAAAAAATGGTGTTGTAGAAATGAGAAATTGCTGGTCAACTTTTCACCCTTATAACGCCCTAACAAAAAAAAATTTTGGTTCCAAAATTGTGCTGATGTAAAGTAGACATGTGGTAAATGTTACTTATTAAGTATTTTGTGTGACATATCTCTGTGATTTAATTGCATAAAAATTCAAAGTTGGAAAATTGCGAAATTTTCATAATTTTTGCCAAATTTCCATTTTTTTCACAAATAAACGCAGGTACTATCAAAGAATTTTTACCATTGTCATGAAGTACAATATGTCACGAGAAAACAATGTCAGATTCACTGGGATCTTTTGAAGCGTTCCAGAGTTATAACCTCATAAAGGGACAGTGGTCAGAATTGTAAAAATGGCCCGGTCATTAACGTGCAAACCACCCTTGGGGGTAAAGGGGTTAATATACCAATATCCAAAAATATGAGAAATCTTCTGACACATTGTCCAATATGCAAACTTAAAGTTTCCGACTTACTACATGGATTGTGGAGTTGCCCTTAAGTACAAGAATTCTGGAAAGACATAAAGCGTATATTGGAAAATATGAGTGTTCTTCTATATCTGTTACCATTTCTTTTCCATTACTGGAGGAGAAGGAAAAACTAACCCCAATATTCCATAAAATCTGTGTAATTGCCAAAAGAGGCTTCCTACAATATTGGTTTTCTGAATCTATTCCAAATTGGAAAGAGACAATCGGCCAAGTGCCGGCCATATTCCATCTGGAAAGGATGAAAGCAGAACGTGATAAGGAGAGATATGGAAAATTGATCATGATAAAATGGAAAGACTTTGTACTCAGTTATTATAAAAAGGAGGAACTTAATAAAATCATAAGGCCCATTGACCAGACCAGTTTGTATTTACTGGAAGACTTTTGTGGAACATTGGGGAACTTAAATATAATTGATCCAAATGTGGAGGGAAAAGGGGGGAGAGATACCGGCTAACAGAACATTGTATAGAGATTAAATAGGGAAGTGCAACAGCCGGGGGGTTACTGTGGTCAAGAGAATGATAGGGTAGAAGCCAACACTGCTAATATAAATAGTATAGCCTGCATGTCTGGGTGGAGGGAGGAAGTTAGGGAATTATATTTGTTTATTTTATTTTTCAGTTACTCCGTTTGGGATCCTTTCATTTTGAAAAAGGAAGAAAAGAAACTAAATCTGAGAGTTTGTAAACTAAGTGTATATAATTTTATTATTTAATTATAGATGTTAAAAATCAATAAAAAGCAATTTTGTAAAAAAAAATTGCTTTTTGTTCAGCAATGGAACCTTGAGTGGTGAGCCTGCATACAGACCATGGAGGTTGAGTGCATGCCTTACAGTTTTCTTTATAACAATTGTAGCTGCTCATTCCAGGTCTTTCTGTAGCTCTCCTCAGGTAATCCTTGGCTCTTGGAAAAAATTTTGTCTAAAACCTGGTCATGTCCGGTTTATGGTAAAATAATGTTCTTTCAAATACCAGACTACTCCTACAACAGTACTCACTAGAACCTTCAGTAATTTATAAATGTTTCTGTAACCAATCCCATGAGTATATTTTGCAAGAATAAGGTTGCAACGGTCTTGAGACAGCTCACTGATTTTTCCCATCATGAGATTTTTTTTTGTGTGACATTCTGGTGAGGATTTCATGTCAATAGTAGGTTTTATGTCAAACAGAACTTAATATTTAGTACAGAAACCTTTGTTTGCAATTACAGAGGTCAGACATTTCCCATAGTTATTGACCAAGTTTACACACACACTGCAGCAGGGATTTTGGCCCACTCCTCCATACAGATCTCCAGTTAGTTCAGGCTTCAGGGCTGTCACCGGGCAACATTAAGTTTCAGCTCCCTCAAAAGTTTTTCTGGAAACTGGCTAGGTCACTCCAGGACTTTGAAATGCTTCTTACGAAGCCACTTTTTAGTTGCCAAGACTGTGTGTTTGGGGTCAATGTCGTGCTGGAAGACCCAGCCATGACCCACCTTCAATGCTCTTACTGAGAAAAAGAGGTTGTTGGCCATAATCTTATGATACATGACCTCATTCATCCTCCCTTCAATATGGTGCAGTCATCTGATTTCTTTCGCAGAAAAGCACCATGAGGTTTCCCCTATCATGCTTCATAGTTGGGATGTAATCATCCTTCTTACTCAAAACACGGAGTGGAGATTATACCACAAAGTTATATTTTGTTCTCATCTGACCACGTGACCTTCTCCCATGCTTCCTCTGGATCATCCACATGGTCACTGACAGATTTCCAATGGGCCTTGACTTGTGCCGGAGTGAGCATGGGGAACTTGCGTGCTCTGCAGGATTTTAATCTATGACAGCATAGTATGTTACTGACAGTAAGTTTGAGACTGTAGTCCCAGCTCTTTTCAGGTCTTTGACCAGGTCCTGCCAATTAGTTCTGGGCTGATTCCTCACTTTTCTTGGAATCATACTTACCCCTTGAGACGAGATCTTGCAGGGAGCCCCAAATCAAGGAAGATGGACAGTGAACTTGTGTTTCTTCTATTTTCTAATTGCACCAAGGGTGATTGTCCTGGAACCCATGCAAGTCTTGTGCAGGTCTACCCTGGAGCCCAACCCAGTCTTGTGCAGGTCTACTATTTTGTCCCTGGTGTCCGTAGATAGTTTTTTGTTCTTGGCCATGGTGGAGAGCTTGGAGTATGATTGAGTGTGGGAACAAGGGTCTTCTATACAGGTAATGATTTCAAACAGGTGCAATTAATACAGGTAATGAGTGCAGAGTAGGAAAGCTTCTTAATGAAAAACTAACAGGTCTGTGAGAGACAGAATTCTTGCTGGTTGGTAAGTGATCAAATACTTATCGTATTTTTTGGAATATAAGATTGCACTTTTTCCTCCCAAAAAGTGGAGGAAAATGGGGAATGCATATAGTCTGGATGTACCGGTTCTGGTTGTGTTGGGGAGGTGGGTGAGTGGCATCGGGGGAGCAGTGGGTCACAGGAGGCTGGAGCCGGCTGCGGTGGCTAACTCCTGTGCACGCTGCTAAAGAGAAATTAATATTCACTGCATTCCACGCTCATGGATGTGGAGGGCAATGAATATTTATTTCTCTTTAATAGTATCTTGGTATGATTGGCCCCCAACCCCGGTCTAGGTAAGCATGGCCCCCACCCCCATCTTGTCCTAGTATGCATGGCCCCATCCTTATTCTGATATGATTGGCCCCCCAGTCCGGTCCTGGTATGTATGGCCCCATCAGAAATAAAAAAAAAGCAAACCATTACACTTACCTTCCCAATACTCCCTCAAAGCATTTTGTTCCGATGCCAGCATCTGCTTTATGCTTGTAAGCAGCGCATGGCAGGGTCATCATGCGCTGCTTGCAAGCCGAAGGGCAGCTGCCGTAATACTCATTGCTCTGCACACCGGGACTATGTGTGTGGTGGGCAGTGAGTATTCATTGCTCTTCAGTAGCATGCACCGTGTCAGCCGCCGGCTTCCTGCTGCTGCCGGGCAGCCACGTGTGCCACTACTTAAGAAAAATGAATACTCACCACTCTCCACGCCGAGAAGTGAATATTCATTTATCTTAAGCAGCTGCACATGTGACCACGGGCAGCAGCAGGAAGGCCCTGGCTGACACTGCACTACTGAAGAGCAATAAATACTCACTGCTCTATGCGCACACAGTCCTTGCGTGCAGAGCAGTGAGTATTCTGGCAGCTGTGCTCTGCTTATGAGCTGCGCATGACATCCCTGCCATGAGCTGCTTACAAGCATAAAGCAGCTGCTGGCACCAGAACAAGATGCTGCGAGGGGGCGCAGGGAATGTAGGTGAAATGATTTTTTTTTTTTTATGTTTTCTCATGGGGCCATTCATACCAGGATGGGGGTGGGGCCAATCATGATAATAATAATAATATTTATTTATATAATGTAGCTCCAACATATTCCACAGTGCTTTACAGTTTTAACAGTTTCAAACACAACAGTCATAAGTAACAATGTTAACAATGCAATAATTAAAGCAAAATAAGACGACTCTACTCATGAGAGCTTACAATCTACAATGAGGTGGGGGAGATACAAAGTACAGGTGTGTATTTACAATGATGTATTTACAATGATGGTCCAGCCATCTTCAGGGGGTGGGTATAGATGGAAGTAGTGAATGGGCTACACACACACATAAAATGACTGATTAGTGAACGTGATAAGCTGCTCTGAACAAATGTGTATTGAGGGAGCGCCTAAAACTATGCAAATTATACAGTGGGGAAAAAAAGTATTTAGTCAGTCAGCAATAGTGCAAGTTCCACCACTTAAAAAGATGAGAGGTGTCTGTAATTTATATCATAGGTAGACCTCAACTATGGGAGACAAACTGAGAAAAAAAAATCCAGAAAATCACATTGTCTGTTTTTTTTATCATTTTTTTTTGCATATTAATGGTGGAAAATAAGTATTTGGTCAGAAACAAACAATCAAGATTTCTGGCTCTCACAGACCTGTAACTTCTTCTTTAAGAGTCTCCTCTTTCTTCCACTCATTACCTGTAGTAATGGCACCTGTTTAAACTTGTTATCAGTATAAAAAGACACCTGTGCACACCCTCAAACAGTCTGACTCCAAACTCCACTATGGTGAAGACCAAAGAGCTGTCAAAGGACACCAGAAACAAAATTGTAGCCCTGCACCAGGCTGGGAAGACTGAATCTGCAATAGCCAACCAGCTTGGAGTGAAGAAATTAACAGTGGGAGCAATAATTAGAAAATGGAAGACATACAAGACCACTGATAATCTCCCTCCATCTGGGGCTCCACGCAAAATCCCACCCCGTGGGGTCAGAATGATCACAAGAACGGTGAGCAAAAATCCCAGAACCACGCGGGGGGACCTAGTGAATGAACTGCAGAGAGCTGGGACCAATGTAACAAGGCCTTCCATAAGTAACACACTACGCCACCATGGACTCAGATCCTGCAGTGCCAGACGTGTCCCACTGCTTAAGCCAGTACATGTCCGGGCCCGTCTGAAGTTTGCTAGAGAGCATTTGGATGATCCAGAGGAGTTTTGGGAGAATGTCCTATGGTCTGATGAAACCAAACTGGAACTGTTTGGTAGAAACACAACTTGTCGTGTTTGGAGGAAAAAGAATACTGAGTTGCATCCATCAAACACCATACCTACTGTAAAGCATGGTGGTGGAAACATCATGGTTTGGGGCTGTTTCTCTGCAAAGGGGCCAGGACGACTGATCCGGGTACATGAAAGAATGAATGGGGCCATGTATCGTGAGATTTTGAGTGCAAACCTCCTTCCATCAGCAAGGGCATTGAAGATGAAACGTGGCTGGGTCTTTCAACATGACAATGATCCAAAGCACACCGCCAGGGCAACGAAGGAGTGGCTTCGTAAGAAGCATTTCAAGGTCCTGGAGTGGCCTAGCCAGTCTCCAGATCTCAACCCTATAGAAAACCTTTGGAGGGAGTTGAAAGTCCGTGTTGCCAAGCGAAAAGCCAAAAACATCACTGCTCTAGAGATCTGCATGGAGGAATGGGCCAACATACCAACAACAGTGTGTAGCAACCTTGTGAAGACTTACAGAAAATGTTTGACCTCTGTCATTGCCAACAAAGGATATATTACAAAGTATTGAGATGAAATTTTGTTTCTGACCAAATACTTATTTTCCACCATAATATGCAAATAAAATGTTAAAAAAACAGACAATGTGATTTTCTGGATTTTTTTTTCTCAGTTTGTCTCCCATAGTTGAGGTCTACCTATGATGTAAATTACAGACGCCTCTCATCTTTTTAAGTGGTGGAACTTGCACTATTGCTGACTGACTAAATACTTTTTTGCCCCACTGTGTATATATATATATATGTATATAGTACAGCATTCTAAGTAGTCATCAAGTGTAAAAGTAATCAGTACCCAAAAAACATATTTGCCATGGATATATGATAAGACTGGTTATCAAAACATGATACAAGAACGGGGGAAGGAATAAATCCAAAAAAATAACCTTTAGTCTAGAGTAAAATTGCTTTATTAGTGTAGGGCAAGGAGATAATGGTGACAACAGAATCACCCAACATTAATTAAAATAAGAAAGGGCACTGAAAAGTAGACCTGCCATATCATAGATATGTAAATTACAGCCGGTGACCAACATAGTAAAATACTATTAAACTCACAGCAAGAGGGATTAACAGATGTATCTGTTGAAATATGTACAAAGATACTAACACAACCCGCTTTCGACAGTGCCACAATTTGCTAATAGCATAACAAGACATAGCAGATGTACATAGCAGAGGCACAATATATATATGTATAGAGAGAATACATCACCCTAGTGCAGGAGGAAAGTGCTGGCAGGTATACGATCCAGTGCCCGCCCCAACGCGCGTTTCGGAACACCTTCGTCAGGGGGCGCACAACAAGACGTACAGAACACAGAGTATAAAAAGGCCATGCACAGGAAATGAACCCTACATGCGACCCGGAAGTGGAACGGCGCTCCCTAGCAACCACCCGCACAACAAAGGGGAGGAGGCGTCCAGGCTGAGCGAGCAGACACGTGGGACCCCACGTGCTCCGCTCGCAACAAGCACAAGAACGCCGCCCCCAAAGGAAGAGCAGGTAGGAGCATGCGCCGGAGCACATCCGAGGCCAGAGCGGACATGTCAAATGTGGGCTGGAGCAAAGATCCTGTCACAAAGATGTAGATTGGCGGATCACAGCCTAGCTAAAGAACCGAAGAAATAAACCTAGTCCTGTATACATGGTGCTAAAAACATGAAAACACATATATAAATAGGGCACTGTTGTGTATCCAAATATCACATGTGTACATAGAAGCATACAGTTAGAAAAATTATCAATAAATATTACACCAATACAGATGCTCCATATATTAAAATAACAATGGTGCAAAACAGTGCACTAGAAAAAAATATAAATGTCACATATAGCACACATGAAAAATGTCCATGAAGATAGCGCAGAACAATATTTCTTCGATCCTATACTGCAGAGTACAAGGGGAATTCCATAGACGTGGCCGGAATAAATTTAGAAAGATTATTAAATCTAAAAGACATATAAAAAGAGATGATTAAAAAAAAGGTTGGATATGATTCTCCTGTCACACGAAAATTTCACAGTCCAAGGATCACAAAAAAGGGGCAAAGCCTAAATTTTCATTAAGACCAAGGGGATAAGTAGTCCTCAGTGTCCAAATCCATCTAGACTCAAGACGTGCCAGCTTAGCTGAGATCTTACCACCTCGTATACCCACATCTAGAGAGTCAATGCCCCTAAACCTGATGAGTTTACCATCACTCCCGTGGTATTCCCTAAAGTGTCTTGGAAGTGTATTTAATTCTGAAATATCTGTGGTACAGTTCGCTGCTGACTCAATCCCTCGTACATGTTCACGTATACGAATTTTAAATTGGCAGGTTGTGAGTCCCACATACGGTAGATTAAGCCACAAGGGCATGTGGCGTAATAAACCACATTCCGCGTATCTTTGTACATATTTCAACAGATACATCTGTTAATCCCTCTTGCTGTGAGTTTAATAGTATTTTACTATGTTGGTCACCGGCTGTAATTTACATATCTATGATATGGCAGGTCTACTTTTCAGTGCCCTTTCTTATTTTAATTAATGTTGGGTGATTCTGTTGTCACCATTATCTCCTTGCCCTACACTAATAAAGCAATTTTACTCTAGACTGAAAGTTATTTTTTTGGATTTATTCCTCCCCCCGTTCTAATATTTATGCAGGATCTATGATATTTATATATGATATTGGCTATTTGTTTAGTTCCTACTAAGTTTGAGCTCACTTGTATGTTAATTTTGGATAGTAAACTGTTGAGTCTAACATATCATTGCCATCATTGTTAGACGTCACCCCTTCACTGCCCCTCATATGGAAATTTTCTTATGGTCTTAGGGTTAGGAGGGACAGCCGTAAATATCATATAGGGTGCCAACCTCCGCTGATAGGCAGGAGATAGATAAGGGTAAGGTCCCTTCAATTCATTTTGGCCCCTCACCAAGTCTATATTATCTTTTACAACCCCCTTTATCTTGGGTACTTGAAAAACTAAATATATTTTCACTCACGAGGTTTACTACACAACATTAAAATTTTGGCAGTAATGATAAAGAAGTAATACATCAATCGCTCACTATAATTGTGGTATACTGTCCAAACAAACTCATTTCATTATCTCTCCTCCTATTTCTTTCCTCATCCCACAGGGCTGGATAGGGGTAGGAGGGACAGTCGATGGTGAGCGGGGGCGCCATTGCACAAGTGTAGGATGCCAACTTCTGCTGGTAGGTAGGAACAGTTCAGTTTAGTGGGTACAGGCGCCTCCTGGTGTCTTTTAAATGGTGGTAGTGGTCCTTAATATCACCTTACTGCATTAAAAAAATTACCTTTAATTACGTCTTAACTACAGTTTTTACACGGTGAATTTTTTTTGTGAGAACAACCCCCATCTGTGGACATCGGGCACTCAGACCATCCTCATGGAGTCGGTTTATAACCGTTTGTGCAGACACATGCACATTTGTGGCCTGCTGGAGGTCATTTTGCAGGGCTCCTCCTGTTCCTCCTTGCACAAAGGCTGAGCCCCTTCCACATCTCCTGGTGTACTGGCCTGTCTCCTGGTAGCGCCTCCAGCCTCTGGACACTACGCTGAGAGAAACAAACCTTCTTGCCACAGCTCACATTGATGTGCAATTCTGGATGAGCTGCACTACCTGAGCCACTTGTGTTGGGTTGTAGAGTCCATCTCATGCTACCACGAGTGTGAAAGCACAAACAACATTCAAAAGTAACCAAAACATCAGCCAGATAGCATTGGTCTGTGGTCCCCACCTGCAGAACCACTCCATTTTGAGTGTGTCTTGATAATTGCCAATTATTTCCAGCTGTTCTCTATTCCATTTGCACAACAGCATGTGAAATTGGTTGTCAAACAATGTTGCTTCCTAAGTGGACAGTTTAATTTCACAGAAGTTTGATTTACTTATAGAGTTATATTCTGTTTAAGTGTTCCCTTTATTTTGAGCAGTGTATTTTAGGCCACAGACAACAAGCAGTTTCTTCCTCGGAGTCGGCAGCTGAATACGTTTCTCATAGATTCATCTTCCATAACACTAATTCTCGTCTCATTTACCGACACTGGAATCGGCATTAGCAATACTGCAGGAGATATTCATTATGTGACATGAGAAATGACTACTTCTTGATGAGAACGACATCATCTTCTACTATAGCTCTAGAAACATATTTGTCCAGAGTCCGTCACTGACTCCATCACCACCTGCCTTCTATATGAATGATTCCAGTCTTCCCCGCACTGTAATCTTCTATCACATTAGATCTCATGTCGGAGTCACACACAGAAGTTTGAGGCTTTTATAAGAGTCATGCTGCTATAGTGCAGTATAACGCAACCTCCACCAGAGGGAGCTTGAGAGGGAAGTGAGACTGCGTACACAGAGAAGCACTGCAGAGCAGCAGCGTAGGCACCACCAAGTGCCGAGAGAGTGGTCCAATAAGTCGAGTCAAAAAACAACAATAGGCAGAAGTACTAAAGGGATCAGCAATACACGTGGTCAGGAACAAGCCAGGAGGTTCAGCAACGGTCAGAAGCGGATAAAACAAAGTCAGGAGGCAGAAGAGAATCTGAATACAAGCCAAGTCAGAAACCAGAGAATCAAAACCGAAACACTAGAGAAAGGGCAGACAGAGGGAGTCAACAGACACGGGGCAAGTCAGGGATCACAGCAGGACAAAACAAGAGCTACCAGAGTCAGGTTCACACGCCGAAGGCAGAACTATAGCCGACACTGCCAGCAGGATGCATGGGAGCTAAATAGCAAACCTTAACCTAGAATGAGGCAGAGCAAAATAAACTTGACATGATCCCGCCTGGAAAAAGGGCAGACAGGATTAAACCCTGGAACGGATCATGACAAAAAGCTTTTTTGTTTGCATAAACACAGCGGACAGAAATTATCTGATCACAAAGTCTCCATGTACAGTGTTTTATGGGATTTATTTCTGGCCTTAGGCTTTCCTATATTACAGGAAAAACACCAGGAAAAAAAAAAGATAATAAAAATTATTTTTTTTGACACGTTAAACATTTGTTTTGCTCATTTGGGCCCCAGAACATAGATTTAGGCTGGGTTCACATTGTGTTTACAGCAGCCCATTCAACACATATGGTAACGGGCTGCTGTAAACGCAAGTGCCGGTATGGCAGCACGCTAGCGCAGATAAAGCATCTGCTAGCTCTAGCTGCGCTAGCAGTGATGGACCCGGAAACGCTGAAGCCCGCATCTCAGGGTCTGTCACTCAATGATGGCACATCCCTAGCGCACACCCATTGTGGGCGTGCGCTAACGATGAGTCCGACATAGGAATTAATGGCGGCCTTAACGGACTACGTTACACCGCGTTTATGCGGCGGTGTAACGTAGTCCGTGTAACGTGCCATATAAACGCAGTGTGAACCCAGCCTTACACTGCAGGGATGGCACAGGGGCGGCTACAACAAAGCCCTGGCAGTTTAGCCACTTGCTGCTGCCAAAATCAAACATGACATCTAGGAAGGTGTGCCAGAGTTTGGCTGAATGCCCTCCAACCCAAAGTACTCGATAGTATGGGGCGGCCTAATTACTACGATACTTACATGCCTAATAATGGTGTCTGGGCCTGAAATGTATGAAGGTCTATTAGGCTGGGCCATAGGCAGCGTCCAATAGGACAACCCCTTCTTGATTAATATGTTTGGCCCCGATTATAATAATAAACCCTATACTCAACTCCCGTGCTGGCGTTGTTTGTATTGTTTAAATGTACCTGTAAATTCTAAATGTACCTACAACGTTTGCTGAATTAAATAATAAAATACCTGTAGTAAAACACCCGTTACAAGTTCCCTCAATAATACAATACACATGTTTGCGGCGGTGGTGAAAGAGACCCCAGATATTGTGCAAAGAAAATAAACATTTATTTATCCAAAAAAATCACTGGGTTTAGGATCGGGGTCTATCAGAGTGATATGTGGTGGACCTTGGGGGTGTGGAGCTGAGGATTGGGTGGTAGCTGATGAAGGGGTTACAGGGGAAGGGGAAACAATTTAAAGGATTGGATCTTGGATGGAACTGGACACATTGGGAGTAGACAACACAGTGGAATCATGGGAATGGATAGACAAACTGGAAGGGACAGATACAAGGGAAGGTAGTGACATTTGAGAACAGAGACACATTGGTAGGTGAGGGTGGAGGTGGTGGGTCCAATTTTAGAAGGGTTTTTTGACTCCAGGTCTTCATCCTGGTGGAAATGTTATTAGTTTTGGACCTTTGCTTTCTTGGCGGAGTGGGAGTAGTGGCCTCTGTAGCAGTCTTTTGGCGTGGTGCTGGACTGAGCAGCGTGGTGGATGCTGCTGGCTGCAGGGGTAACATAGAAACAAAGTTATTAAGGTTGAAGGAAGACTTTAAGCCCATCTATTTCAACCCATAGCCTAACCTAACATGCCCTAACATGTTGATCCAGAGGAAGGCGAAAAAACCCCATGTGGCAAACAGTAAGCTTCACATTGGGGAAAAAAATTCCTTCCCGACTCCACATACGGCAATCAGACTAGTTCCCTGGATCAACGCCCTATCAAGGAAACTAGTATATATAACCTGTAACATTATGCTTTTCAAGAAAGGCATCCAGTCCCATTAAATTTTAGCAATGAATCACTCATTACATCATCATACCGCAGAGAGTTCCATAGTCTCACTGCTCTTACAGTAAAGAATCCGCATCTGTGATTATGCTTAAACCTTCTTTCCTCCAGACATAGAGGATGACCCCTTGTCCCAGTCTCAGGTCTACGAGTAAAAAGCTTATTAGAAAGGTCTCTGTACTGTCCCCTCATATATTTATACATCAAAATAAGATCAACCCTTATCCTTTGTTTTTCCAAACTAAATAACCCCAAGTGTAATAACCTGTCTTGGTATTGCAGACCCCCCAGTCCTCTAATAACTGAACTTGGTAGCGTGGTGGGTGCTGCTGGTTGCAGGGGTGCTGAACTTGGGACCGTCATAGATGCTGCTGGCCGCAGGGATGATGAAGTTGGCAGCGTGGTGGATCTGTGAACTGAGGCGGGGGTGGTGGAGGATAGTTCAGCACTCTGAGAGTTTGAAAGTAGATGTTCGGCTGCTGGTAATATCGTCCGGCTTGTGGATTGCAACTTTGTGACTGTTGCTGCTGCTGCAGCAATGCTTGGCTGTAAGCAGCCTGGCAGGCCTGCATGATGTTGATCTGGAATTTAGGCGTAAGGTTTTCTGACACTTTCCGCTCTATTGAAGAAATAAAAATGTCACGCCGGTCTCTCTAGGTCAGCTTCCAGGCGATCAAGGCATTTGTTGACATACTGTATAAGTGTATTCACATGGGTGAATCCACTCTTCAGTCTATTACCAAGCACCCTAATCCCATCCTGGAAGACAGAGCTTAAGTGCATAAACTTGGGCATGAGTGATCTCTCTCGGGCCCCCTGCCGTTGATGAGAAGACACAACAAAAGCAGCGGCAGAGGGCTGGGAGAGGGGAAAACCGGATGGATCGGCAGCTGCCTCTTCCTCGGCCTGTTAGGCCTGACAGGTTGCTACATCACTGGTGGATGATTGGGATTATTATTATTTATTATTATAGCGCCTTTTATTCCATGGCACATTACATGGGAGGAGGGGTATACATAATAAAAACAAGTACAATAATCTTGAACAATACAAGTCACAACTGGTACAGGAGGAGAGAGGACCCTGCCCGAGAGGGCTCACAATCCACAAGGGATTGATGAAGATACAGTAGGTGAGGATAGAGCTGGTTGTGCAGTGGTTTGGTCGATCGGTGGTTACTGCAGGTTGTAGGCTTGTCGGAAGAGGTAGGTCTTCAGGTTCTTTTTGAAGCTTTCGATGGTAGGCGAGAGTCTGATGTGTTGCGGGATTGTGCTTGTTCATTGGCTGGTCCAGGAGGGTCCGCTCCAACAGAGGACAATCCAGGTTGTGTGGTGAAAAAAAACAAAAAAAAACATTAGTAAAACACCAAAAAGAGGTTAAATAATAGTAAGACAAAAGAAAAGATACTCACGTTTGGGTAGCAAGCGCAGGCATCAGAAGCAAGGTTCCGGTGGTATTTGTATTTTCTGAGTATCCTTTGAGCAGCACCACTTTTAACCTGGTTCTCCTGTCTCATGTCCTTCTTGAAGAGATCCTTCATCGAGCGCCAACGCACTCTTATTCTCTTCACTGTGGTGGGGAAAAAAAAAACACTTTTCGCTTTGTAAGACGCTCCGGATTATAAGACGCACCCTAAATTTTGAGGAGAAAAATAGGAAAAAAAACTTTTTTTAATAAATTGGTGGGGAGTCTTATAATCCATGCGTCTTATTACTTACCAGGGGTTGTGGCTGTGGTGGATCAGGGTCCCAGGGTCGTTGCTGGAGGCAGGAGTGGAGCATTGCTGCAGGCTAGGATGAGGGGTGTAATGTCCAAACGGTGTAAGTTATTTAAGAGAGAGAAAGCTTTAACTGTATTTTATTCTTCTCTTTTCCTCCAGCACACAGCATAACAGCAGCATAAGATTTCCTCCTCAGGCCAGAACTGAAACTGAAACTACTCTCAACTCCCGCCCTCGCTTTCTTAAAGAGACAGATCTAATTCTTATACATTACAGCGCCCGCTGTCTGGAGATGTGCGTGCGCTCAGAGCAGCGGAGGAACCAGGAAGAAAGGGGAGTATTGGTTTAATTTTTTGTAATGGGGCTGAATTATGCTATAAAGGATTCCAATGGGGGTGCATTATATTAAGTGCTGCATTATACTATAGAGGCTGCCTATGGGGTTGCATTATATTAAGGGCTGCATTGTACTATAGAGGCTGCCTATGGGGGTTGTGGTGTTGCGCCTACTGTTTGTGTTGGGGAACACTCGCTTGGCAGCGAATTAACGTAGTTAGGCACAGTTCTTTCACACAAAACAGTGCATACGTCATAAACCGCTCCGTAAGCCAGGTTGCATATCACCGGCTTACATATAGTCCATTACTTCATCACATATGGCTTTACAAAGCATTCACTAGTCAAGCCTCTCTCTCTCCAGTCACTGGGTGACCGCGCAGTTCAGTAACTGACCTTTGTCAGTGCACATAGTTCTTTCCCCATACCTGGGGTTACCTCTCAGGAGCTCAGCTCCGCAAGCCGACTACTGGTCAGTCCTGGCTTCGCAAACATAGAAGCCATCCCAGGCTCTGCAGGTACATGGTCTCACATAACATAACAGCAGCATAAGATTTCCTCCTCAGGCCAGAACTGAAGCTGAAACTACTCTCAACTCCCGCCCTCGCTTTCTTAAAGAGACAGATCTAATTCTTATACATTACATCATTATATATATATTTTTTATTAACAACCTAAACCAAATATTGACAATGTAACAACACGAAAATGTCCAAGAAAAACCATATGTCTGTATTGTCTTATTCCCCTTTTTTTAAAACTATATCTCTTCAATAAGTCTCGATGGAGCCCTTCTTTCCTGTGTAGGGTAATGTCTGGGTTCATTGGGGGTGTCCAGTGCTGACGGATCAGTCACCTCTTGTTGGTCCTCTCCACCGTCGGGTATCAAATCTTCCACTGGTGGGAGTTCATTACCATTGTTCTGCGGTATGATTTTAAAATGTGAGGAATTTCGAGTGATGGAGTGTCCGTCTCGCTCAGCCGTGACCATACTGCCTTTTCTCTCAGTAACATTATATTTTGCAGGACTATATACAGCTGAGGTTTTGTTGGTTGATTTTTGACGCACAACAACCATATCACCTCTTTTGATAGCACATGGCTGTGCCCGTCGCCTTCTGTCTGCATAATGTTTCATGGCTTGCTTGTTAAAGAAATCCGTTGATCGCACTGAAGAGTCATTTGGTAAGGGATGACTGGTCACATCAGGGATCCGTGTACGAAGAGTTCTGCTGAACATTAGATGAGATGGCGCAGCATTAGTGGTGAAATGTGGCGTGTTGCGGTAATTGCGCAGGAATTTGTATAGTGACTGTTTCAGTGGGGTGTGCTCCAGGCTAGCTGCCTTGATTCGTTTCCCCATGGTGCGCATAAAACGTTCTACGATTCCATTAGCTTGCGGCCAGCAAGGTGTGATTTTTCTGTGGCTGAACCCAAAGTATTCAGAAAACTGTGCAAACACATGTCCATTGAATGGAGGTCCATTATCTGTTTTGACCACTCTTGGAATGCCATATGCAGAGAATATGTCGTCCAGTTCTGGTATGACACTATTAGCAGACGTTGAAGAGATGAATGAAATGACAGGGTATCTAGAATATTCATCAATTGTTACTAGAATGTATTGGCCATTTGGTAATGGTCCATATATGTCGACTGCCACTTCCTCCCATACAGCAGTGGGTAACGGAGACATTTGTAATGGCCCTAGAGTTGATGATGGAGTAATTAATTGACAAGTGGAGCAATGTCCAATCTTCTCTTCCACCAATTTATCCATATTTGGGAACCACACTTTTTCTCTGAGTAACTTTTTTGTGCGAACAATTCCTAGATGACCTTCGTGTGCTATCTGTATGACTAGGTTGCGCACGGCCTTAGGTACAACCAGTTTGGTACCACAACGGATGAGTTGATCTTCAGTGACTGAAAAAACTATTTTCAAATGTACGTGAGGAATTAACTCTTTCAGATCAATCCCATCTTCAGGAAATTTTTTTCTTTTGAATTTCATGCCACCTTCTATTTTGGATAATTTGTATTAAGGCACAGAGTGTCTTGTCACTTGTTGTCGTATTCACAAACTGATCAACAGAAAGTGCTTTTGGCACGGCGTGAGCTGCAACAAAGTGGATGTATTCTTCAATGGAGGAATGCACAGGTAAATCATCATTCGTGGGATGCCTTGAGAGATAATCAGCCAGATTGCTGTATTTTCCAGGTTTGTGAACAATTTTGTAATTATAGTCCTGTAGACGTAGACCCCATCGTTCAATCCGTGCTGGCATTTTAGCTCGGGGATTTCCAAAAATTGTAAGGAGAGCTTGATGATCTGTGACAATAGTGAAGGGAGCGCCATAGAGAAATAAGTGAAAGTGTTCACATCCCCAGACGACTGCCAAGCTTTCTTTTTCAGGTTGTGAATACTTTCTTTCAGTGCTTGTTAAGCTTTTACTTGCATAAGAAATGATGTGGGGACTTTGGTTGTCATCCTTGTATTGTGCTAAAATTGCACCCAGTCCCACGGGACTAGCATCCACAATCAGTTCGGTTCGAAGAGCTGGATCAAAATAGGCCATGGTGGTTGTTGAGCAGAGTTCGTTTTTGATTGTTTCAAAAGAGGCCTGACAGTCTTGGGACCATTGAAAAACGCAATTTTGTTTCGTAAGTTCCCTTAATGGAGTGCTGATTGTCGAAAAATTTGGAATATATCTAGCACAGTAACTTGCCATTCCAAGAAAAGAGCGCACTTCACTGGCATCCTGTGGAATTGAAGCTGCTCTGATGGATTCCACTTTCTTGGGATCAGGTCGTACTCCTTCCGCCGAGAAAATGTGACCATAGAACTCCAATGAATTTTTATCAAATTCGCATTTTTCTTTGTTTAAAGTGAGTCCAGCAGAGAGCAGACATTCAAAGATAGCATATAGAGCACGATTATGTTCAGCTTGAGTTTTCCCAAAAACCAGTATGTCATCACTGTAATTAAAGGCTTTTGGAATATGTTGAATGACGCTCCTTATCGTATCTTGAAAAATTTCTGCTGCTGAGCAGACCCCAAACGTCAATCTTTTGTATCTTCTGAGACCCACATGGGTGGAAAATGTTGTTAAGTATCTGGATTCTGGACTCAATTCTAATTGATGATAGCCCTTATTGAGGTCGAGCTTTGAAAAAAACAGTTGCTCCATTTAATAAATGAATAATGTCATCAATTGTGGGTGAGATGTGTCTTTCCCTTTGAATAGCAGTGTTGGGCAGGCGCATGTCAACACACAGTCTTACCTGCTCTGGAGTCTTTGGTTTTGGAACTACCACAAGTGGAGAGACCCACGGAGTGGGACCAGAAACTGTCAATGACATCATCATCCATGAGTAATTGGAGTTCCTTTTCTACCTTCTTTCTCAGGTGAAATGGAATACGCCTGTGAGCCTGGGCTACTGGACGGACACTGTCATCCACATGAAGATGCACTTGAGAGTCCTTTAATTTTCCTAATCCACTAAGTAGGGAGGGAAAACTATTCACCATGGCTTGTACATCCAGGTCCGCAAGGTCGGTTATGGTATGAACAATCTGGATGAGTCCTAGCTTCAAGGCAGTGTAATAGCTGAGAAGACAGCCTCCTGATCCTTGTAATGTGTGAAAAGTGGTTTTCTGCCTATTTTCTTTATAGCCAAGTTCAGCATCAAATTGTCCCATTGTAACTAGAGGTGTTTTAGATCCATATGGGAAGATTTTAGTCTGCGCTTGCTGTAAGACTGGCTTTGTTTTCAACTGTTCATAAGTATTGCTGTCTATGATATCCACCGAAGCTCCTGTATCTATTGTAAAGGTGATATCCGTGTTGCAGATGGTGAGTGTAATACATGGAGATTGCACTGAGCCAGTGACAGAAGTTGTGAACACATAGTTCTCAGCCACAGACATTTCTTCTATATCCTGATTTACCATTTTTATATTTGCAGGCTTTGTAATTGGCAGAGGAGACTTGTTGGGCGCTGATTTGCAGACAACTGCAAAATGGTTCCCTTTTCCACATTTACTGCAAGTTTGTCCTATAGCTGGACATTTGTTCATGTGGTGAGGGAAATCTTGTCCACATCTATAACATTTCTTCTGTTGCGGGGCCTGCTTGCCTTGTGCACTGTTATGTTTGAGATTATGCACATGTAAATTATCCCCACTCTCCATTGCAGTTGCCTGATGATCTGCTATCTCTATAGCACGGGCCATCTTGAGTAAATCATGCAGAGAGAGATCCTGCTGCAGAGCTTTACGCCTTATGGTATTAGACGAGCAGGTGACAATTACTTGAGTTAGGATTTCATCATCTACGTCAGTAAATGCACACCCATGTGCTAGTTCTTTTAGCCGGGTGACATAGGGGTCTATGGATTCTTCTGGAAGCTGCTTAGCAATCCTGAACTTGTACCTTTCATATCTGATGTTTTGTTTAGGGTTGAAGTAGTCAGTGAGCGCTTTGGAGCATTTGCTGTACGTGTCTGTCTCCGCTGCTGGTAATGTGCTGTATATGTCATAGACTCCTGTGCCCGCACAATGCAGGAACACGGCTTTTTTTCTGTTCTCCTCTTTTATATCTATTGCTTCCAGGAAATTCTCAAATCGATTTAACCATTTTCTCCAGTTATGAGAGAGATTAGTAACATCAGTCATATCAAACTGTGGGAACATGTGCAAGTATTCAGCCATGTTGGAGTCTCTCAGTGGTGCTGGCGTGTGAAGCAGTAAAGCAGGGGTCAGTACTCACAGTAGCAGGTGATTCAATCCCATCCTCGTCGCCAGTTGTAATGTCCACATGGTGTAAGGAATTTAAGAGAGAGTAAGCTTTATCTGTATTTTATTCTTCTCTTTTCCTCCAGCATACAACATAACAGCAGCATAAGATTTCCTCCTCAGGCCAGAACTGAAACTGAAACTACTCAACTCCCGCCCTTGCTTTCTTAAAGAGACAGATCTAATTCTTATACATTACAAGGGGGTCTGCAGGGGGCTTCTGTGCTGCAGGCTGGGATGAGGGGGGGTCTGCAGGGGGGCTCTGGTGCTGCAGGCTGGGATGAGGGGGGTCTGCAGGGGGGCTCCTGTGCTGCAGGCTTGGATGAGGGGGTCTGCAGGGGGGCTCCTGTGCTGCAGGCTTGGATGAGGGGGTCTGCAGGGGGGCTCCGGTGCTGCAGGGCTGTCTCCGGTGCTGTGGGGGGCTCTGGCGACATTTTGTGAAAGACCAGAGCCCCCCGACACTTTGTCCTTGCGTTCCTGTATGACTGACTCCGGGAAAATGGCCACCGGAATCTCGAGAGATGAGATCTCAGCGCTGAAATCTCATCTCCCGAGATTCCGGCGGACATTTTCCCGGAGTCAGTCATACAGGAACGCATGGACGAACTGCCGGGGGGCTCTGGTCTTTCACAAAAAGTCGCAAGAGCCCCCCGCAGCACCAGAGCCTCCAGCATCACCCGGGGCAGCAGCGGTGGCGGGCGAGGTGACAACGGTGGCGGGCAGCAGCGGTGGCGGGCGGCGACAGGCCGCAGCGGCGGCGGACACCCCCTCATCCCAGCCTGTAACGGTAAGTGGTATATCCGCTTTGTAAGACGCACCCCCATTTCATAAAGTGCGTCTTACAAAGCGGAAAATACGGTAATTGTAAAACAATGGACCTACCTTTACAGTTTCACTGGTGCATGACACCACATTCAAATACTTACCAAAATCATTTCTGATACGTGGCGTGACACGGTCCCGATCATGCAGCGATCTGGCCACTTCTTCCCAGAGTCGTCGAATCACAGCAATGTCGGAGTGCTGACGATCACGGGTGTACCACAAGGTGAATTAGTTGCTCGTTTTCAATGTCCAGTTTGGCTTCTTCCCTTTGTGGAACCTATAGATCCAATAAAACAAAATAATTTTAAGTAAAAATGAAACAAAAATCAATTACAACTCTGATGAAAAGAATACTTACACCTCGTATTTGCTCATGAGACACATAAGCCCGAGGTACCTGTAAAGATATTGCATGATTTAACACAGTATATATCCACAATTTTGGCTCAATAATATCCACTACGTCCCTCCTAGCGGGGGACTCTGTACCATAAACTAAATTAACTCACATAGGCGTGATCTAGAAATAAACTGACCTCGACCATGGTACAATTTAAAACCAATATTTTATTAGAAAAAAGTTTTTTTTTTTTTAAAAAGACAAATGTCTACTTTTGTAAGAAAGGATACTGGACCACAAAGGAGGGACAAATCTGCCATGGGCTTATCGCAAACATTGGACTGACATACATATATGCATATTGCCTATCAATATATAGCCTTGTAAATCCATTATATTTAAGCCGGCTAATCCCCTGCCCTGACACGCCTCCTGAAGAAGCAGTGTGAAACGCGCGTCGGGGCAGTGGGACGCCGTGGCTTATCAGCATGTGACTGACTATCAGGTACACTTTTTATACATTTATAGATATGCCATTTTAGGAGGGTGGACTGGTTGCCATACCATAGGGAGAATCAGCGATTAGCTACCTTTATGTGTATGCACCTAGGCAGACATGCTCTTCCCTCTTATATAATAAATTTAATGGATTTACAAGGCTATATATTGATAGGCAATATGCATATATGTATGTCAGTCCAATGTTTGCGATAAGCCTATGGCAGATTTGTCCCTCCTTTGTGGTCCAGTATCCTTTCTTACAAAAGTAGACATTTGTTTTTTTTTTTAAAAAAAACTTTTTTCTAATAAAATATTGGTTTTAAATTGTACCATGGTCGAGGTCAGTTTATTTCTAGATCACGCCTATGTGAGATGATTTAACACATGTATAGTATTGCCAGTCAATACATACCAATAAGTATAGCAAATGTGATTACATAATCGGGGTCATGTCCACCCTGGGAAGCCGTCACCTCTTCACTTGAGGACATGGTTGAAGAGCAGGCAGCAGTCGAGTGGAACTCTACAGAAAAAAAAAATAAAACAAAATTTAAGCTTGTTAAGAGCCAAACACAATGTAGCGCCCCATATCCCCCCTCCCCCCCCCCCCAAAAAAAAGGACACCGATACTTACACTATAGGCAGTAGTCCAACAGCACAGCAGGCAGCACAGGACAGGGACAGGTGGCAGCACCAGGACAGATGCCAGCAGCAGAGACAGCAGCACCAGGAGACAACCAGTCTAAAGGACCAAAAAAATAAATAAATAAATAAATAACAGAGACAGACATTTTCAAAGGTTCTATACTTACATAGACAGTGTTGTCCTCACCAGGACAGCAGCACCAGGAGAGTCGCCAGCACCAGAGACAGAAGCACCAGGACAGATCACAGCACCAGGAGACAATTGAAAAAATAGAAGAATATGAGTCTTCATATATTAAAAACAATATTACTTATTAGTACCAAAAACATGATAAAAAAATATATAAATAAATACAATTTCAATTAAATATTACATTCATATGGTTAAGAATTTGATCCTAAAGGTGACAATATTAAGTGGCCGCCAACCTGGACACATATGATGCAGCACTGAAGATGATGTCCAAATGGACAGTATATATAGCCATTAAATTTAACCGTAAGGAAATCGTCAGCACATACCCCACATATAGTGGGACAAAGGTAACAGCGTAATTCAAGTCAGGTCATATGGATAATCTAGACTGAAAAGACATCACACGTCTCTCACAATACAGCGCTGTTCAGAGAAATGTAAAAAAAACATAGAATAAATAAAGAGTAAATTACCCATAATAGTATCTCCGATTCAGTCCAGTCCAGGGGGCGACCACTGACGGCGACAAGCGTTTTGCGAGCGTGACTGTCGCTTCCTCAAGGGGGGGGGATATAGATCAGGAGACAACTAGTCTTGTGTTTCTGTCCAGAGTCTTGAGAGTAATGGACTACCTGTCTCCACACCCCCTTTTATACATCACTGATTTTGCAGGTGGTAACATCGTTTCCTGGACATGATTAGTGTGAAGTACGCATTGCGTTTCGAATGCATGCGTACGCATGTCCTTGAATATCAATGCGTTGTCATAGACAGTAATGTGTTTTTTAAGCAATCATCTGTAATTGTCCACATGCGGACGATTGCTCAATATTTGACACCTCCAAAAATACAACATGTTGCGTTCGCAACGCCCCGCTGCACACCGCGAAACGATGCATGCACAAAAGCATACGCAAAGCATGTGAACGTATGTCCTTGTGTACACCATGTTAAATATATATATGCACGACACACCAGATCTATGCGGATGAAACGCTGCGCACACAGATGCAAATGTGAAACCAGCCTAAGAGAGCATCATACTGTGGAGAGGGGAGCTCAACAAGGGGGAGACTCTGGACATTACTAAATGTTAAGTGGGCACTTATTGTTATACGGGCACTCTGGTTATGGTGTCAGAGGGGCACACAGGGAACATTATTACATTCTAGGCGAGAAGAGGGCATTACTATAGTGTAAAGGTTTGGTTCACCATCTAGAGCAGTGGTGGGCAATTCATTTTCCCGAGGGGCCACATGAGAGACTGCGACCATTGTGAAAGGCCGAACCAATAGGTCGAAATTAATTCTGCTCAATATTAAGTATAGATATATTATATTATATTATTGATAATTTTATCAATATTAATAGTATAACTTAACCCCTCTGTGACCTTAGACGTACTATCCCGTCGAGGTGCCCTGGGCTTATCTGACCCTGGACGGGATAGTACGTCATAGCCGATCGGCCGCGCTCACGGGGGGAGCGCGGCCGATCGCGGCCGGGTGTCAGCTGCTTATCGCAGCTGACATCCGGCACTATGTGCCAGGAGCGGTCACGGACCGCCCCCGGCACATTAACCCCTGGCACACCGCGATCAAAGATGATCGCGATGTGCCGGCGGTGCAGGGAAGCACCGCGCAGGGAGGGGGCTCCCTGCGGGCTTCCCTGAGACCCCCGGAGCAACGCGATGTGATCGCGTTGCTGCGAGGGTCTCACCTCCCTCCCTGCTCCCTCCAGCCCTGGATCCAAGATGGCCGCGGATCCGGGTCCTGCAGGGAGGGAGGTGGCTTCACAGAGCCTGTCAGTGATCTGACAGAGTGCTGTGCAAACTGTCAGATCACTGATCTGTGATGTCCCCCCCTGGGACAAAGTAAAAAAGTAAAAAAAAAAAATTTTCCAAATGTGTAAAAAAAATTAAAAAAAATATTCCAAAATAATGAAAAAAAAAATATATATATTATTCCCATAAATACATTTCTTCATCTAAATAAAAAAAAAAAAACCAATAAAAGTACACATATTTAGTATCGCCGCGTCCGTAACGACCCGACCTATAAAACTGTCCCACTAGTTAACCCCTTCAGTAAACACCGTAAGAAAAAAAAAAAAAAACGAGGCAAAAAACAACGCTTTATTATCATACCGCCGAACAAAAAGTGGAATAACACGCGATCAAAAGGACAGATATAAATAACCATGGTACCACTGAAAGCGTCATATTGTCCCGCAAAAAAAGAGCCGCCATACAGCATCATCAGCAAAAAAATAAAAAAGTTATAGTCCTGAGAATAAAGCGATGCAAAAATAATTATTTTTTCTGTAAAATAGTTTTTATCGTATAAAAGCGCCAAACCATAAAAAAAATGATATAAATGAGGTGTCGCTGTAATTGTACTGACCCGAAGAATAAAACTGATTTATCAATTTTACCAAACGCGGAACGGTATAAACGCCTCCCCCAATAGAAATTCATGAATAGCTGGCTTTTGGTCATTCTTCCTCACAAAAATCGGAATAAAAAGCGATCAAAAAATGTCACGTGCCCAAAAATGTTTTCAATAAAAACGTCAACTCGTCCCGCAAAAAACAAGACCTCACATGACTCTGTGGACCAAAATATGGAAAAATTATAGCTCTCAAAATGTGGTATTGCAAAAAATATTTTTTGCAATAAAAAGGGTCTTTCAGTGTGTGACGGCTGCCAATCATAAAAATCCGCTAAAAAACTCGCTATAAAAGTAAATCAAACCCCCCTTCATCACCCCCTTAGTTAGGGAAAAATAAAAAAAATGTATTTATTTCCATTTTCCCATTAGGGCTAGGGTTAGGGCTAGGGTTAGGGCTAGGGTTAGGGCTAGGGTTAGGGCTAGGGTTAGGGCTAGGGTTAGGGCTAGGGTTAGGGCTAGGGTTAGGGCTAGGGTTAGGGCTAGGGTTAGGGTTAGGGCTAGGGTTAGGGTTAGGGTTGGGGCTACAGTTAGGGTTGGGGCTAAAGTTAGGGTTAGGGTTTAGATTACATTTACAGTTGGGAATAGGGTTGGGATTAGGGTTAGGGGTGTGTCAGGGTTAGAGGTGTGGTTAGGGTTACCGTTGGAATTAGGGTTAGGGGTGTGTTTAGATTAGGGTTTCAGTTATAATTGGGGGGTTTCCACTGTTTCGGCACATCAGGGGCTCTCCAAACACGACATGGCGTCCGATCTCAATTCCAGCCAATTCTGCGTTGAAAAAGTAAAACAGTGCTCCTTCCCTTCCGAGCTCTCCTGTGTGCCCAAACAAGGGTTTACCCCAACATATGGGGTATCAGCGTACTCAGGACAAATTGGACAACAACGTTCGTGGACCAATTTCTCCTGTTACCCTTGGGAAAATACAAAACTGGGGGCTAAAATATAATTTTTGTGGAAAAAAAAATATTTTTTATTTGCATGGCTCTGCGTTATAAACTGTAGTGAAACACTTGGGGGTTCAAAGCTCTCACAACACATCTAGATGAGTTCCGTAGGGGGTCTAGTTTCCAAAATGGTGTCACTTGTGGGGGGTTTCTACTGTTTAGGTACATTAGGGGCTCTGCAAACGCAATGTGACGCCTGCAGACCATTCCATCTAAGTCTGCATTCCAAATGGCGCTCCTTCCCTTCCGAGCCCTCCCATGCGCCCAAACGGTGGTTCCCCCCCACATATGGGGTATCAGCGTACTCAGGACAAATTGGACAACAACTTTTGAGGTCCAATTTCTTCTCTTACCCTTGGAAAAATAAAAAATTGGGGGCAAAAATATAATTTTTGTGAAAAAATATGATTTTTTATTTTTACGGTTCTGCATTATAAACTTCTGTGAAGCACTTGGTGGGTCAAAGTGCTCACCACACATCCAGATAAGTTCCTTAGGGGGTCTACTTTCCAAAATGGTGTCACTTGTGGGGGGTTTCAATGTTTAGGCACATCAGTGGCTCTCCAAACGCAACATGGCGTCCCATCTCAATTCCTGTCAATTTTGCATTGAAAAGTCAAATAGCGCTCCTTCCCTTCCGAGCTCTCCCATGCGCCCAAACAGTGGTTTACTGCCACATATGGGGTATCAGCGTACTCAGGACAAATTGGACAACAACTTTTTGGGTCCAATTTCTCCTGTTACCCTTGGTAAAATAAAACAAATTGGAGCTGAAGTAAATTTTTTGTGTAAAAAAGTTAAATGTTCATTTTTATTTAAACATTCCAAAAATTCCTATTAAACACCTGAAGGGTTAATAAACTTCTTGAATGTGGTTTTGAGCACCTTGAGGGGTGCAGTTTTTAGAATGGTGTCACACTTGGGCATTTTCTATCATATAGACCCCTCAAAATGACTTCAAATGAGACGTGGTCCCTAAAAAAAAAAATGGTGTTGTAAAAATGAGAAATTGCTGGTCAACTTTTAACCCTTATAACTCCCTAACAAAAAAAAAAATTGGTTCCAAAATTATGCTGATGTAAAGGAGACATGTGGGAAATGTTACTTATTAAGTATTTTGTGTGACATATCTCTGTGATTTAATTGCATAAAAATTCAAAGTTTGAAAATTGCGAAATTTTCAAAATTTTCACCAAATTTCCGTTTTTTTCACAAATAAACGCAGGTACTATCAAAGAAATTTTACCACTATCATGAAGTACAATATGTCACGAGAAAACAATGTCAGAATCACCAGGATCCGTTGAAGCGTTTCGGAGTTATAACCTCATAAAGGGACAGTGGTCAGAATTGTAAAAAATTGGCCTGGTCATTGACGTGCAAACCACCCTTGGGGGTAAAGGGGTTAATATTGAGCAGAATTAAGAATGCCGACATCCCCTATATATGCGTGCGACGAGCATCGTGTTTTGGAGGACTGTCAGCACAAAAAAACGCTCCATGTAATTTTTTTTTTTTTTTTTATACGTCGCGTCCGCCATTTTCGACCGCGTATGCGCAGCCGAAACTCCGCCCCCTCCTCCCCGGTCATTACAATGGGGCAGCGGATGCATTGAAAAACTGCATCCGCTTCCCCTGTTGTGCATTTCTTTCACGACGTGCGTCGGTACGTCAGGCCGACACATGGCGACGGCCCCGTACCGACGCTAGTGTGAAAGTAGCCTATGTCGTTTGAACCCGAACACAGCCCCCACTGTATATCGTATGAGCGCCCCCAACAGCCCCTTATATGCGGCGTGGCCCCACACAGCCTCCCCCATATGCGGCATGAACCAATCACAGCCTCACTATATATACTGCATGAACCCCTCACAGCCTCCCTATATATACTGCATGAACCCCTCACAGCCTCCCTATATACACTGCATGAACCCCACACAGCCTCCCTATATACACTGCATGAACCCCACACAGCCTCCCTATATACACTGCATGAGCCCCACACAGCCTCCCCATATACTGCATGAGCCCCACACAGCCTCCCCATATACTGCATGAGCCCCACACAGCCTCCCCCATATGCGGCATGAGCCCCACCCAGCCTCCCCATATACTGCATGAGCCCCACCCAGCCTCCCCATATACTGCATGAGCCCCACACAGCCTCCCCATATACTGCCTGAGCCCCACACAGCCTCCCCATATACTGCATGAGCCCCACACAGCCTCCCCATATACTGCATGAGCCCCACACAGCCTCCCCATATACTGCATGAGCCCCACACAGCCTCCCCATATACTGCATGAGCCCCACACAGCCTCCCCATATACTGCATGAGCCCCACACAGCCTCCCCATATACGGCATGAGCCCCACACAGCCTCCCCATATACGGCATGAGCCCCACACAGCCTCCCCATATACTGCATGAGCCCCACACAGCCTCCCTATATATACACTGCATGAGGCCCACACAGCCTCCCCATATACTGCATGAGCCCCACACAGCCTCCCCATATACTGCATGAGCCCCACACAGCCTCTCCATATACGGCATGAGCCCCACACAGCCTCCCCATATACGGCATGAGCCCCACACAGCCTCCCCATATACGGCATGAGCCCCACACAGCCTCCCCATATACTGCATGAGCCCCACACAGCCTCCCTATATATACACTGCATGAGGCCCACACAGCCTCCCCATATACTTCATGAGCCCCACACAGCCTCCCCATATACTGCATGAGCCCCACACAGCCTTCCCATATACTGCATGAGCCCCACACAGCCTCCCCATATACGGCATGAGCCCCACACAGCCTTCCCATATACTGCATGAGCCCTGTTGTGAATTCTGTGGCTGAATTCACTCCTGTGGTCACAAGTGGTACTGCAGCTTCTGAGCTTCCTCCCTCAGGTGTTCTGGTGAGCTCGTTAACTGCTTCATTACTTAACTCCGCCTGATGCTGCTATCCTTGCTCCTTGTCAATGTTTCAGTGTTGGATCTGAGCTTCTCCTGATTGTTCCTGTGACCTGCTGCTCTGTATAGCTAAGTGCTTTTTTGTTTTTTTTGTTGCCTTTTTTCTGTCCAGCTTGTCTTTTGTTTTGCTGGAAGCTCTGAGACGCAAAGGGTGTACCGCCGTGCCGTTAGTTCGGCACGGTGGGTTTTTTTTGCCCCCTTTGCGTGGTTTTGCTTTAGGGTTTTTTGTAGACTGCAAAGTTCGCTTTACTGTCCTCGCTCTGTCCTAGAATATCGGGCCCCACTTTGCTGAATCTATTTCATCCCTACGTTTTGTCTTTTCATCTTACTCACAGTCATTATATGTGGGGGGCTGCCTTTTCCTTTGGGGAATTTCTCTGGGGCAAGTCAGGCCTATTTTTCTATCTTCAGGCTAGCTAGTTTCTTAGGCTGTGCCGAGTTGCCTAGGTAGTTGTTAGGCGCAATCCACAGCCGCTTTTAGTTGTGTTTAGGATAGGATCAGGTGTGCAGTCTACAGAGTTTCCACGTCTCAGAGCTCGTTCTTGTATTTTTGGGTATTTGTCAGATCACTGTGTGCGCTCTGATCGCTAAGCACACTGTGTTTCTGGATTGCCTTCATAACACCTGTCATTAGCAAACATAACAGAGCCCCACACAGCCTCCCCATATGCAGTATTGTAGCCTCCATATGCAACACCATGTCGCCCCATGTGTACTGCACCATGTCACACCCCCATAGCCTCTCCATGCCCACCCAAACAGCCCATACATGAGAAAAAAAAAAAACACCACATACTCACCTCGGTCCCGTTCCCTGGTGCTCTGCTTCTCTCACACGCTGATTGGTGGAGGAAGTGGCCGGAGGCCCCTCCACCAAAGGAATCAGCGGCGGGTGCAGCACAGAGCCGCACATGGAGACAGCGAGAAGGCAGGCACCGGGCGGCCCGTGAACCTCTGATTTACAGCCCACGGCTGTCTCGGACTTTGCCCAGGCCTGATCTAGAGGGCACACAGTACCACATAGTAGGCACAGTAATAGGGACACATACGGCAGCAGCAGCTCAGTACTGGGGTATTGGCAGGATTAGGAGGTTCTTCAGGTTGGGAATAGATGGGGACGAGGCTGGAAATGTGAGAAGTCAGATATGTCTGGTTTAATCTCTGCAGAGGAGTTCTGGCTGGAGAAGTTGTCATGTCTGTCTGGGCCAGATGGAAAAGACGTCAGCTGTAATTCACCATCTGTAACTGTGCTGTAATCTCCTATACAGTATGTTCTGCAGGGCTGAGATTTATCACTATATGTCACCATATGGCGGTAATATCAGTGCTGGTCTCTGTATAGAGATTATTTTCAGTAGGTTCTCCTACATCCACACAGTACATTCATTCTTGGACAATGATGGAACTGCAGTGCGCGCCATGTTCTTTGACTTCTCAAGTGCTTTCAATACCTTACAGCCTCCCTTACTACGTAATAAGCTGACTGATATGGCTGTAGATGAGGGGTTGGTGAACTGGATAAACGACTACCTGACGGACAGGCCGCAGTTTGTAAGGATGGGGGAGGTGGTATCTGGCAGTGTATGGAGCAGTGTTGGAGCCCCTCAGGGTACAGAGCTGTCGCCCTTCCTCTTCACATTGTATGCAGCTGACTTTCAGTATAAATCAGATTTTTGTTAAAGGGACACTGTCACCTGAATTTGGAGGGAAGAATCTTCAGCCATGGAGGCGGGGTTTTTGGGTTTTTGATTCACCCTTTCCTTACCCGCTGGCTGCATGCTGGCTGCAATATTGGATTGAAGTTCATTCTCTGTCCTCCATAATACATGCCCACTATGGTTATCCAATCTTGCCTTGTGCAGGCGTGTACTATGGAGGACAGAGAATGAACTTCAATCCAATATTGCAGCCAGCATGCAGCCAGCGGGTAAGGAAAGGGTGAATCAAAAACCCCAAAACCCCGCCTCCATGGCTGAAGATTGTTCCCTCCAAATTCAGGTGACAGTGTCCCTTTAAGGTACCTTCACACATAACAATATTGTTAACGATATCGTTGCTTTTTGTGACGTAGCAACGATATCGTTAATGAAATCGTTATGTCTGACAGCAACCAACGATCAGGCCCCTGCTGGGAGATCGTTGGTCGCTGAATAAAGTCCAGAACTTTATTTCATCGCTGGACTCCTCCTGACATCGCTGGATCGGCGTGTGTGACACCGATCCAGCGATGTCTTCACTGGTAACCAGGGTAAACATCGGGTAACTAAGCGCAGGGCCGCGCTTAGTAACCCGATGTTTACCCTGGTTACCATCCTAAAAGTAAAAAAAAACAAACACTACATACTTACCTACAGCCGTCTGTCCTCTGCACTCCTCCTGTACTGGCTGTGAGCGTCGGTCAGCCAGAAAGCAGAGCGATGACGTCACCGCTCTGCTTTCCGGCCGCTGTGCTCACAGCCAGTACAGGAGGAGTGCAGAGCACAGCGCTGGAGGACAGACAGCTGTAGGTAAGTATGTAGCGTTTGATTTTTTTAACTTTTAGGATGGTAACCAGGGTAAACATCGGGTTACTAAGCGCGGCCCTGCGCTTAGTTACCCGATGTTTACCCTGGTTACCGGCATCGTTGGTCGCTGGAGAGCTGTCTGTGTGACAGCTCTCCAGCGACCAAACAGCGACGCTGCAGCAATCCGGATCGTTGTCGGTATCGCTGCAGCGTCGCTTAGTGTGAAGGGGCCTTTACCTCCTAAAATTCTCAGATGACTCAGTGATTGCAGGGGGCATTGTGGGGGGCCGGTGGGGGGGAGGAATATAGACGGATGGTTTCTGACTTTGTGGATTAGTGCCAGACTAACTGTCTAGATCTAAATGTAAAGAAAACCAAGGAGTTGGTGAGTTAGGCTACTTTCACACTAGCGTCGTACTCGGCCCGTCGCAGTGCATCGGGCCAACGTACCGACGCATACTGTGGAAGCGCCGCACAACGGCGTGTATTAGCGATGCATTGCGACGCATTGACACACGTCGCAACCGTCATGCGATGGTTGCGTCGTGTTGTGGCGGACTGTCCGAACAAAAAAATGTTGCTTGCAACGTTTTTTCTGAGCATCGTGTCCGCCCTTTCCGACCACGCATGCGCGGTCGGAACTCCGTCCCCACCTCCCCGCAACTCACAATGGGGCAGCGGATGCGTCGTTTTGGAGAAAAAACGCATCCTGCAAAATTGCTTGCAGGATGCGCTTTTTCCCCATAGACTAACATTAGCGACGCATTGCCACACGTCGCAACTGTCGTGCGACGGTTGCGTCATGTTGTGGCGGACCGCCGGCACCAAAAAACGTTGCATGTAACTTTTTTTGGTGCGTTGTGTCTGCCATTTCGACCGCGCATGCGCGGCTGGAACTCCGCCCCCTCCTCCCCGCAACTCAGAATGGGGCAGCGGATGCGTTGGAAAAATGCATCCGCTGCCCCCGTTGTGCGACGCTTCCACAGTATGACGGGCCAAGTACGACGCTAATGTACACAGCCGAGGGGTATGCAATAACACCTCACACAGGACTCGGCCCCGTGTTACTCTAAGGGGAAGTGAAAATCTAGGATTGGTAGCGAGGTTCTGCTCACTCGCCCCCATACAAGTGTACGGTGTCACCCGAGAGAAGGGGGCGCCACCATGGTGTAATCAGGGTTACCTGGTTATGGGGCCACTCAGAAGGTTCTCCCTGATCCAAACCCACTAGATGCCCCCAGTAATCTCCACATCCCTCCACCCGCAGAGCCGCACTCCACATAGAGAATAATGGAGCCTCCAGCACCGACCTCCACCCGCAGAGCAGCACTCCACATAGAGAATAATGGAGCCTCCAGCATCTACCTCCACCCACAGAGCCGCACTCCACATAGAGAATAATGGAGCCTCCAGCACCGACCTCCACCCGCAGAGCCGCACTCCACATAGAGAATAATGGAGCCTCCAGCACCGACCTCCACCCGCAGAGCCGCACTCCACAGAGAATAATGGAACCTCCAGCACCGACCTCCACCCGCAGAGCCGCACTCCACATAGAGAATAATGGAGCCTCCAGCACCGACCTCCACCCGCAGAGCAGCACTCCACATAGAGAATAATGGAGCCTCCAGCACCGACCTCCACCCGCAGAGCCGTACTCCACATAGAGAATAATGGAGCCTCCAGCACCAACCTCCACCCGCAGAGCTGCACTCCACATAGAGAATAATGGAGCCTCCAGCACCGACCTCCACCCGCAGAGCCACACTCCACATAGAGAATAATGGAGCCTCCAGCACCGACCTCCACCCGCAGAGCCGCACTCCACATAGAGAATAATGGAGCCTCCAGCACCGACCTCCACCTGCAGAGCCACACTCCACATAGAGAATAATGGAGCCTCCAGCACCGACATCCACCCGCAGAGCCACACTCCACATAGAGAATAATGGGGCCTCCAGCACCGACCTCTACCCGCAGAGCCGCACTCCACATAGAGAATAATGGCGCCTCCAACACCGACCTCCACCCCCAGAGCCACACTCCACATAGAGAATAAGCCGGATTACTCACCGGTAATACTCTTTTAGTGAGTCCACGACAGCACCCCACTGGAGAGAGGGATCCGCCCCGCAGGAACAGGAAACCTACCGAGAAATAAAAGGGGGCGGTCCGCCTCTCCTCCTCAGTTTTGATTTCAGAGTACCCGGAGGACCGCCAGTATTAGGCAAATATAATTTTATTTCATTTTCAAACTTATTTGCTCATATATGATTAAAAGAATTTTAGTCAATAGTAAGTACTATATTAATATAGGGAGGGATATAATAGGGTGCTGTCGTGGACTCACTAAAAGAGTATTACCTTTGAGTAATCCGGCTTTTTCCCTTTCGCCACGACAGCACCCCACTGGAGATCTTACAGAGATGTCTCACAGGTATCCACTCTATTTATTTAAAATTTAACCTTTATTAGACCTTAATACATATAATAATAAACAACACACCAAGCACCACGAGAAAGAAAACAACCAGGGGTGTGCCTACCCCTACACTGGCCTAGCTGACCTTACCTATTTGCGGAGGTTGGCACCCTAAAAACCTGCGCAGTGGCGCCCCCGCTCCTCGACGGCTCTCCCTGCTCACCCTATAGGGCCCTATAGTGGCAGGAGGTGACAAAGATGATGAATAGGCAGGTGAGAAAGAGAAGAGGTATAGATCTAATCAATAGGTGTATAGACTGATTCTGATGTATGCAATCGTTAATTTAGTCCTCAGGTGGAGACATTATTAGTCTATATATACCTCTCTCCTAGTGGTATTAATATATATACATAGGCCAGGAAAATCAACTTATCTAATAAAGACAGAACAAAAACAAAAAAACACACCAACCACCCTAAAAACTGTATTAAACAATCACAGTCAAATGGCAACTTAGGACAACCATTATATCCTTTGTCCAATATTAAAATATTAATACCACTAGGAGAGAGGTATATATAGACTAATAATGTGTACGTCCTTGACATTGATTTGCATACTGTAGATATATCAAGATCTGTAGATACATCACTTTAATAAAATAGATAGCTATAATTATAGTGTATAGGTGTTATATCAGAAATATTAGTTTAGCCATTATGATGGGCTACATCAGTGAAATCTATTAGGTTCACTACAATCACCATCTAGTATATTCACTGGAAGATTTAGCTATCTATTACAACTGTTTATTCTAACTATATATATTGAGGGTAATTGCAAATAGGATCTAACATCTCCACCTGAGGACTAAATTAACGATTGCATACATTAGAATCAGTCTATACACCTATTGATTAGATCTATACCTCTTCTCTTTCTCACCTGCCTATTCATCATCTTTGTCACCTCCTGCCACTATAGGGCCCTATAGGGTGAGCAGGGAGAGCCGTCGAGGAGCGGGGGCGCCACTGCGCAGGTTTTTAGGGTGCCAACCTCCGCAAATAGGTAAGGTCAGCTAGGCCAGTGTAGGGGTAGGCACACCCCTGGTTGTTTTCTTTCTCGTGGTGCTTGGTGTGTTGTTTATTATTATATGTATTAAGGTCTAATAAAGGTTAAATTTTAAATAAATAGAGTGGATACCTGTGAGACATTTATGATTAATCCCTCTGGTAATCAAATATTAGTTGTTTAGATCTTACAGAGACCATCACCTAGGGGGGGACCACCGTGCTGAGGACAGTCCTGCCAAAGTCTAGGTCAGAAGTTGACGATAGGTCAAGCCTATAGTGATTATAGAATGTAGAGGGATTTGACCAAGTTGCCGCCTTACATATAGTCTCAATTGGGACCTCTCCCCTTTCTGCCCAGGAGGATGCCATAGCTCTGGTAGAGTGCGCTGTTATGCCTTCCGGAGGGTTTTCTTTACTCGCGGAATAGGCCAGTCTGATAGAATCTCTGATCCACCGGGATAACGTGCTTTTCGTTATTCCATGACCCTTCTTGTGACCCTGGAAGGAAATAAACAGAGCCCTACACTGTCGCCAGCTACAGGTTCTTTCAATGTACTTTAACACTACTCTTAACATCTACTTTTGTTCTTCAGGAGTGGAAGGATTACTGAAGAAAGTGGGCAAGATTATTTCCTGAGACCTATGGAATGTCTTAGCTACTTTGGGAAGGTAGGAAGGGTCTGGTTTAAGGACCAACTTATCCTGAAAAGTTAGCAGGAAAGGTGGATCTATAGAGTGCTTGGATGTCACTGATTCTCCTGGCTGAAGTCAGTGCTACCAAGAGGGCCGTTTTTAGTGATAGTATCTTGATTGGTATTGAATCTATTGGTTCAAATGGAGAGTCTGTTAGGGCTTGTAAAACTAAGTTTAGATCCCAGGGAGGAACTCTAGGTATATTAACTGGATTTATCCGTTCACAGGCTGTAATAAATTGGGATACCCATCTATTCCCGCAATGTTATGGCCATAGAGAGCTCCTAGTGCTGAAACATGAACTTTTAAGGTGTTTGCAGTTAAACCTAGTTCTCTCCCTTTTTGAAGAAATTCCAGGATAGACTATCGGAATTTCTGAGGTGTTTGAAGATGTATGGAATTGTAGGAATTTCTTCCATATTTTTGTGTAAATTTTTGTAGTGGAAGGTTTTCTACTCTGGAGGAGCGTGTTTATCAATCCCTCCGAGAACCCCCTTGATTTTAGCATCTGCCTCTCAAATTCCAGGCCCTGAGATGTAGACTGTCCACTTGAGGGTGGAAAAACGGACCTTGGAAGAGACGATTGGGTGTTGAGGGGAGGACCCAAGGATCTGAGACCGACATGGTTTGCAGCCACGAGAACCATGGTCTCTTGGGCCAGAATGGAGCTATTAGTATCACCCTCGCTCCTTCGGTTCTGATTTTGTGAATGACTTGGGGCAGCAGTATGATCGGCGGAAAAGCATATGCTAGACTGAACTGCCAAGGGGCTTGGAGAGCGTCCAGAATGTCCGGATGATCCGCTAGAGATAGGGAGGCAAATTTCCGGACTTTTTTGTTTCTTCTTGTGGCGAAGAGATCTACTTGAGGTTGACCCCATAGGGATACTATATCCCGAAAAATCTGCTGGTTTAGGCACCACTCTCCTTGTTTCATGGTGTGTCGACTTAAGAAGTCTGCCTGCTGGTTGTTTTCCCCTCTTATGTGCAGTGCAGTAAGGGATGATAGGTGACTTTCCGCTAGATTCACGATTTCTGTAACAGAAGACATCAGAGTCTCTGATCGCGTGCCTCCTTGCCTGTTTAGATACGCCACTGTGGTGGTGTTGTCGGAAAGGATTCTGACGTCTTTCCCTCGTAGCTGTGGGAGAAAATGGCATAAGGCGTATTTTACTGCATTTAATTCTTTAACATTAGAGGAATAGCAGCTTTCCTCCATGTTCCAAAGCCCTTGGCAAAAATCATTCCCCATATGAGCGCCCCATCCATGAGGACTGGCGTCCGTGGTTATGGTATGAGATGGTGTTATTATCCATGGAACACCACTCATTAAATGGTCTGAATTCAGCCACCACGTTAAGGAAGTTAAAACTTCCTGAGATAAGGTTATTTTCACATTTAGGTAAAATCTGGTGTTGCAGTGTACGGGTATGATGTTGAGCCCATTTTACCGCAGGTATACAAGAGATAAGAGATCCTAGTAAGGACATAACTTGTCTTAGGGATATACGTGGATTGTTTATCGCCGCTAGGACTTTGTGTTTGATCAGTAGTATTTTTACCTGAGGCAGGAGACACTTTTGAGATACGGAGTCTAGATGGAACCCCAAGAACGCCTGGCAGGATAGCGGAGTGAGTCTGGATTTGTTGGTATTGATTATCCAGCCCAAATCCTGTAGAGAGGAAATTGCATGAGCCAAACGATCAGCACATTGAGTAACTGAATTTCCAATAACCAAAAAGTCATCCAGATAGGGAACAATTAAGGTTTCTTTTTGGCGAAGGTAGGCCATCACCTCTAGCATTATCTTGGTAAAGATCCTCGGTGCTGTTGAAAGGCCGAAGGGCATGGCTGTATATTGGAAATGATGAATCTCGCCGTTGATTGTCACTGCTACTCTGAGGTACTTTTGGTATCTGTCATGGATAGGGAGATGATAATAAGCATCTTTCAAATCAATGCCCCCCCATCATACAGTTTGGAAAGAGGAGTTTTATAGTGGATCTAATGGATTCCATCTTAAATGTATGGTTTTTAACAAATGAATTGAGCTTTTTAAGGTTTATGATGGTCCTGAAAGAACCGTCAGGTTTAGAAATCAGGAATAAGGGAGAGTAGAATCCTCTGCCTTCCTGTCCCTCGGGGACTTGGACTAAAACCCGCTTTGATAATAGGGTTTGAATTTCTAGCTCTAGAGCCTGCTGTTGTGCGGGCGAGTTGAGGGATGTTAGAATATATGACTCGTGGGGAACGCGAGAGAATTGTAGTTTAATTCCATCTCGGATGATGTTTAAAACCCACGAGCTAGATGTTACTTTTTCCCATTGGGTGGCGAAAAATTTCAGTCTGCCCCCTACTGGTATATCCTCAGAATTTATTGTCTTTTGGGGGGTTGGGTCTTCTAAACATGGTACCTCTTTGCCTGTCCTCTTTAGCAGTCCATGCTGTAGACCTATCCGTTTGCCTCCTTCTACCAAACGGTCTCCTCTTAAAGGCTCTCCTGTAAAAGGGAATAGAGGAATCAGGGAAAGCTTTCTTCCTGTCCTTTGCCTTTTTGAGTATCTCATCTAAGGTCTTGCCAAAGAGGTACTCACCCTCGCATGGGATTGCGCATATTTTGGATTTAGACTGCGCGTCCCCTTTCCAACTTTTCATCCAAAGTGCGCGTCTTGCATTGTTCACAGGACCTGCGGATCTCGCTGCTAAACGAAGAGAGTCGGCAGATGCGTCCGCCATAAAAGCTGCCGCTCCTCGTATTAAGGGGATGGCCGCTCTAAGTTTCTCTCTCGAAACTTTATTTTCGATCTGCTGGTCCAACTGATCAATCCAAATGATCATTGACCGGGCAGCGCAGGTGCTGGCTACTGCAGGTTTAAAAATTCCTGTAGCCACCTCCCAAGATCGCTTAAGGGATGATTCAGCTTTGCGATCTAATGGATCGACCAGAAGTCCCGCATCCTCCACAGGCAGAGTGGATTGCTTGGAGGTAGAAGCTACGGCTGCATCGACCTTAGGCACTTTGGTCCATGTAAGGAGCTCCTCATCGCTAAACGGATATTTACGTTTAGACGCGGAGGGCAAAAAGCTTCTTTGATCCAGCTTCTCCCACTCTCTTTTAATTAATGCTTTCACCGCTGGTATAACCGGAAAACATCTCCTCTTTCTCTCTGCCAAACCCGCAAACAATTTCCTGCGTGGTTTGCGCACCCTTTACCTCCTCACACCCCATGGTATTGCGGATTGATTTTACCAAGTTGTCCACACTAAGGGGAAACATGAACGCCCCTCGATTTCTGAGGAAGATGATGATGATGATGATGATAATAATAGGGAGGCTTCTGACAGTACCGTCTGGTCACTTTCGGAGTCTGACATAAGTGTTGGTGTTTTGGACTTAGCTTTACGCGGTTTTTCCTGGGTCATATTTTTAAGCTCCTCTCTAATAATGGCCCGTAAGTCCTTAACGGACACTGTCGCTCCCTGAGTTGTTTCCTTAAAACAGTCTTTGCACAGTTTTTTGGGGTATGAGTCCGGAAGGGGCTGGCTACACAAGGCACATTCCTTATGCTTGGACTTTTGTCGTTTTTTAGACTGGGCGTAATAAGTAGCGAGAGAGAGAGAAAAGAGAGAGAGAAATAGGGAGACAGCGTCAGCTTAATAGGCAGAGTTTAAACACTCACCCAGTGAAGCGAATAGTACCAGATCAGAAGGCCGAGATCCTGTTCTGGAACCGTCATTCTTACGAGCGGACTCCGAGGATCCTTTGGTGTGATCTTTGGTGGGGGGCACTGGGTCTCCAGCTGTGGGGTCCATGGCACCTGGGGATGACATCTCTGCATCGCCGCATTATTGTTTCTGGGCGTTTTTAAATAGTGCGCCCTTTTTTTTTTTTCCCCCCCCGCTGCGCAATGCGCATGCGCGGGTTGCCGCTGGCTCCCCCGCCCCAGATCCGGCCTAGGCGCCCCGGAAGTGCTCCTTCAGTTCCGGGGTAGCCAGTATTGCGGCGGTCGGCGCATGCGCGGCCCGGGGTTCAGCGCCGGACCGCAATGGAGGATCTCTTACCCGGCTCCTGGCCGCACCGCACGCAGGAGAAGACGCCGGGCGGCCCCCCCCCGGACCCGGCCGTCTGCTCTATCCACCAGCCGAGGAGGGAGCCGTCTAACGGAACTCCCCCGACGCTGCTTCTGAGCTGCAGCCCCTGCCGTTCTCACGGACAACGCACAGGCGGCATGCTAGCCCAGGTACGTGAAGTCGTCCTGTCGTTCCTGGATTGTTCCCGCAGGAACAAGAAACCTAAAACTGAGGAGGAGAGGCGGACCGCCCCCTTTTATTTCTCGGTAGGTTTCCTGTTCCTGCGGGGCGGATCCCTCTCTCCAGTGGGGTGCTGTCGTGGCGAAAGGGAAAAATGGAGCCTCCAGCACCGACCTCCACCCGCAGAGCCACACTCCACATAGAGAATAATGGAGCCTCCAGTACCGACCTCCACCCGCAGAGCCGCACTCCACATAGAGAATAATGGAGTCTGCAGCACCGACCTCCACATAGAGAATAATGGAGCCTCCAGCACCGACCTCCACCCGCAGAGCCGCACTCCACATAGAGAATAATGGAGTCTCCAGCACCTACCTCCACTCGTAGAGCAGCACTCCACATAGAGAATAATGGGGCCTCCAGCACCAACCTCCACCCGCACTCCACATAGAGAATAATGGAGCCTCCAGCACCGACCTCCACCCACAGAGCCACACTCCACATAGAGAATAATGGAGTCTCCAGCACCTACCTCCACCCGCAGAGCCGCACTCCACATAGAGAATAATGGAGTCTCCAGCACCTACCTCCACCCGCAGAGCCACACTCCACATAGAGAATAATGGAGCCTCCAGCACCGACCTCCACCCCCAGAGCCACACTCCACATAAAGAATAATGGAGCCTCCAGCACCGACCTCCACCCGCAGAGCCACACTCCACATAGAGAATAATGGAGCCTCCAGTACCGACCTCCACCCGCACTCCACATAGAGAATAATGGAGTCTGCAGCACCGACCTCCACCCGCAGAGCCGCACTCCACATAGAGAATGGAGCCTCCACCCGCAGAGCCGCACTCCACATAGAGAATAATGGAGCCTCCAGCACCGACCTCCACCCGCAGAGCCACACTCCACATAGAGAATAATGGGGCCTCCAGCACTGACCTCCACCCGCAGAGCCGCACTCCACATAGAGAATAATGGGGCCTCCAGCACTGACCTCCACCCAAGGAGCCGCACTCCACATAGAGAATAATGGAGCCTCCAGCACCGACCTCCACCCACAGAGCCGCACTCCACATAGAGAATAATGGAGCCTCCAGCACCGACCTCCACCCACAGAGCCGCACTCCACATAGAGAATAATGGAGCCTCCAGCACCGACCTCCACCCGCAGAGCCGCACTCCACATAGAGAATAATGGAACCTCCAGCACCGACCTCCACCCGCAGAGCCGCACTCCACATAGAGAATAATGGAGCCTCCAGCACCGACCTCCACCCGCAGAGCCGCACTCCACATAGAGAATAATGGAGCCTCCAGCACCGACCTCCACCCGCAGAGCCGCACTCCACATAGAGAATAATGGAGCCTCCAGCACCGACCTCCACCGCAGAGCCGCACTCCACAGAGAATAATGGAGCCTCCAGCACCGACCTCCACCCGCAGAGCCGCACTCCACATAGAGAATAATGGAGCCTCCAGCACCGACCTCCACCCGCAGCGCCGCACTCCACATAGAGAATAATGGAACCTCCAGCACCGACCTCCACCCGCAGAGCCGCACTCCACATAGAGAATAATGGAGCCTCCAGCACCGACCTCCACCCGCAGAGCCGCACTCCACATAGAGAATAATGGAACCTCCAGCACCGACCTCCACCCGCAGAGCCGCACTCCACATAGAGAATAATGGAGCCTCCAGCACCGACCTCCACCCGCAGAGCCGCACTCCACATAGAGAATAATGGAGCCTCCAGCACCGACCTCCACCCGCAGAGCCGCACTCCACATAGAGAATAATGGGGCCCCCAGCACTGACCTCCACCCGCAGAGCCGCACTCCACATAGAGAATAATGGGGCCTCCAGCACCGACCTCCACCCGCACTCCACATAGAGAATAATGGAGCCTCCAGCACCGACCTCCACCCGCAGAGCCGCACTCCACATAGAGAATAATGGAGCCTCCAGCACCGACCTCCACCCACAGAGCCGCACTCCACATAGAGAATAATGGAACCTCCACCTGCAGAGCCGCACTCCACATAGAGAATAATGGAACCTCCACCCGCAGAGCCGCACTCCACATAGAGAATAATGGAGCCTCCAGCACCGATCTCCACCCGCAGAGCCGCTCTCCACATAGAGAATAATGGAGCCTCCAGGACCGACCTCCACCCGCAGAGCCAGACTCCACATAGAGAATAATGGGGCCTCCAGCACCTACCTCCACCCGCAGAGCCGCACTCCACATAGAGAATAATGGGGCCTCCAGCACCGACCTCCACCCGCAGAGCCGCACTCCACATAGAGAATAATGGGGCCTCCAGCACCTACCTCCACCCGCAGAGCCGCACTCCACATAGAGAATAATGGGGCCTCCAGCACCGACCTCCACCCGCAGAGCCGCACTCCACATAGAGAATAATGGGGCCTCCAGCACCGACCTCCACCCGCAGAGCCGCACTCCACATAGAGAATAATGGGGCCTCCAGCACCGACCTCCACCCGCAGAGCCGCACTCCACATAGAGAATAATGGAGCCTCCAGCACCGACCTCCACCCGCAGAGCCGCACTCCACATAGAGAATAATGGAGCCTCCAGCACCGACCTCCACCCGCAGAGCCGCACTCCACATAGAGAATAATGGAGCCTCCAGCACCGACCTCCACCCGCAGAGCCGCACTCCACATAGAGAATAATGGAGCCTCCAGCACCGACCTCCACCCGCAGAGCCGCACTCCACATAGAGAATAATGGGGCCTCCAGCACCGACCTCCACCCGCAGAGCCGCACTCTACATAGAGAATAATGGAGCCTCCAGCACTGACCTCCACCCAAGGAGCCGCACTCCACATAGAGAATAATGGAGCCTCCAGCACCGACCTCCACCCACAGAGCCGCACTCCACATAGAGAATAATGGAGCCTCCAGCACCGACCTCCACCCGCAGAGCCGCACTCCACATAGAGAATAATGGAGCCTCCAGCACCGACCTCCACCCGCAGAGCCGCACTCCACATAGAGAATAATGGAACCTCCAGCACCGACCTCCACCCGCAGAGCCGCACTCCACATAGAGAATAATGGAGCCTCCAGCACCGACCTCCACCCGCAGAGCCGCACTCCACATAGAGAACAATGGAGCCTCCAGCACCGACCTCCACCCGCAGAGCCGCACTCCACATAGAGAATAATGGAGCCTGCAGCACCGACCTCCACCCGCAGAGCCGCACTCCACATAGAGAATAATGGAGCCTCCAGCACCGACCTCCACCCGCAGAGCCGCACTCCACATAGAGAATAATGGAGCCTCCAGCACCGACCTCCACCCGCAGAGCCGCACTCCACATAGAGAACAATGGAGCCTCCAGCACCGCTCTCCACCCGCAGAGCCGCACTCCACATAGAGAATAATGGAGCCTGCAGCAACGACCTCCACCCGCAGAGCCACACTCCACATAGAGAATAATGGAGCCTCCAGCACCGACCTCCACCCGCAGAGCCACACTCCACATAGAGAATAATGGAGCCTCCAGCACCGACCTCCACCCGCAGAGCCGCACTCCACATAGAGAATAATGGAGCCTCCAGCACCGACCTCCACCCGCAGAGCCGCACTCCACATAGAGAATAATGGAGCCTCCAGCACCGACCTCCACCCGCAGAGCCGCACTCCACATAGAGAATAATGGAGCCTGCAGCAACGACCACTACCCGCAGAGCCGCACTCCACATAGAGAATAATGGAGCCTCCAGCACCGACCTCCACCCGCAGAGCCGCACTCCACATAGAGAATAATGGAGCCTCCAGCACCGACCTCCACCCGCAGAGCCGCACTCCACATAGAGAACAATGGAGCCTCCAGCACCGCTCTCCACCCGCAGAGCCGCACTCCACATAGAGAATAATGGAGCCTGCAGCAACGACCTCCACCCGCAGAGCCACACTCCACATAGAGAATAATGGAGCCTCCAGCACCGACCTCCACCCGCAGAGCCACACTCCACATAGAGAATAATGGAGCCTCCAGCACCGACCTCCACCCGCAGAGCCGCACTCCACATAGAGAATAATGGAGCCTCCAGCACCGACCTCCACCCGCAGAGCCGCACTCCACATAGAGAATAATGGAGCCTGCAGCAACGACCACTACCCGCAGAGCCGCACTCCACATAGAGAATAATGGAGCCTCCAGCACCGCTCTCCACCCGCAGAGCCGCACTCCACATAGAGAATAATGGGGCCTCCAGCACCGACCTCCACCCGCAGAGCCACACTCCACATAGAGAATAATGGAGCCTCCAGCACCGACCTCCACCCGCAGAGCTGCACTCCACATAGAGAATAATGGAGCCTGCAGCAACGACCTTCACCCGCAGAGCTGCACTCCACATATATGGCCGTTCTGTGTGCACAGGACCTGTGATGAGGTCACAGGAGGGGAGGAGTCAGGGGTCACATGATCAGGGGCCTCAGTGTATGCAGGACTCTGCTGTGCTGGTTATTATGGTGTTGGGGGTCAGGAGGGGTTTACAGTGTGGATATAGCAGAGCCACGAGTGTATGAGGTGTATGGAGTGGTGTCGCGTGTGTACAGAGCAGAGCCGCATGTGTACGGAGCGGAGCCGCATGTATACAAGGTGTACGGAGTGGAGCTGAGTGTGTACAGAGCGGAGCAGTGTTTGTACAAGGTGTATGGAGCGGAGCCGTATGTATGAGGTGTACAGAAGTCATTGAGCTGTAGGTTGGATAGCTGCTAAAGCGGAAAAAAAACCTCTTTAAATATTCTCCCTTAGCGAGTGTGAACGAGCTGAGTGTGTCCGGAGTGTAAGTGCGACCGGCGGTAAGTGTGTGACTTGTGATTTAGTGACTTTGGATTCAGGGAGTTTACAAGGGAGGAATTACTGAAATGCTATTTGCATTTTATTAATACTCTACATTTTGGTTACTTATTATTATTTATTATTATAGTGCCATTTATTCCATGGCGCTTTACATGTGAGGAGGGGTATACATAATAAAACAAGTACAATAACCTTGAACAATACAAGTCATAACTGGTACAGGAGGAGAGAGGACCCTGCCCGCGAGGGCTCACAATCTACAAGGGATGGGTGAGGATACAGTAGGTGAGGACAGAGCTGGTCGTGCAGTGGTTTGGTCGATCGGTGGTTACTGCAGGTTGTAGGCTTGTCGGAAGAGGTGGGTCTTCAGGTTCTTTTTGAAGGTTTCGATGGTAGGTGAGAGTCTGATATGTTGTGGTAGAGAGTTCCAGAGTAGGGGTGATACGCGAGAGAAATCTTGTATGCGATTGTGGGAAGAGGAGATAAGAGGGGAGTAGAGAAGGAGATCTTGTGAGGATCGGAGGTTGCATGCAGGAAAGTACTTATCTTTTCTGTCTAGAGCAATCCCCATTAGGAAATGTGCTCCACTATTGTTAATGCCATCCAGTGCACGTCTTGCCACATGTATGCAGTCCTTGAGCAGCCGGGTGAGGGTGCATACTGCTGTGTGAGATGTGAGCACGTTGAACATTTGGAAGCCCAGGTTCTGGATCTAACTGAGCTGCTGGCAACACTGAGATCCACAGGCAATATGGAAAGGAGTCTGCTGCTCACTGAGCTCAATGGGATAGATGAGGGGGGATGGTAGGATGGAGCTGCAGGAAAACGAGGCAGCTACCTGGGTGACAGAAGGCAGGGTAAAGGGAAGAGTGCCAGGGAGGCTAGTCCTGATCTGGCTCACCCCAATAAGTTTGATAAGTTGGCAGATGAGGGGGTGTCAGTGCAGGGGTAGCACTGCTGCAGCCAGGCATGTCCTCTGAAAGCCAGAGGAGTGACTGCTCCAGTAAGGAGGGAAATAGGAGAGCAGGGCAAGCCAGACAGGCACTGGTTGTGGGGTACTCAATTATTAGGGGAACAGATAAGGCAAACTGTCACAAAGATAGAGATCACCGAACAGTATGCTGTCTGCCTGGCGCTCGAGTCTGACACATCGCTGATTGGGTAGACAGATTATTGGGAGAGTTAGGTGGAAGGTCCTTAAAGATGATTTCAGGGAATTAGGCTGTAAGCTTAAAGCAAGGACCTCCAACGTGGTATTTTCTGAAATACTGCCTGTACCACGTGCCACACCAGAGAGGCAACGGGAAATTAGGGAGGTTAAAGGGACACTGTCACCTGGATTTGGAGGGAACAATCTTCAGCCATGGAGGCGGGGTTTTGGGGTTTTTGATTCACCCTTTCCTTACCCGCTGGCTGCATGCTGGCTGCAATATTGGATTGAAGTTCATTCTCTGTCCTCCGTAGTACATGCCTGCACAAAGCAATCTTGCCTTGCGCAGGCGTGTACTATGGAGGACAGAGAATGAACTTCAATCCAATATTGCAGCCAGCGGGTAAGGAAAGGGTGAATCAAACACCCGAAAACCCCGCCTCCATGGCTGAAGATTGTTCCCTCCAAATCCAGGTGACAGTGTTCCTTTAATAAGTGGCTCATGCATTGGTGTAGTAAGGAGGGGTTTGGGTTCCTGGAGAACTGGGCCGACTTCTCAGTTGGCTACAGGTTCTATGCTAGGGACGGGCTGCACCTCAATTGGGAGGGTGCAGCTGTGTTGGGGGAGAAAATGACTAGAAGGTTGGAGGAGTGTTTAAACCAGGGACTGGGGGAGGGTATTCATTTTATAGGAGGGTAAGATAGTGCAGATAGAGACCTGGGCACAAATAAATTGGGGGTAGCATGGGGTGGAGTTAGAATAGTTAATAATTTAAGAAAGAATAGAGGTACAGAGATATACATAAAGTGATGTATACTAATGCCAGGAGTCTCAGCAACAAATTAGAATTACGGTGTTTTTTGGACTATAAGATACACTTTTTTCCTCCCAAAATGGGGGGGTGCGTCTTATAGTCCAAATGTATTGGCTCTGGCTGTGGTGGGGATGTGGGGGAGTTGTATCGGAGGAGCAGCGGGTCACAGAGGCAGGAGCCGGCAGCTCTGGCTCACTCCTGTGCCCGCTGCTAAAGAGAAATGAATATGCACTGCATTCCACACTCATGGGTGTGGTGGGCAATGAATGTTCATTTCTTCCTGTTATGATTGATTGGCCCCATCTCATTGCTGGTATGATTGGCCCCATCCTAGGCCTGGTATCCGTGGCCCCATCAGAAAAGATTACAAAAAAAAAACAAACATTATTAACCTTCCTCCCAGAGGCATAGCTAGGGTTTTGGTTCAGGGAGGGCGAAGCCTCTGAGTGGGCCCCTAGCCAGGTAACCTTGATTACAACTGGGTGACGCACCCTAATAGTGGAGGAGAACGTTAGCAAATGACCGCGCTGTTGCTGAAAATAATCTATATAAAGACCAACATGGATATTACCGCCATATGGTCAGTGGTAGATACCAGTCCTACAGAACATATAAGAGATTACAGCACAGTTACAGATAATGACTTACCGCTGACGATCTGATGGAATCATTCACTTTTCACGTCTTTTCCATCTGGCCCAGGCCGGCATGACAACGTCTTCCAGGCACAACTTGGCTGCAGAGAATACAACAAAGACACATTTCACTTCTCATATTTTCAGCACATCACCATCTATTCCCAACCTGCACAAACTCCTCATCCTGCTGATATCCCAATACTGAGCCGCTGCTTCCATATGTTTCCTTATTACTGCACCTGCTGTGTGGTTCTCTGTGCCCTCTAAATTCTGAAGCACCCCTGGGTGCAAGTACCCTAGAAAACAGTGCCCATATTTTGCCCCCTAGAAAGTAATAATGCCCTCTGTGCGCCTTTTTGATAGACACAGTTATCTGAGTTTCCCTATAACAATAAGTGCCCGCTTTACATTTAATAATGTCCCAAGTCTCCTTCCTGTACTTCCTTCCTTCCTGTCACTGTATAGTATCACCCACACTGTATGATGGCCCCCTAGATAGCCTCCATATAGTATAATGCACCAGATAGTCTTCAATATAGTTTAATGCACTCCCCATAGGCCTTCATATAGTATAATGCACTCCCCATAGGCCTTCATATAGTATAATGCACTCCCCATAGGCCCACTCTATATTGTATAATGCACCCCCATAGGCAGACTCTATAGCATAAGGCAGCTCCAATATGCAGACTCTATAGCATAAGACAGACGCCATAGGCAGACTCTATAGCACAAGGCAGCCCCCATAGGCAGACTCTATAGCACAAGGAAGCCCCCCATAGGCATACTCTGTAGTATAAGGCAGCATCCCATAGGCAGACTCTCTAGTATAAGGCAGCCCCCATAGGCAGACTCTGTAGCATGAGGCAGCCCCCATAGGCAGACTCTATAGCATAAGGCAGCTCCCATATGCAGACTCTATAGCATAAGATAGACCCCATAGGCAGACTCTATAGCACAAGGCAGCCCCCATAGGCAGACTCTATAGCACAAGGAAGCCCCCCATAGGCAGACTCTAGTATAAGGCAGCCCCCATAGGCAGATTTTGCAGTATAAGGCAGCCCCCATAGGCAGACTCTGTAGTATAAGGCAGCCCTCATAGGCAGACTCTGTAGTATAAAGTCCAAAACAGAAAAACAAATTCGGCACTGCTGCACCACCGTGGTCTCTTGAACAAGTCTGCAGAAACCATTCACACACTATATTAACGCCACACACCCCAAGGAACGGGTGCTCAATCCTGTATGAATATAGAGTTCAATGGCACAGTGAAAGAAAAAAGGAAGGCACTCACTGTTACCAAAAGTGGAAGCACTCATATGCTTCATGAGGACCCATTGAAGCGCAGGAGCGTGAAACGGTCGTTGCCCGCACTCTCTGCATTACTCCCGAGCTTATGCTTTTTTATTCATGAAATAAAGACTTCCACTTTTGGTAACGGTGAGTGCCTTCTTTTTTTCTTTTACTGTGCCATTAGACTCTAGTATAAGGCAGCCCCCATAGGCAGACTGTGTAGTAAGGCAGCCCCCCATAGGCAGACTCTGTAATAGTAAGGCAGCCCCCCATAGGCAGACTCTGTAATAAGGCAGCCCCCCATAGGCAGACTCTGTAATAAGGCAGCCCCCATAGGCAGACTCTGTAATAAGGCAGCCCCCATAGGCAGACTCTGTAATAAGGCAGCCCCCCATAGGCAGACTCTGTAATAAAGTCAGTCCCTCCATAGGTGTTATAGAAGTGATTCCTAACCTACTCAGGTGTCCTTAGGTACTCAAGTGATGAAGCAATAATCAGAGAGACACACTGCTCGTTGTCTTTCCAAATAGTTTCTGTTTTCATGGGGGGAGTTAGGGTGTTCTCTTATAGTACAAGATCAAAGAGAAATGAGGCATTACATAATAATCTGGCAGAAATATGAGTTATACAATGGGTTGTCAAACACATCCTGGGATAGGAGATAAATTACATAAGAGAATGTGGGGGTACTTCCAGCATTTCAATGTGTTCTGGTTCAAAAGTTATAGTTCTCAAGAGAATCTGGATGAAGATATAGAATTCTTGGGTGATTACAGATCATATTGAAAACAACATGTATTTGAAATTTCTGGGAATTGTAGGAACTGACCATTGGCCATAAGAATGTCCGCATGTAGACAGATGATAACTGGAACCTAGGCCATTCTTGCATGATACTATTTTCTTCTATTTTATTCAGAACAGAAATTAACCACTTCTTTAACAACTCACCTTTTTTTCATCTGGTCTACGTTGCCCTAGCTAATCCCTTCCTGTTACTCAGGTCTGCAAGATAACCCTACATCACAAAATACACGGCTTATCCTATGTGTATCATGGGATACCAGTCATGCTGTGTATCCATTCAGATTATACTTGTGGGTAAGACCTTCTGTTCCTTCTAACCCTATTTCTATCAAGGGATTAATATGAGGGGATGATATAGATATATTTTTGTGACATTATATAATTTAGACATTTGTATTAATATATTAAAATATGTGTTAGAATATAGTTTGTATTTGTTAGTATACTTCATAGAGGCCATATTGTCAATGAGTCTTTGTAAGTTCTCTGTGGGTTCTTTGTCTTTTATCTGACTTTCGGTCTTCTGCAATAAATACAATCAGCCAAATATACTGAATTTTCCCGGTTGCAGAATATGTATCCACGTTGGAGTGCGGTTATCGAGGTAGTCATCATTTGGGTCTACTTTATTATCAAGGTAGTCATCACTTGAGTTTGCCTTATCTCAGAGTCAGTATTGATATTAGCTTTACATTTACCTGGAAAATATTTGCAATTAGAACTGAGAATGTTCTTTAAAAGCATAAGGCTGGGTTCACACTGCGTTGTGTGAACCCGTTTAACGGACTACGTTACACCGCGGCATAACACGGTGTAACGTAGTCCGTTAACGCCACCATTACTTTCAACGGCGGACGCATCGCTAGCGCACGCCCACAATTGGCGTGCGCTAGCGATGTGCCGTCATTGAGTGACGGACCCGAGACGCGGGCTGCAGCGTTTCGGGGTCCGTCACTGCTAGCGCACTGCTAGCGCAGATGGAGCTAGCAGATGCTCCATCTGCGCTAGCGCAGTGCCAAAGTCGGCACTTGCGTTAGTGCAGTCCGTTTAACGGATTTGTTGAACGGACTGCACAACGCAAGTGTGAACCTAGCCTAATAAATAACTTTATCATCACTGCAATGATTAGTATCACAAAAACTGCTTGAATTAGGAAATGAATTACACCTGATATCCATCCTCCTATTCCTTTGAACAGGTTCAAGGGATTTAACCATGAAAGCCATTCAGGGAGGGGTAAATCATCGAATGAATTACTGTAGCTTTTCGCACCCCTTCCCTTTATCATTTCAACTTGTTCTATATCATGGGAAACTGTCATTAATCCTTTAGCATTCATATAGTGGCAGCAGGCAGGTCCTACCACCATACAGAATCCTCATTGAGAGGCTGTTAGATATTTATATACCACTAGATGGTGGCCCGATTCTAACGCATCGGGTATTCTAGAATATGTATGTAGTTTATTTATGAAGTTTTCAGAATAATGCAATTTATACACCGAATTCGGCCGGCTAGTCGCGACCAATTAGCGAAGCGTGGTTCAAATTCCGTGCCAATTCACGGCCGGACTGCGCCTGTCTCTGATTGGTCACGCCTGGCCACGAACAATCAGTGAAGCCAGGGCCTGCTCCAGGTTTTTGAGGGCCCCGGGCGAAAGTGTCTCAGTGGGCCCCCCATACCATGATTCATGATGCACAGATACAGCAGATAAATATAGCACAGCCAAGTAGCATACAGCCCACGTAGTATATAACACAGCCCACGTAGTATATAACACAGCCCATGTAGTATATAGCACAGCCCACGTAGTATATTGCCCAGCCACGTAGTATATAGCACAGCCCCAGTAGTATATAGTACAGACACGTAGTATATTTTCCAGGCACGTAATATATTGCACATCCACATAATATATTGCATGGCCACGTAGTATATAGCACAGCCATGTAGTATATAGCACAGCCATGTAGTATATAACACAGCCCATGCAGTATATAACACAGGCCACGTAGTATAGAGCACAGCGATGTAGTATATAGCACAGAGACGTATATAACACAACCCACGCAGTATATAACACAGCCCATGCAGTATATAACATAGCCCATGTAGTATATTGCCCAGCAACATAATATATTGCAAAGCCACGTAATAAATTGCACAGTCATGTAGTATATTGCACAGCCACGTAGCATATAGCACAGCCATGCAGTATATAACACAGCCCATGCAGTATATAACACAGTTCACGTAGTATAGAGCACAGCGATGTATATTGCCCAGCCACGTAATAAATACCACAGCCACATAGTATATAGCACAGAGATGTAGTATATAACACAGCCCATGCAGTATCTAACACAGCCCACGTAGTATATAGTAATGTGGGCACCATATCCCTGTTAAAAAAAAATAATTAAAATAAAAAATAGTTATATACTCACCTTCTGTCTGCCCCCGGATCCAGCCCAAGCATTTACCGCTGTTCCTCACGATGCTCCGGTCCCAAGAATGCATTGGGGTCTCGAGAGACCGCTACGTCATCATCTCGTGAGACCGCAATGCATGGACTGGAGCATCACGAGGAGCAGCGGGAAAGGCGACGGAAGGTGAGAATATAATGATTTTTTATTTTGTTTATTATTTTTAACATTAGATCTTTTTACTATAAAAAGTTGGTCACACAGGGTTAATAGCAGCGTTAACGGACTGCGTTACACCACGGCATAACACGGTGTAACACAGCCATTAACCCTGTTTGAGCGCTGACTGGAGGGGGCACTGGCAGAGAGTAGGATGGGGCGAATTCGCGGCCGGACTGTGCCCGTCGCTGACGGCTGCGGCCAATCAGCGACACGGGATTTCCATGACAGACAGACAAACTGATGGAAGTGACCCTTAGACGATTATATAGACAGATGGAACACTGATTAATAATAACTATAAGCTGTTTCATGTAGGCTGATTCAACATTTAGAGCATCAAATAAATAATCAGCTATACTATCAGAAATGTCATCTAGTTGATGTACACCAACACATATTCATAGATGCCTACCTTTAGCTGTATGAAATTAATTTGAGGTAGCTGAAGCAGGTACAATGGTCAGGCGGTGGACTTTTTCCACATTTAGGTATACACAGATTGCGCATCCCTATACGAATCTAGCAGCAGCAGCAGCACAATGGAATTCTGGGGCTACCCAATTAGCTTTTACCTGACTTAGCATTGTGTCCTTAGACTGATGCGTCAGTCCATGATAAAGGGCACACATAATGAAGAATAGTGCCCGAGGCAGGCAGTAGTTAAGGTACCGTCACACTAGACGATATCGCTAGCGATCCGTGACGTTGCAGCGTCCTGGCTAGCGATATCGTCCAGTGTGACAGGCAGCAGCGATCAGGCCCCTGCTGTGATGTCGCTGGTCGGGGAAGAAAGTCCAGAACTTTGTTTCGTCGCTGGATCTCCCGATGACATCGCTGAATCGGCGTGTGTGACGCCGATTCAGCGATGTCTTCGCTGGTAACCAGGGTAAACATCGGGTTACTAAGCGCAGGGCCACGCTTAGTAACCCGATGTTTACCCTGGTTACCATCGTTAAAGTAAAAAAAAACAACCACTACATACTTACCTACCGCTGACTGTCCACCGGCATCGTTGGTCGCTGGAGAGCTGTCTGTGTGACAGCTCTCCAGCGACCAAACAGCGACGCTGCAGCGATCCGAATAGTTGTCGGTATCGCTGCAGCGTCGCTTAGTGTGACGGTACCTTTACTGTCCGCTCTCCTCAGTCCATCCTCTTCTTTAGCACCTGAGTGCCTTTGCCAGCCTTCTTTTTCCGGTGTACAGGCCTGATCTTGCAGGCTCAGGAGGTAGTTGTAGGTCCATTCCCCTGGACATCTGCACAGTGTATATCTCTGTGGGGAGAGGAAGCAAAGCATCAGCTTTTGCTTCAATGTCAGCTCGGTTATTACCTTCAGCTTCACTAGTGCGCTCTGTAGTGTGAGCTTGCACCTTAACTATAGCAACTTGAAGTTGAGCCACCGAGTCTACATTTTTAACGGGTTTACCAGAAGAACCAATAAACTTTCTGCTCTACCACATGGGACCGTAAACATGGAAAATGCCGAATGCGTGGCTCTATCAGTAAATGCTCTGCCATTATACATGCCTCAGCGAGTTCTTTCAATTCAGCTTCCCGAGCAGACATCCTAGAAGGTAAAGCTTCGCTTTTTACCACCTCATGTTGATCAACTATTGCATAACCTGTATGAGGTACTTTATCTTGGAAAAACTGTGACCCATCTACATAAAGCTCTAGACCTGCATTAGGGACTGGTGTCTCTTGCACATTGGCAAGTAGCTGTGTTAAAAACAGTGCACCCTTAACATGTCCCCCCGGATTCATGACAGTACAAATGGAAAGGGAGGTCATAACTTGGGATTCCTAGAGTTGGGGCTGAGAGAATCGCTTCCTTCAGGTCCTTGAACCCCTCTTCTGCTTCTGTGGTCAGTTGGTATAGCTGAGCAATGTTATACATTGACAAGACATCAAAGAGATCTGTACATGATTTGTGATGTAGAGGAAATCCATTCTCTACAGTAGCCGATCTGCCCCAGGAATGTTCTCACTGTACTGATGGACGTGAGCACAATTGCTTGGCTTATGGCTTTTTTCCTTTCTGGTGTTATGTGCTTCTGCTGAGGTGAAATGCAGTGACCTAAGAAAACAACCTTTTCCTTTATTTGCAGTTTATCTTTTGAAACCTAATCCTCTACCAGAAGGAACCATCCTGGCCTCCATGGATGTGGAATCTTTATACTCCAATATCCACACCAGGATGGATTAAATGCCTGCAAATTCTTCCTGGAAAACACAGGGACTGATGCGGATTCTGTGGTGAAATTTATAAAATTCTTCCTCACCCACAATTACTTTGAATTTGACAACAAGATCTATCTACAGGAGATTGGCACAGCAATGGGAAGTAAAATGGCCCAACAGTATGGAAATATTTTCATGGCCAAGCTTGAAAGTGACTTTTTTTCTTCATGTCCCATCAGGCCCCTGGCCTACTACCGCTACATTGATGACATTTTAATCATCTGGACGGAGTCTAAGCCACAGCTAAAGACGTTCCATGAACAGTTTAATCAATTTCATCCCACCATCAAATTGACACTCAACTACTCCTGTACTGAAATTAACTTTTTGGACACCATCATTAAGCTGCAGAACAATAAAATAAAGACATCCCTATATCAGAAGCCAACATACCTTAAATGGGACAGTTTCCATCCAAAACACAAAAAAAACCTCTATTGTCTACAGCTAGGTCGTCAGATACAATCGTATATGTTCCAACCCATTGGATAGGGATGAACACCTTGGTCGCCTCAGAAAGACCTTTTCGAATCAGAGCTACCATCCAAGAACAATTGAAAACCAGATCACAAGAGCCACCAGAACATCAAGGAATCACCTGCTACATTACAAAGCTAAAGAAGAAAATAACCGGGTGCCTCTAGTAGTCACCAACAATCTAAATCTAGATGTGCTAAGGGGAGCTGCACGGAAATTACAACCTTTACTACAAAAAGATGCCTGCTTACAATCCATTTTTCCAGACCCCCACTACTGTGTTTTAGGCAGCCCCCAAATCTAAGAAGCATCATTGTCAAAAGCTCCTTGTTCTATCCAACAGCTGCAGGAACCTTTCCTTGCAATCAGAAAAAATCTAAAACCTGTCCATTTATAATCACCATGGACAAGATAAAGATCCCCAATACACATCAGGACTACAAGATACCAGGTACTTTCAGCTGTGTCACTTCTAATGTGATGTACTTAATTATTCGTACTAAATGTCCAACTGGGGGTCTGTATGTGGGGGAGACCGGGCAAGAACTGAGAACAAGAATGAACTTTCATTGCCATACAATAAGAGAAAAAAGAATTGATCTACCTGTGACAATACATTTTTGTCTCCCTAATCATAACATTATGGACATGAAATTACTTGTATTAAAGGGTCATTTCAAATCTAAAAGAGACAGAAGAGTTTGGGAATATAAACTGATGATGACCTTTGACAGTCTTAGTGCAGGAATGAATGTGTCGCATGGATTTATGTCTTTTTACATCAACTAAGGAACTAAGGAATTTGCCCCTCACACCATGTGGCATGGGCGGACATACCGCCTGTTCAACCTGTGCGGCTGCACAGGGGCCCGGAGGCTCCAGGGGGCCCCTGCAGGCATTAGGGGCAGGCAGCTGCCTAGGTCCTTGCTCACCCAGGGGCCACCAGCTAGCGGCACATCACGCAGCTGCTATGGGATCCCTGTGAGGCACGGGGGCCCGCCTGCCGCCAGCGCCGACTCCCCCGCAGCGTTGAACTATACCGGCGTCTGCCGGTAGAGTTCAAAGCAATGAATGATGGAGAAGAGAACGTCACCTGACGCTCCCTCTCCCATCATTCCCCACTCTGCCTGCTCTGACAGACACTGCCGCGCACTCACTGTGTGCCGACAGGAGCAGGAAGTGGAAGTAGTGCGGGCAGGAGGTGAGGTGAGGAATGTGTTGTTTGTTTGTTTTTTTTACTCTATAACAGTGAGTACTGGACTGTGGGGCCATTCTGGGGGGGTGGGGGAGCTGTGCTGTATACCATGAGGCTGGGTACTGTATACCATGAGGCTGGGTGCTGTATACCATGAGGCTGGGGGCTGTATACCATGAGGCTGGGCGCTGTATACCATGAGGCTGGGCGCTGTATACCATGAGGCTGGGCGCTGTATACCATGAGGCTGGGCGCTGTATACCATGAGGCTGGGCGCTGTATACCATGAGGCTGGGTGCTGTATACCATGAGGCTGGGCGCTGTATACTATGAGGCTGGGCGCTGTATACTATGAGGCTGCGTGCTGTATACCATGAGGCTGCGCGCTGTATACCATGAGGCTGCGCGCTGTATACCATGAGGCTGCGCGCTGTATACCATGAGGCTGCGCGCTGTATACCATGAGGCTGTGTGTGCTGTATACCATGAGGCTGTGTGCGCTGTATACCATGAGGCTGCGCTGTATACCATGAGGCTGCGCTGTATATTATGAGTCTGCGCTGTATATTATGAGTCTGCGCTGTATACTATGAGGCTGCGCTGTATACTATGAGGCTGCGCTGTATACTATGAGGGCAGTGCTGTATACTACGCGGGCAGTGCTGTATACTATGAGGCTGCGCCGTTCTGTCCCCATCATTCTTTCTCAGACGGTGGAAAGAGGCCGGGAAACAAGCGTTGAATGACTTCAGTATTGTCGATCACACTCCTTTAGTGGCCTGAACTCAGCGCTTGTAAATACAACAGAAATGCTTCTGTGTGATGTGCGATATGTTAGGATTTGAGGCCCCATTTTAAACTTTGCCTAGGGCCCCACTTTGCCTAAAATCGGCCCTGCCTGCAGGGTGGCTAATAATGAGGGCAAACTGGCCAGTTTATCCGGCTTTGGGGGGCCCCTGGCCAGATTGCCATAATGGGATTGCAGCTCTGCTGCCTGCAAGAGAAAAAGGCAGTGGAGCGGTGCTGCAGGGAATGGATCCATCCTGCTTCCTGCCACACAGCAGCGGCTAAATGACATCATCATTCAGCGCTGTGGCTGTGTGAGACAGGAAGCTGCCGGCGATGGTGCGGCTTCAGGATACCGTGCGAGCAGAGGTGAGGTGTGTGTGTGTGCAGAGAGGTGAATGGTGCTGTATGTGTGTGTGTGTAGGTGGAGGAGAGGGCAATGATGGGGGTGACGGGGCAGAAGGCAATGATTGGGTTGATGGAGAGGGCAATGATAGGGGTGGTGGGGCAGGAGGAAATGATGGTGGCAGTGGAAAGGACAATGATGGGGTGGTGGGGAGGAGGCAATGATGGAGGTGGTGGAATGGGCAATGATATGGGGTGGTGGGGGAGAAAGCAATAATGTAGGTTGTGAAGAGGGAAATCATGGCGGTGGGGGAGAGGGCAATAATGGGATGTGGGGGTTTTATAATGGGTTTAAGAACAGGGGGAGGTGGAGGAAGACATTATTATGTATAACACAGTCCCTTAGTATAAAGTGTACTCACTTATGTATAGCACAGTCCCTTAGCTTTGCTGCCTTAATAGGAGGGGGGGGGGGCCCAGGCACATTTCCTGCACAGGGGCCCCAAGCTGTCTGTGTCCGCCCCTGCCATGTGGGGTCATCACAACAGAACCAGACCCCAATCAGAGGACAATAAACTATTCCTTATCTAAGAACTGGTCCAATATTTAAGGACATAACTGTTTATCACTCATGGTAATTCTGCTTCATGTCACCTGTCTCATCTACAGCATTTTTTCTGAGCTGTGTTGTGCATAAATACAGTATGTGATTCTGCAGAATTTATTTTAGCCTATGCCTGATAAAGAGACCTGAGTTGTCTTGAAGGCTTGCAATTTGTTACCATCTTTTCAGTTAGCCATTAAAAGGTATCACCCACTGAGGACTCTCAATTCTAAATATTTTTCTATCTACTGGCTAACACGGTACCATGATATATATCTTTCCTGTATCTTTTGAAACCTTACATTCTTCGTGGTACAAAGATTAGCAAGGGATCTATTTCGATTAGACATACCTGTTTGCTCTCTGCTCAGGGGATATTGTTTAATATGCACCGGTACAGTTCCTGGCTCCAATTTGATGGATACTGGTGTTATCCCAAACCAACATCTCACTTATTCTTTATCCATACTGCAGCTGATATTTGCTCAAGCATTTGCTGAATGTCCTCATCTTTGTCAATTTTCAGTTCTTCGTCATATATCGTAGCTAAGGCCGGTTTCACATTAGCGTTTTGAGGAGCTGCGGAGGGCTGCAGACTTCCTCCGTGAAGCCCCGCCTTTGGACACACCTCTGCCTCTAGCTCCGCCTACTTCTGCATGCGGCCTGCGTACCTATCTTTAACATTAGGTATGCAGGTTGTGCCGCTGTATGCGGATGCTTCCGCATGCATCGCTACCGGCCGGAGCGCGCGAGGTAAGTGTCGGCTGTCCTGCAATTAGTTGTGAACGCCCCAGCAGCACCGCCAAACTAGGTGACAACCTCCCCAGCACCTTGTACATCGCACACAGCGATCATTGGGAGCCAACGAGCTCTAAACTGTCCCCCTGCTGCTTGCAACTGCGCTTGCACCACCAATGACCACACAAGTAAGTGACCTCTAGTATTTACGCTATATTAGTCACTATCTCCACTGCGTATGACCTAGTGGCAAATTTATATCAGCAGAGCCCAGGAATACCGCCTGCAAATGCACAGGCTTCACCCACTTCACTGCAAGCAGGCAGGCAGGGGATATTCAACCTTTCATACAGACTACTTATTATCTGAATTTGGTTTATACAGTATTCCGGAACATATGACAGCCAATCCTTAGGATCTGACTACTTCAACAAAGATTCATCCCTACTAGTCACACGTCTAGTAAGTATTATCTCCATGCTATATCTGTAGAAATACAGCACACCGATCACTGGTGATATATATATATATATATACTGTATATACACTAATTTTTTCAGCAAATCCTCTTGGCAAGCGCTCAAATGTTTATTCAACCCTTCATACAGACTACTTATCTATATTTGATTTATATAGTATTCTGGGGCACCTGACAGCCAATTCTTAGGATCTGACTACTCTAACAAAGATCCACCCCTACTAGTCACACGTCTAGTAAGTATTATCTCCATGCTATATCTGTAGAAATACAGCACATTGATCATTGGGGATATATATATATACAATATTTTTTCAGCAAATCCTGTTGGCGAGCGCTCAAATATCCTGTTAAATCTACAGAGATTAAACATCTCATCTTCTAGTTCCAGTAAGTACAACTATAATCCAGGATGGAGTCGGCTTAAGGATCTAAAAACATTTTAACTATTATCTTACATCCATCTTTTAGCCACTTCAATTGTCCATTGATCTGCTTAATCCACTCCTCCGAAAGAGCATCATCATCAGTGTCACGATATTGTATGAAATGTAATTTGATTTCGTAGCTTTGCTGTGGGCTAAAACCCCCCTTCTCGCTTTGCCTCTATGTGTGTGTGAAGCTTTTCTTCTCAATGCTCTGCCCTGCCCCCAAGCCAGGAAGATTTATTGCGCTTGTAGTGGCACAAATCTGCCTCCAGCTGAAACTGGTCTGATATCCTTCTCAAAGACATGCGGTTCTTTGTTCTGTTATAGTAAGATATTGGGCCACTGATTTGGGCTAAAAAAATAATAAGTATATATTGCTAACCTCCATCAGCGGATCTATCAGCCACTGTAAGCGTGAGCCTCTAATTCCAACAGGTAAAAAATATGAATTTCTCGGGAACCGGGCGTCCCTGCGAGCCCAAATTTAGTACCAATAGAAAGCCAATGGTAAAATAAGATGAATGCTGGGTGTGTTATGATTCTGACATGTTCTGGAGTGGAGATACGAGCATTGTAAAACTTTGCGTTAAATTTGGTGAATCTGAGGAGAGAGGAGGGTCCGAGGAAACCAACCCTTTTAGTGATGTCACAAGGCTGGAGTTTACACTTAACCCAGCCTTTAGTCTGAGTTTTACTTGAGGAGCTGTTCCTATCCAGACCTCCTGATGCACTGGGACATTTGGGGTTCCGCATACCAACATGGTTTTGCCTGAAATGAACTGAGAACTTGTGAGTTTTACCTTTTCTCATTTAATCCCTTTATTTTATAATTACCTTGTACATATTTTCATTTGTCTCATATTGTAACATCTTTTTATACCTTTGTAAACACTGCCTTAATCTTTCGGAGTAAAATATTTAATACTAGTTTAATTCTCCTGCTCTAAAACGTACCCTAAGACTTCTGAAGGGAATTATGCTACTGTTTTGGGTTAGCTTCGGACCCGTTTAATTGAAGCTGGTGGCAGCATACCGTGTGTTGTGCCTTTGGGAGTCATTGTAGCGATGGCGGCGTTGATAATTATTGTTCCTGCATGAGTGGGAGTAGTTATATCGCCTCGCTGCAGCGTGCCCAATAGCCAGTACATAGCAGGCAGCCTTTCTGGTGACTAATTACCCTAGGTGCAGTACCTAATCTGACCTGAGGGTAAGGGGGGCATCAGAGAGCTGCAAGTTCAAGCGGAACTGTAAAGCGGGATATACATAAATCCCTGCAGTTCGTGGTATATTGAAGAGCAGTGGGATAACTAAAATAAACCCCTGCTGTAAACTAAGAGGTCAATAGCCTTGTGTGTGTTTTTTCATCGCATTGTAGGAGTGGAGGGATAACTAAGATAAGCCCCCCTGCACATGTGATAGCCGTCTGTTGGCCTAAAGTCACCCCGATCCGTGACGTAGGGATGATGGTCACGGTGTGAATCGTGACATATTGGTGGCAGAGCAGTGGGATCTTATAGCATTAGTGATTTGGTTTGAGCCATCATTCCTCTCTCTAAAAACTTGCAAAGTTCTTTCGAGGACTCTGCGCAAATAAGTTTGGAGAACGATCTCAGTGTTTATTAGTCCTGAGACAATTGTGTGTACTTGTAATTATCCCCTACCCTTCTCTTTGTTTTTCTGTCCTATCTTTTATTTGGCAACCATGGTTGTGCTGGGAGAAACCTTTTATAAGAAGCAGTCCAAGGACACTCTTATGGCCTTGTGCATGTCACAGCAGATTGACTGTGCAGGAAAAACCAAAGACCAAATGGTCGCTGAACTGGTGCAATTCGAAGCACACCACTCTCAGAGCCCAGTGGCCGCAGATCCCGGCACCCGCAAAAATGGTGCTGCCGCAGAGGTCCAACCACTGAATGGCGGCCCTACTTGCAACCAGGGAAGCGCGGACCTCCGCCTGCAGCTGGCTCTGCAACAATGATCTGCAGACGACGTTGAGTGACGACTGCAGCTGGTCCTGCAATTCCAAGAGGAGGAGAGAGCCAAGCGAGAGGCCTAGCAGGAGGCGGAGAAAGCTGAGCGGCAAGCAGAGCGGGAGTACCAGTTGCAGGTAGCCCAACTGCAAATGCAGGTGTCGTCCCAGTCCAGCCGTGAGCCCAACAGCGCTCAGATACCAAAGCCCCGGCCCGATCACTTTCCTGTTATGGAAAAGGACGGGGACTTGGACACTTTTCTGCGGGCCTTTGAGAAAGCCTGCAGGCAGTACCAGCTGCCTACAGATGAATGGGCACGATACCTGACTCAAGGGCTGAGAGGCAAAGCTCTGGAGGCATTTACTGCCCTCCCTCAAGAACAAGATGGTGACTATGAGGCAATGAAGCAGGCCCTGATAGCCAAGTACCAGCTTACACCCGAGGTTTACCGTAGAAAGTTCCAGAACCTTCAACGTGGCCCACACGACAGTTACAGCGATGTGGCGGATGGACTCTGGACCCACTTTGACCAGTGGACCCAAGGACTGTCAGTAATCACCTTTGCACAGCTGCGAGACCTGATAATCAAAGACCATTTCTTACATCTTTGCCCAGCTGAGGTGCGACAGTTCGTGATGGACAGAGAACCCAAAGACGTGACGAAAGCAGCGCAGATTGACGATGCATATGAAGCCAACCATAGATCAGAAGTGCGGAAGCCAGTCACCATCAGCTGGAGAGGGGGTAAGCCTGCAACCAATACCAGTACCCCTGCCAGCCAACTCACCAGAGATCCTGTCCCTGTGGCCAACAGCACCAGACTTACCACCGAACCTCGCCAGTGTTTCTTATGCAAGCAGACTGGTCATATCAGTCCCCACTGTCCAGACAAGCAGAAAAAACCCCATCCAAGGCCCCAGGGCCTAACGCAGCAGTTCTTTTGGTGGGTGGTGTGGCTGGGAGGGTGTGTGACAACGTGCAGCATGTCACCGTGGGAGGCCATGTTGCTACAGGCCTCAAGGACACCGGGGCTGAACGGACCCTCATCCGACTCGAACTGGCGGCCCCTGAAGAGATCATTCCGTGAAAAACCCTAACTGTCACTGGGATTGGGGGCATCAGCTGTCTCTTGCCAATGGCCTGGGTTTATATTGATTGGGGTGCCGGGAGCGGGGTGAAGGAAGTGGGGCTGTCTGATAATTTGCCCACTGATGTTTTGTTGGGGACTGATTTGGGGAGGATGGTTGCATACTACGTCCCTGACACCCCTCCCCAATCTGCTAATAAGGGTAACATTAACCATGATGATGATGATGATGATGTTGAGGGGAAATCGCATGTGTTACCTGACCATGCTTTATCTTGTAATGATGCATCTGATAACCATTTTGTCCCTAGGATTGATGGTGAAAATGTTGTACCTGTGGCAACTGAACCTGATAATGATTTTTCCGACAAGGTTGATGTGTCCATAGGTACAGGAATGCTCAGCCCCATCGCTCTGAGGAATGAGACGGCTGAGGAACCCCTAGCAGGGGCAAGTGTTGGTGCTACAGGAAATGGGGAGAAGCATGGGAACCATGAGAAAGGTGATGCCATGACATTGACCAGTGCCACCGAGGAAGGGAAATGGCCCATAAGTAGCACTGCTCCTGAAGTGTTGGGGGTGGATGGGGAGGTAGCACCCATAGCAGCGTCGGCTGATGGGTCTGTGGAAATCCCCGGGGAGACAGCCTACGTAGCTGCTGTCACCCGCAGTCAGAGTGCCCGAAACGCAGATAACTGTCTGCCTTCCGGACCCTCCTCAGTCATCGTTGTGACTGAACCAGAGGTGGACCCAGAGCAGGTCCCAGAGGGTTCCCGTGGGGAAGGGACCCTGACATCATAGTTACATAGTTATTAAGGTTGAAAGAAGACTTTAAGTCTATCTAGTTCAACCCATAGCCTAACCTAACATGCCCTAACATGTTGATCCAGAGGAAGGCAAAAAAAACCCATGTGGCAAATAGTAAGCTCCACATTGGGGAAAAGAATTCCTTCCCGACTCCACATACGGCAATCAGACTAGTTCCCTGGATCAACGCCCTATCAAGGAATCTAGTATATATACCCTGCAACATTATACTTTTCAAGAAAGGTATCCAATCCCCTCTTAAATTTAAGTAATGAATCACTCATTACAACATCATACGGCAGAGAGTTCCATAGTCTCACTGCTCTTACAGTAAAGAACCCGCGTCTGTTATTATGCCTAAACCTTCTTTCCTCCAGACGTAGAGGATACCCCCTTGTCCCTGGCTTAGGTCTATGATTAAAAAGATCATCAGAAAGGTCTTTGTACTGTCCCCTCATATATTTATACATTAAAATAAGATCACCCCTTAGTCTTCATTTTTCCAAACTAAATAGCCCCAAGTGTAATAACCTATCTTGGTATTGCAGACCCCCCAATCCTCTAATAACCTTGGTCGCTCTTCTCTGCACCCGCTCTAGTTCAGCTATGTCTTTCTTATACACCGGAGACCAGAACTCTGCACAGTATTCTAAGTGTGGTCGAACTAGTGACATGTATAGAGGTAAAATTATGTTCTCCTCATGTGCATCTATGCCTCTTTTAATGCATCCCATTATTTTATTTGCCTTTGTAGCAGCTGCCTGACACTGGCCACTGAACATGAGTTTGTCATCCACCCATACTCCCAGGTCTTTTCATTGACGGTTTTGCCCAGAGTTTTAGAATTCAGAATTTAGAATTTAGAACTTCTGGCTTCTCCTAATAAATAGCCAGAAGCGACATCAGGGTCCCTTCCCCACGGGAACCCTCTGGGACCTGCTCTGGGTCCATCTCTGGTTCAGTCACAGCGATGACTGAGGAGGGTCCAGAAAGCAGACCGTTATCTGCGTTTCGGGCACTCTGACTACAGGTGACAGCAGCTACGTAGGCCGTCTCCCTGGGGATTTCTACAGACCCATCAGCCGGCGCTGCTATGGGCTCTACCTCTCCATCTACCCTCAACACTTCAGGGGCAGTGCAACTTATGGGCCAGTTACATTCCTCACGGTTCCCATGCATCTCCCCATTTCCTGTAGCACTGACGCTTGCCCCTGGTAGGGGTTCCTCAGCCATCTCACTCTGCAGAGCGACGTGACTGAGCACTCCTGTACCTGTGGACACATCAACCTTTGCAGAAAAATGGTTATCAAGTTCAGTTGGCACATTTGCATCATTTCCAGCAGCATACCTAGGTAAAAAATGATTAACAGATGCATCAATACTTGATAAAGCATGGTCAGGTAACACATGCGATTTCTCATCATCATCATCATCAGGGTTAACGTTACCCTTATTTGCAGAATGGGGAGGGGTGTCAGGGACATAGTACGCAACCATCCTCCCCAAATCACTCCCCAACAAAACATCAGTGAGCAAGTTATCAGACAGCCCCACTTCCTTCACCCCACTACCGGCACCCTAATCAATATAAACCCGGGCCATTGGCAAGGGACAGCTGATGCCCTCAATCCCAGTAACAGTTAGGGTTTTCCCCGGAATGATCTCTTCAGTGGTCGGATGAGGGTCCGTTCAGGCCCGGTGTTCTTGAGGCCTGTAGCGACATGGCCCCCTACGGTGAGGTGCTTCACGTTGTCACACATCATCCCAGCCACCCCACCCACAAAAGAACTGCTTCGTTAGGCCCTGGGTCCTTGGCTGGGGGGTTCCTCTGCTTGTCTGGACAGTAGGGACTGATATGACCAGTTTGTTTGCAAACAAAACACTGGCGGTTGGTGGTAGATCTGGTGCTGTTGGCAACGAGGACAGGGCCTCTGTTGTGTTCGCTGGCAGGGGCACTGGCGTTGGCCCTCTCCAACTGGCAGTGACTGGTTTCCGCACTTCTGATCTACGGATGGCCTCATAGGCATCGGCAATCTGCGCTGCTTTCGTCATGTCTTTGGGCTCTCTGTCCATCACGAACTGTCGCACCTCAGCTGGGCAAAGATGTAAGAAATGGTCTTTGATTATCAGGTCTCGCAGCTGTGCAAAGGTGATTACTGACAGTCCTTGGGTCCACTGGTCAAAGTGGGTCCAGAGTCCATCCGCCACATCGCTGTAACTGTCGTGTGGGCCACGTTGAAGGTTCTGGAACTTTCTACGGTAAACCTCGGGTGTAAGCTGGTACTTGGCTATCAGGGCCTGCTTCATTGCCTCATAGTTACCATCCTGTTCTGGTGGGAAAACAGCAAACACCTTCAGAGCTTTGCCTCTTAGTCCTGGGGTCAGGTGTCAGGCCCATTGGTCCCAAGGCAGCTGGAACTGTCTGCAGGCTTTGTCAAAGGTCCGCAGGAAAGTGTCCAAGTCTCCGCCCTTTTCCATCACAGGAAAGTGCTCTGGCCAGGGTTTAGGGGTCTGAGTGCCGTTAGGCTCGCCGCTGGACTGGGACGACCCCTGCACTTGGAGTCGGGCTAACTGCAGCTGGTACTCGGCTTGGGCCTCCCACCGGGCTCTCTCAGCTTAGAATTCCTGCCGGTATTGCTGGATCAGCTGCAGACGTCCATCACGGTCGTCAGCGGGGAGTTGTTGCAAGGCCGTCAGCAGGTGGGGGTCCAATTCGCCCTGGTTGCTAACAGGGCCGGCATTCAGTGGTTTGACCACTGCTGCAGCATCACCTCTGCTTGGGCCAGATTCTGCGCCTGCTGGGCTCTGGCTATTTTCCCGTTGCACCAAAGCCATGACCAGTTGGTCTTTGTTTTTGTTTGTGGAGCACCCCCGTTGGGCCGTGAGGTACTCGGTACCGGGTCCCGCGGTTCACAGGGAGATGTCACGGTGGCTGACCCGGTCCATGGCCCTGGGACGTCTGTGTAAAAGGGAAAGGTCTTTAAAGGGATAAAGTTTGTATTCGTGACGCCACCTGTGGTATTCGGTCAGGGTAACCGATGCTGCTTTAAGGGGTCCGCTGGGGTGATGTTATGGCAGCTAGATGGTACCAGTTCACAGGGCAGGCGGAGTCCGGCCGGTTTGGAGGCAAGTCCAGAGTCCCTTTGTCAAGGTGGAAATCAGTAGCCTTCCCTTGCGCTGCAATGTTGTAGTTCCTTACTGCCTAAGGCTTCACATAAGGTCCTCACAGATGTAATGTCTCTCTCTCTGTCCCCCATATAGGATAGGAGAAACCCGTATGACTGGTGGCTTGAGGCGGATTATAGGGAGTCTATCTTGCCCCAGCCTCTAAGGGGTGCCACCGTGCCTCCTGGGTGTTGGGCGGACAGGTAGCGTGAAATTAGCTGTGCTGCCTGTCTCTGGAGCAAAGCATAAAGGTCCTTACTCCCTCGGTGTTCCAGCTACCGGGCTTCTGCGCCTCAGATGGAGGCAGCCTGTGTAGGGCTGGTCCCCTTCTGGTATCATCTCCTTTGCTACGACTTCCTTGCACGCTCACTGCAATACAGTTCTGCCTTCAATGTCTCTTTCTGGGAGCTGCAGCTCTGAGGGCATGCACAGCTCCGTGTCATTCTCCTTTGTTCTCTGACAGGATCCCACCCCTGCCAGGGACCAACTAACTGAGCGGAGCTCAGCCAGCAACTAACTAACTTTCCCTTCAGGCGACCAGTTTTACCTACAGTATGTGGGGAGTGACCTAATAAATAGGAACAAGAGATCCCCCTGGTGGCCTGGAGTGTGAAATGTGTTGCATGCTTGTGATACCTGGATGCAGTTATCCTTCGTTGCCTTCAAACGTAGCATGACTCTCCCCGAGAGGAAAGCAATCCCTCTGCGATGATCAGGACCATGGGGCGCCGCACCCCTCCCCCCCCCTGTTGTGAATTCTGTGGCTGAATTCACTCCTGTGGTCACAAGTGGTACTGCAGCTTCTGAGCTTCCTCCCTCAGGTGTTCTGGTGAGCTCGTTAACTGCTTCATTACTTAACTCCGCCTGATGCTGCTATCCTTGCTCCTTGTCAATGTTTCAGTGTTGGATCTGAGCTTCTCCTGATTGTTCCTGTGACCTGCTGCTCTGTATAGCTAAGTGGTTTTTGCTTTTTTGTTGCTTTTTTTCTGTCCAGCTTGTCTTTTGTTTTGCTGGAAGCTCTGAGACGCAAAGGGTGTACCGCCGTGCCGTTAGTTCGGCACGGTGGTTTTTTTTTTGCCCCCTTTGCGTGGTTTTGCTTTAGGGTTTTTTGTAGACTGCAAAGTTCGCTTTACTGTCCTCGCTCTGTCCTAGAATATCGGGCCCCACTTTGCTGAATCTATTTCATCCCTACGTTTTGTCTTTTCATCTTACTCACAGTCATTATATGTGGGGGGCTGCCTTTTCCTTTGGGGAATTTCTCTGGGGCAAGTCAGGCCTATTTTTCTATCTTCAGGCTAGCTAGTTTCTTAGGCTGTGCCGAGTTGCCTAGGTAGTTGTTAGGCGCAATCCACAGCCGCTTTTAGTTGTGTTTAGGATAGGATCAGGTGTGCAGTCTACAGAGTTTCCACGTCTCAGAGCTCGTTCTTGTATTTTTGGGTATTTGTCAGATCACTGTGTGCGCTCTGATCGCTAAGCACACTGTGTTTCTGGATTGCCTTCATAACACCTGTCATTAGCAAACATAACAGTACAAGGAGCCCAACTAATGATTCTCAATAGAGGGAAAGAAAAAGTTCTGACATCATTTTTTTTTTTTTTTTCTGCTCTGTGTTCACTTTTTTTTTTCCCCTAGACATTTGGGTGATTCTGGACACAGGTGTGGACATGGATATTCAGGGTCTGTGCTCTTCAATGGATAATCTCGTTATAAATGTACAAAAAATTCAAGATACTATTGATCAGAAATCTATGTTAGAACCAAGAATTCCTATTCCTGATTTGTTTTTTGGAGATAGAACTAAGTTTCTAAGTTTCAAAAATAATTGTAAGCTATTTCTGGCCTTGAAACCTCATTCTTCTGGTAATCCTATTCAACAGGTTTTGATTATTATTTCTTTTTTGCGCGGCGACCCTCAAGACTGGGCATTTTCTCTTGCGCCAGGAGACCCTGCATTGAGTAGTATCGATGCGTTTTTCCTGGAGCTCGGATTGCTGTACGATGAGCCTAATTCAGTGGATCAGGCTGAGAAAAATTTGCTGGCTTTGTGCCAGGGTCAGGATGATATAGAAGTATATTGTCAGAAATTTAGGAAATGGTCAGTACTCACTCAGTGGAATGAATCTGCGCTGGCAGCTTTGTTCAGAAAGGGTCTCTCTGAGGCTCTTAAGGATGTCATGGTGGGATTTCCTATGCCTGGTGGTTTGAATGAGTCTTTGTCTTTGACCATTCAGATCGGTCGACGCTTGCGCGAGCGTAAATCTGTGCACCATTTGGCGGTACTGCCTGAGGTTAAACCTGAGCCTATGCAGTGCGATAGGACTATGACTGGAGTTGAACGGCAGGAATACAGACGTCTGAATGGTCTGTGTTTCTACTGTGGTGATTCCACTCATGCTATTTCTGATTGTCCTAAGCGCACTAAGCGGTCCGCTAGGTCTGCCGTCATTGGTACTGTACAGTCCAAATTCCTTCTGTCCATTACCTTGATATGCTCTTTGTCGTCGTTTTCTGTCATGGCGTTTGTGGATTCGGGCGCTGCCCTGAATCTGATGGATTTGGATTATGCTAAACGTTGTGGGTTTTTCTTGGAGCCTTTGCGGTGTCCTATTCCATTGAGAGGAATTGATGCTACACCTTTGGCCAAGAATAAACCTCAATACTGGGCCCAGCTGACCATGTGCATGGCTCCTGCACATCAGGAAGTTATTCGCTTTCTGGTGTTGCATAATCTGCATGATGTGGTCGTGTTGGGGTTGCCATGGCTACAAACCCATAATCCAGTATTGGATTGGAATTCCATGTCGGTATCCAGCTGGGGTTGTCAGGGGGTACATGGTGATGTTCCATTTTTATCGATTTCGTCATCCACCCCTTCTGAGGTCCCAGAGTTCTTGTCTGATTATCAGGATGTATTTGAAGAGCCCAAGTCTGATGCTCTACCTCCGCATAGGGATTGTGATTGTGCTATCAATTTGATTCCTGGTAGTAAATTCCCTAAAGGTCGATTATTTAATTTATCCGTGCCTGAACACGCCGCTATGCGCAGTTATGTGAAGGAATCCCTGGAGAAGGGACATATTCGCCCATCGTCATCACCACTGGGAGCAGGGTTCTTCTTTGTAGCCAAGAAGGATGGTTCGCTGAGACCGTGTATTGATTACCGCCTTCTTAATAAGATCACTGTTAAATTTCAGTATCCCTTGCCATTGTTATCTGACTTGTTTGCTCGGATTAAGGGGGCTAGTTGGTTCACTAAGATAGATCTTCGTGGTGCGTATATTCTGGTGAGAATCAGGCAAGGAGATGAATGGAAAACTGCATTCAATACGCCCGAGGGTCATTTTGAGTATCTAGTGATGCCGTTCGGACTTGAAAAATGCTCCATCTGTGTTTCAGTCTTTTATGCATGACATCTTCCGTGAGTATCTGGATAAATTCCTGATTGTTTACTTGGATGACATTTTGATCTTCTCAGATGATTGGGAGTCTCATGTGAAGCAGGTCAGAATGGTTTTTCAGGTCCTGCGTGCTAACTCTTTGTTTGTGAAGGGATCAAAGTGTCTCTTCGGTGTGCAGAAAGTTTCATTTTTGGGGTTCATCTTTACCCCTTCTACTATCGAGATGGATCCAGTTAAGGTCCAAGCCATCCAGGATTGGATTCAGCCGACATCTCTGAAAAGTCTGCAAAAGTTCCTGGGCTTTGCTAATTTTTATCGTCGCTTCATCTGTAATTTTTCTAGCATTGCCAAACCATTGACCGATTTGACCAAGAAGGGTGCTGATTTGGTTAATTGGTCTTCTGCTGCTGTGGAAGCTTTTCAGGAGTTGAAGCGTCGTTTTTGTTCTGCCCCTGTGTTGTGTCAGCCAGATGTTTCTCTTCCGTTCCAGGTCGAGGTTGATGCTTCTGAGATTGGAGCAGGGGCGGTTTTGTCACAGAGAGGTTCTGATTGCTCAGTGATGAAACCATGTGCTTTCTTTTCCAGGAAGTTTTCGCCCGCTGAGCGTAATTATGATGTGGGCAATCGAGAGTTGCTGGCCATGAAGTGGGCATTCGAGGAGTGGCGTCATTGGCTTGAAGGAGCTAAGCATCGCGTGGTGGTATTGACTGATCATAAGAACTTGACTTATCTCGAGTCTGCCAAGCGCTTGAATCCTAGACAGGCCCGTTGGTCGTTATTTTTTGCCCGCTTCGACTTTGTGATTTCGTACCTTCCGGGCTCTAAAAATGTGAAGGCGGATGCTCTGTCTAGGAGTTTTGTGCCCGACTCTCCGGGTTTATCTGAGCCAGCGGGTATCCTCAAGGAAGGAGTCATTGTGTCTGCCATCTCCCCTGATTTGCGGCGGGTGCTGCAAAAATTTCAGGCGAATAAACCTGATCGTTGTCCAGCAGAGAAACTGTTCGTCCCTGATAGGTGGACTAATAAACTTATCTCTGAACTTCATTGTTCGGTGTTGGCTGGTCATCCTGGAATCTTTGGTACCAGAGAGTTAGTGGCTAGATCCTTCTGGTGGCCATCTCTGTCACGGGATGTACGTACTTTTGTGCAGTCCTGTGGGATTTGTGCTAGGGCTAAGCCCTGCTGTTCTCGTGCCAGTGGGTTGCTTTTGCCCTTGCCGGTCCCAAAGAGGCCTTGGACACATATTTCGATGGATTTCATTTCTGACCTTCCCGTTTCTCAAAAGATGTCAGTCATTTGGGTGGTCTGTGATCGCTTTTCTAAAATGGTCCATCTGGTGCCCTTGGCTAAATTGCCTTCCTCCTCTGATTTGGTACCTTTGTTCTTTCAGCATGTGGTTCGGTTGCATGGCATTCCTGAGAATATTGTTTCTGACAGAGGTTCCCAGTTTGTTTCAAGGTTCTGGCGAGCCTTTTGTGGTAGGATGGGCATTGACCTATCCTTTTCCTCGGCTTTCCATCCTCAGACTAATGGCCAGACCGAACGAACCAATCAGACCTTGCAAACATATCTGAGATGTTTTGTTTCTGCAGACCAGGATGATTGGGTGTCCTTTTTGCCATTGGCTGAGTTCGCCCTTAATAATCGGGCCAGCTCGGCTACCTTGGTTTCTCCATTTTTTTGCAATTCTGGGTTCCATCCTCGTTTCTCTTCAGGACAGGTTGAGTCTTCGGACTGTCCTGGTGTGGATTCTGTGGTGGATAGGTTGCAGCAGATCTGGACTCAGGTAGTGGACAATTTGATCTTGTCCCAGGAGAAAGCTCAACTTTTCGCTAATCGCAGACGCCGTGTGGGTCCCCGACTTCGTGTTGGGGATCTGGTTTGGTTATCTTCTCGTCATATTCCTATGAAGGTTTCCTCTCCTAAATTTAAACCTCGTTTTATTGGTCCGTATAGGATTTCTGAGGTTCTCAATCCTGTGTCTTTTCGTTTGACCCTCCCAGACTCCTTTTCCATACATAATGTATTCCATAGGTCGTTGTTGCGGAGATACGTGGCACCTATGGTTCCATCTGTTGAGCCTCCTGCCCCGGTTTTGGTGGAGGGGGAATTGGAGTATATTGTGGAGAAGATTTTCGATTCTCGTGTTTCTAGACGGAAACTCCAGTATCTGGTTAAATGGAAGGGTTATGCTCAGGAAGATAATTCCTGGGTTTTTGCCTCTGATGTTCATGCTTCCGATCTTGTTCGTGCCTTTCATGCGGCTCATCCTGGTCGGCCTGGGGGCTCTGGTGAGGGTTCGGTGACCCCTCCTCAAGGGGGGGGTACTGTTGTGAATTCTGTGGCTGAATTCACTCCTGTGGTCACAAGTGGTACTGCAGCTTCTGAGCTTCCTCCCTCAGGTGTTCTGGTGAGCTCGTTAACTGCTTCATTACTTAACTCCGCCTGATGCTGCTATCCTTGCTCCTTGTCAATGTTTCAGTGTTGGATCTGAGCTTCTCCTGATTGTTCCTGTGACCTGCTGCTCTGTATAGCTAAGTGGTTTTTGCTTTTTTGTTGCTTTTTTTCTGTCCAGCTTGTCTTTTGTTTTGCTGGAAGCTCTGAGACGCAAAGGGTGTACCGCCGTGCCGTTAGTTCGGCACGGTGGTTTTTTTTTGCCCCTTTGCGTGGTTTTGCTTTAGGGTTTTTTGTAGACTGCAAAGTTCGCTTTACTGTCCTCGCTCTGTCCTAGAATATCGGGCCCCACTTTGCTGAATCTATTTCATCCCTACGTTTTGTCTTTTCATCTTACTCACAGTCATTATATGTGGGGGGGCTGCCTTTTCCTTTGGGGAATTTCTCTGGGGCAAGTCAGGCCTATTTTTCTATCTTCAGGCTAGCTAGTTTCTTAGGCTGTGCCGAGTTGCCTAGGTAGTTGTTAGGCGCAATCCACAGCCGCTTTTAGTTGTGTTTAGGATAGGATCAGGTGTGCAGTCTACAGAGTTTCCACGCCTCAGAGCTCGTTCTTGTATTTTTGGGTATTTGTCAGATCACTGTGTGCGCTCTGATCGCTAAGCACACTGTGTTTCTGGATTGCCTTCATAACACCTGTCATTAGCAAACATAACACCCCCCCCCCGTTAAATCCAGTACTCCCGGACTGGGAACAGGAAAACAGGTTAGCAAAAGACATACAGATTTTGGATGCAATAAAACAAGTGAATATGAACTGCTGCTTCCCTTTATGGGAGGTGAGGACTCTTGAATGTTGCATAACAAACCATATTTACATTACGAATCCGCTTCTATGAACAATCTAACGGAACAGTGCAACAGTTGACTAACTATGAAATACAATGACCCTTACGGGTATACTATCTCTTAAGTGCTAAGACAAACATTCTATCTTTATTCTAGTGCAAAGTTTCTGTTCAACCCCCGCGGGTTACTTTTGTTTCTCTTCATTTTATTCAAAAGTGCCGAATTCTCTTACCCATACGGGTATACTACATCACAACTATCTGATTCAAAGGTGCAACATTAAACATTTTTACTTTTTTTTTTTACACACAACACTAACTGCATTCTCAATTTTATTGTTATTCAGAATATATTAATTCACTAATATACTAACTATGTGGCGTACTAAGTATATTTTCAACTAACTTTCGGGCATTGGCTCAACTAAGTGCAACACATCAACTTTCAAGTCTTTTCAATACTGAGGTAGGGCAATTAATACGCAAGTCAATCATTGATATTCAAGTCAATCAATTCTTTAAAACAGCAGCAACGATGCGAGGGACCCGTTATTAAGAGAGACTATGTCCATTCTAGGATCTCTTACCTCCTGCATTCCGGCGGTCCAATGGGCACAGTACCATACCTGGGGGTTGCAGCATGAGGTCCTGCACATGGATGAAAGTTTGCGGGGTCATCTGGAGGGAGTAATAACCTAGTCTACCGAAGTGTTAACCTCCCTGGCATGGTGGTTGGATGACACCCATCTTTCTAGAGATGTCCCATGGGTAATAAAACCATCCAGTATACACTGTGTTCCAAATTATTATGCAAATTGGATTTAAGTTTCATAAAGATTTAATTTTTTTGTTTTTCAAATAAACTTGTGGATGGTATTGTGTGTCAGGGCTCAATGGATCACTGAAATCAATCTTAAACACATGTGATAATAAGTTTTCCAGGTGATTCTAATTAAAGGAAAACTACTTAAAAATGATGTTCCGCATTATTAAGTAGGCCACAGTTTTTAAGTAACATGGGAAAGAAAAAGGATCTCTCTGCTGCTGAAAAGCATCAACTAGTGCAATGCCTTGGTCAAGGGATGAAAAAATGAGAAATTTTCCGAAAACTTAAGCGTGATCATCGTACAGTTAAGAGATTTGTGGCTGAATCTGAGCACAGACATGTTTGTGCTGATAAAGGCAGAATGAGGAAGGTTTCTGCCAGGCAAGTTCATCGGATTAAGAGACCAGTTGCTAAAAAGCCATTACAAACCAGCAAACAGATATTTGAAGCTCCTGGAGCCTCTGAAGTCCCTCGAATCTCAAGGTGTATGATCCTTCAAAGGCTTGCTTTGGTTCATAAACCTACTATTCGGCCACCCCTGAACAGTGTTCACAAGCCGAAATGGTTGCAGTGGGTCCAGACATACATGACGACTAATTTTCAAACAGTCTTGTTTACTGATGAGTGTCGAGCAACCCTGGATGGTCCAGATGGATGGAGAAGTGGATGGTCGGTGGAGGCCACAATGTCCCAACAAGGCTGCGACGTCAGCAAGGAGGTGGAGGAGTCATGATTTTGGCCAGAATCATGAGAAACAGCTGGTAGGGCCCTTTAATTTTCCTGATGGTGTGAAAATGACCTCTGCAAAGTATGTAGAGTTTCTGACTGACAACTTTTTTCCATGGTCGAAAAAGCAGAAATGTGCCTTCAGGAGCAAAATCATCTTCATGCATGACAATGCACCATCTCATACTGCAAAGAATACCTCTGAGTCATTGGCTGCTATGGGCATAAAAGAAGATAAACTCATGGTGTGGCCACCATCTTCACCTGACCTCAACCATACAGAGAACCTTTGGAGTATCATCAAGCAAAAGATCTATGAGGGTTGGAGACAGTTCACATCAAAACAGCAGCTCTGGGAGGCTATTCTGACTTCAGGCAAAGACGTACAAGCAGAAACTCTCCAAAAACTCAAGAATGCAAGAATTGTGAAGGTGATATCAAAGAAGGGTTCCTATGTAATGTAACTTGGCCTGTTAGGAGGTTTTGGAGTTAAATAGCTGTTTTGTTCAGTGAATGTGACCTCCTAATGCTGCAAATTCCACAAATGAGCATTTTCAGTTCTTTAAACATATCAAATGTATAGAAATTCTACTGTGCCTAATAATTTGGAACAGTGCATTTTGAGTTTTTATTTATTTTGGAGATTATACTGTTATGATTGGGAGGTTTCTTCAATAAAATTCGATGTATAATCTAATGCGTGATGACTTTTATTAGACTGACTGTCATTTGCACCGACTATTTAGGAAAATCCGAGAAAAATATAATTTGCATAATAATTTGGAACACAGTGTAATCACTACTGATGCTAGTCCTGAAGGATGGGGCGCCCATAATGGGGACAGCCTATCACAGGGACAGTGAAACATAGAGGAGATGCAGAACTCATCAAACTTGAAAGAGCTGAACGCGGTCAGTCAAGTATTACATAATTCTCTTCCACAGCTTTGAGGTTCGCATGTATGAATCCAGTCAGACAACACCATGGCGGTTGCATATGTGAACCGACAAGGCGGAACACGATCAAAGAAGCTGATGTCTTCCGCGGTACAAATTTTCAGTTTAGCCAAGACCCATCTACTTTCTCTCTCAGCGGTCCATATCAAAGGAAAGGATAACTCAAAAACAGACTTAATGAGCCGTCATGTGCTACGTCAAGGAGAATGGCGTCTCAACTGCCACATATTCCGAAAGATCATGGAATTATGGGGTCTTCCTCAAATAGACCTTTATGCCACAAAGAAGAACAAGCAGGTGGGGAGATTTGCCTCCCAGAATACAGCAGATTATCCAGAGATATTGGATGCCCATCAAGCTTCTTGGCAGTTCAAGTTAGCATATGCCTTTTCGCCAATAATGCTGCTACCTCTGGTCATCAGAAAGATCACGGAAGAGAAAGCAAGGATAATCCTCATCGCACCATTCTGGCCCAAGAGGCCTTGGTTCTCCTTGCTGCAGGTCATGTCCATGACCGACCCATGGGTCCTCCCATCGATCCCGGATCTAGTCTCTCAGGGTCCATGCCTTCATCCTCGAGTGGAGAGCCTCCACTTGATGGCATGCAACGTGAGAGGCAGTTATTAAAATTAAGGGGATTTTTGGAGGGCTTAATTAACACACTCCTAGTTTAGAATTTCTGCAGAGAGGTAGAGAACTGGGTCTGTCCGTTAGTACACTAAAGTTCCAGGTATCTGCCTTAGGGGCTCTTTATGGTTATAATGTGGCAGGAGATAGGTGAGTCTCTCGATTCATCGCAGCTTGTGAACAATGTGACCAGGTTCACATTTCTAGAGTTTCTCCCTGGGAATTAAATTTAGATCTGGAGGTCCTGACAGATTCCCCATTTGAGCCATTAGAGTCCGGTTCCCTGAAATACATATAATTAAAAACAGCCCTTTTGGTAGTATTGACTTCAGCCAGAAGAGGTAGCGATATCCAGGCTCTTTCCATAGATCCTCCCTTCCTGTTAGTATCTCAAGACAAGATTATACTGAAACCAGATCCATTATACCTACATAAGGTGGCAGCAAAGTTTCACCAGTCACAGGAGATGATTCTTCCCTCCTTCTTTAGTAATTATTCTACTCCAGAGGAAGAGAAGTTTCACACCCTAGATGTGAGGAGGGCTGTCCTGAAATATATAGATAGATCTGGGGCCTGGAGACAGAGTAGGGTTCTGATTGTATCCTTCCAAGGCTACAGAAGGGGTATGGGGTCACAAAGGGCACCTTATCTTGTTGGATCAGGAATGCAATCTTCCTGGCATACTCCGCGAAAGGCAAAAATTCTCCGGAGGGTATAAATGCGCTGTTACGGAACCACTCAGCACTCAGAATATGTTGTGCAGTTATATGTATGTATAATAGGTTCCATGTGATATGCATCAGCCCACAGGCTGCGTCCCTGGGCAGAGGGGACAAGATATCCCCCTTCTGTTTTCCCCCCACCTTTGTAATTCCCACAGTAAATATCGGCAGGCTCCGGCCCCCTGCGGCTATTGTAATGTATGTCTGGCCTGCTGCTTTTCTATTGGCCTGCCCCCTGTGTTGTCAGACTGGAAATACGTGGAGAAGCAGTGATATTTTATATGCTCCCAGGTAATCAAGGAATTCCAGCCAGCGACCTTCATTCAGACTCCAGCCAAAGCAGAGTGGACCTCCTGAGGCCATGTGCACACGTTCAGGTTTTTTTCGTGTTTTTTTCGTGCTAAAAACGCTATAAAAACTCATTAAAACCGCATACATTATGCATTCTATCATTTAGAATGCATTCTGCATGTTTTGTGCACATGGATGCGTTTTTTTCCGCAAAAAAAACGCATCGCGGAAAAAAAATGAGCATGTTCATTATTTTTGCGGATTTTCTGCGTTTTCCCGCAATTCTAAGCATTTGGAAAAAAACGCACAAAAAACGCATCAAAAAACGCGAAAAAAAAAGCATGCGGATTTCTGGCAGAAATGTCCGGTTTTTGTCTGGAAAATTTCTGCAAGAAATCCTGACGTATGCACATACCCTGAAAAACGGGGTGGTACTGAAAGAGGTACTCCAGCTTGGTAGACCCCGTTACGCTGGTGGCAGACAGCGGGATATGATACCCCTTCTACAGGAGGAAAGGAATGAATGGAAAACAACTACCAGAAGTTAAAGAGGACTACAGTAAAAGATCTGGTGGAAGCCTGAGGGTTGATCGCCAGCAACAAAACAAAAGCGGATTTGATAGCAGCCATCATGGAACACGACAGTGCAGCGCCCCCCAATGTGAACATGGAGGAGACTGAATTCCAGAGGGAGGTAAAGAACAGACTGGCGTTCTATGGCCCAAACCCTGCAGTAGAAATCATACGAGAGGTGATGGCTGATGTGCGTACTGATCTGAAGGAAAAGATGGCCGAGCGGACCAGGATAGAGCTAGCCAAGATGGAAATGGCAGAGCAGACCAAAGTGGAGCTGGCCAAGATGGAGTAGCAGTCGATCCGATAGGGCCGTTAGCCAAACCCAGTCCATCTGGGAAAAGGTATATATTGACAGTGGTAGATTATGCAACACAGTATACAGAGGCGGTTGCGTTACCTAACATACTGGCAGAGACGGTGGCGGCTGCCCTGCTCCAGGTTGGATTTCCCCGGGAGATTATCTCGGACCAGGGTACCCAGTTTACAGCAGAGGTGACCAACCAACTGTGGAAGCTGTGCGGCGTAAAGTCCATTAGAAGCGCCCTGTACCACCCGCAAACCAATGGGTTGTGTGAACGCTTTAACGGGACGTTAAAACAACTCATTGGGACTTTTACCAGGACTTACAGGGACTGGGAGAAATTCTTGCCTCGCCTCTTGTTTGCCTATCGGGAGGTACCCCAGGAATCCACGGGGTTCTCCCCGTTCGAACTGGTATACGGGAGACGGGTAAGGGGACCCCTAGACTTAGTGCTGGAGCACTGGGAAGGGGAGGGCATCATAGAAGGAGTACCTATTGTACCCTATGTGCTGGAATTCCGGGACTGACTACCGGAGCTGACCCAAGCTGTATGTGGGAACATGCAGGTGGCCTAGCGGTGCCAGCGCGTATGGTACGATCGGAGAGCCAGAGAGCGCACCTTGGAAATAGGACAGAAGGTCCTGGTGTTACAGCCCACCAGGCAGAACAAGTTCCAAGCTGCATGGCAGGGGCCCTACCAGGTAGTGGGGAAAATAGCCGACACAACCTATAATGTCGCCGATTGTGACGACCCCAGGGTTATCCGCATGTTCCACGTGAATATGCTGAAGCCCTATCGGGAGTGCCCTGAAGAGGTAGTGGCCATCTGTGCACCTGAAGCAGAGGATTTAGCCAGACTTCCCTTGCCTGATGCTTTAGGGGAAAGGACTCAGTCTACAACATGGGACCAAGTACACTTGGGTGAAGACCTAGGCCCCCGGGAGAGACAGCAGGCGGAGGAGTTGTTGAGGCAGCGACAGAGGATGTTTTCGGGGAAACCAGGGTACACTCGCCTGGCACAACACAAGGTTGAGACCCAGGATCAGACCCCCATGCGACAACCCCCCTTCCGCGTCCCTGAGTCTGTACGAGAAGGGATGCGACAAGAAATACAAGAGATGTTGCATTTAGGGGTCATTGAAGAGTCAGATAGTCCCTGGGCATCCCCCATAGTGTTAGTGCCCAAGAAAGATGGGACTAGGGAGAGCAGAAAGCTGGACACGGGGGGCAGAAAGCTGGACACAGGGGGGGCAGTAAGCTGGACACAGGGGGGGCAGAAAGCTGGACAGGGGAGGCAGAAAGCTGGAAACAGGGGGGGGGAAGACAGCTGGACACAGGTGGGGGCAGAAAACTGGACGCGGGGGGGCAGAAAGCTGGACACAGGGGGGCAGAAAGCTGGACACGGGGGGGGCAGAAAGCTGGACACAGGGGGCAGAGAGCTGGACACAGGGGGGGCAGAAAGCTGGACACAGGGGGGGGGCAGAAAGCTGGCCACAGGGGGGGCATAAAGCTGGACACGGGGGGCAGAAAGCTGGACACAGGGGGGGCAGAAAGCTGGACACAGGGGGGGCAGAAAGCTGGGCACAGGGGCAGAAATCTGGGCACACGGGCAGAACGCTGGACACGGGCAGAAAGCTGCACACGGGCAGAAAGCTGGGTACAGGGGCAGAAAGCTGGACACGGGCAGATTGCTGGACACAGGGGCAGATTGCTGGACACAGGGGCAGAAAGCTGGACACTGGGGGGCAGAAAGCTGGACACGGGGGGCAGAAAGCTGGACACGGGGGGCAGAAAGCTGGACACGGGGGGCAGAAAGCTGGACACAGGGGCAGAAATCTGGGCACAGGGGCAGAACGCTGGACACGGGCTGAAAGCTGGGCACAGGGGCAGAAAGCTGGGCACAGGGGCCACCGTTAGAAGGCGCATCGGCGGTTGTTAAAGGGTTAACCCCTTCCCAAGCTTTGACGCCACATAGGCATCATGAAAGTCGGTGCCAATCCGACTTATGACGCCTATGTGGCGTCATGGAAAGATCGCGTCCCTGCAGATCGGGTGAAAGGGTTAACTCCAATTTCACCCAATCTGCAGGGACAGGGGGAGTGGTAGTTTAGCCCAGGGGGGGGGGGGTGGCTTCACCCCTCCGTGGCTACAATCACTCTGATTGGCTGTTGAAAGTGAAACTGCCAATCAGAGCGATTTGTAATATTTCACTTAAAAACTGGTGAAATATTACAATCCAGCCATGGCCGATGCTGCAATATCATCGGCCATGGCTGGAAACACTGGTGTGCCCACCCCACCCCACTGATCGCCCCCCCAGCCCTCCGATCTATGTTTCGCTCCCCCCTGTCCTGTGCTCCGCTCCCCCGTCCTTCTGCCCACTCCCCCCGTGCTCCGATGCCACCCCCCGTGCCCTGATCTCCCCGCCGTGCCCTGATCTCCCCCTCTGTGCCCTGATCTCCCCCCCCTTATACTTACCGGCCTCCCGGAGTCCGTCCGTCTTCTACAAAATGGCGGGCGCATGCGCAGTGCGCCCGCCGAATCTGCCGGCCGGCAGATTTGTTCCATGTACATTTTGATAAAACCTATGACAGTGATCAAAATAAAAAAAAAAAGTAAATAACTCCCCCCCCCTTTATCACCCCCATAGGTAGGGACAATAATAAAATAAAGAATTTTTTTTTCCACTACAGTTAGAACTAGGGTTAGGGTTAGGGTTAGGAATGTGCACACGTATTCTGGTCCTCTGCGGATTTTTCCGCAGCGTTTTTTATAAATCCACAGTGCAAAACCGCTGCGGATTTATTGCGGATTTAGCGCGGTTTTTCTGCGGATTTCACTGCGGTTTTCTATTGGAGCAGTTGTAAAACCGCTGCAGAATCTGCAGAAAGAAGTGAAATGTGTGGAATGTAAACCGCTGCGTTTCCGCGCAGTTTTTTCCGCAGCATGTGCGCAGTGTTTTTTGTAAACTCATGGGAAACTGCTGCGGACCCGCAGCGGCGAAAACGCTGTGGATCCGCAGCATTTTCCGCATGGTGTGCACATACCCTTAGAATTAGGCTATGTGCACACGGTGCGGATTTGGCTGCGGATCCGCAGCAGATTGGCCGCTGCGGATTCGTAGCAGTTTTCCTTCAGCTTTACAGTTCCATGTAAACCTATGGAAAACCAAATCCGCTGTGCCCATGGTGCGGAAGATACCTCGCGGGAACGCTGTGTTGTATTTTCCGCAGCATGTCAATTCTTTGCGCGGATTCCGCAGCGTTTTACACCTGTTCCTCAATAGGAATCCGCAGGTGAAATCTGCACAAAAAACACTGGAAATCCACGGTCCGCAGGTAAAACGAAGTACCTTTTACCCGCGGATTTTTCAAAAATGGTGTGGAAAAATCTCACACGAATCCGCAACTTGGGCACATAGCCTTAGGGTTAGGGTTGGAATTAGAGTTAGGGTTGGAATTAGGGCTAGGGTTGGAAATAGGGTTAAGATTAGGCTTGTGGTTAGGGTTATGGTTAGGGGTGTGTTGGGGTTAGGGTTGTGGTTAGGGGTTTGTTGGGGTTAGGGTTTGGATTAGGGTTAGGATTATGGTTAGGGTTGGGATTAGGGTTAGGGGTGTGTTGGGGTTAGGGCTGTGGTTAGGGGTGTGTTGGGGTTAGGGTTGTGATTAGGGTTATGGCTACAGTTGGGATAAGGATTAGGGGTGCGTTGGGGTTAGTGTTGGAGTTAGAATTGAGGGGTTTCCACTGTTTAGGCACATCAGGGGTCTCCAAACGCAACATGGCGCCACCATTGATTCCAGCCAATCTTGCGTTCAAAAAGTCAAATGGTGCTCCCTCCCTTCCAAGCCCCGACGTGCGTCAAAACAGTGGTTTACCCCCACATATGGGGTACCAGCATATTCGGGACAAACTGGGCAACAACTATTGGGGTCCAATTTCTCCTGCTACCCTTGTGAAAATAAAAAACTGCTTGCTAAAACATCATTTTTGAGAAAAGAAAAATTATTTTTTTATTTTCACGGCTCTGCGTTATAAACTTCTGTGAAGCACTTGGGGGTTCAAAGTGCTCACCACATATCCAGATAAGTTCCTTTGGGGGTCTAGTTTCCAAAATAGGGTTACTTGTGGGGGCGGTTTACTGCTTAGGCACATCCGGGGCTCTGCAAATGCAACGTGATGCCCGCAGACCATTCCATCAAAGTCTGCATTTCAAAACGCCACTACTTCCCTTCCGAGCCTCGACGTGTGCCCAATCAGTAGTTTACCCCCACATATGGGGTATCAGCGTACTCAGGACAAACTGAGCAATAATGATTGGGGTCCAATTTCTCCAGTTACACTTGTGAAAATAAAAAATTGCTTGCTAAAACATCATTTTTGAGGAAAGAAAAATGATTTTTTTATTTTCAAGGCTCTGCGTTGTGAACTTCTGTGAAGCACTTGGGGGTTCAAAGTGCTCACCACATATCTAGATAAGTTCCCTGGGGGGTCTAGTTTCCAAAATGGGGTCACTTGTGGGGGGTTTCTACTGTTTAGGCACATCAGGGGCTCTGCAAATGCAACATGACGCCCGCAGACCATTCCATCAAAGTCTGCATTTCAAAGCGTCACTACTTCCCTTCCAAGCCCTGACGTGTGCCCAAACAGTGGTTTACCCCAACATATGGGGTACCAGCATACTCAGTGCAAACTGGGCAACATCTTTTGGGGTCCAATTTCTCCTGTTACCCTTGTGAAAATAAAACATTGCTTGCTAAAACATCATTTTGAGGAAAGAAAAATTATTTTTTTATTTTCACGGCTCTGCGTTGTAAACTTCTGTGAAGCACTTGGGGGTTCAAAGTGCTCACCACATATCTAGATAAGTTCCTTGGGGGTCTAGTTTTCAAAATAGGGTCACTTGTGGGGGGTTTCTACTGTTTAGTCACATCAGTGGCTCTGCAAACGTAACATGATGCCCGCAGACCATTCCATCAAAGTCTGCATTCCAAAACGTCACTACTTCCCTTCTGAGCCCCGACGTGTGCCCAAACAGTGGTTCCCCCCCACATATGGGGTATCAGCGTACTCAGGACAAACTGGACAACAACTTTTGGGGTCCAATTTCTCCTGTTACTCTTGTGAAAATAAAAAAGTGCGGGCTAAAAAATAATTTTTGAGGAAAGAAAAATGATTTTTTATTTTCACGGCTCTGCGTTATAAACTTCTGTGAAGCAGGTTAGTTCCATGGGAGGTCTAGTTTCCAAAATGGGGTCACATGTGGGGGAGCTCAAATGTTTAGGCACACAGGGGCTCTCCAAACGCGACATGGTGTCAGCTAACGATTGGAGCTAATTTTTCATTCAAAAAGTCAAATGGCTCTCCTTCCCTTCCAAGCCCGGCCGTGTGCCCAAACAGTGGTTTACCCCCACATGTGACGTATCAGTGTACTCAGGAGAAATTGCCCAATAAATTTTATGATCCATCTTGTTGCCCATGTGGAAATGAACAAATTGAGGCTAAAATAATTTTTTTGTGAAAAAAAAGTACTTTTTCATTTCTACAGATCAATTTGTGAAGCACCTGGGCATTCAAAGTGCTCACTATGCATCTAGATAAGTTCCTTGGGGGTCTAGTTTCCAAAATGGGGTCACTTGTGGGGGAGCTCCAATGTTTAGGCACACAGGGGATCTCCAATTGTGACATGGTGTCCGCTAAAGATTGGAGCCAATTTTTAATTGAAAAAGTCAAATGGCGCTCCTTCCCTTCCAAGCCCTGTCGTGAGCCCAAACAGTAGTTCCCCCCCACATATGGGGTATTGGCGTACTCAGGACAAATTGTACAATAACTTTTGGTGTCCAGTTTCTCTTTTTACTATTGGGAAAATAAAAAAATTGTTGCTAAAAGATCATTTTTGTGACTAAAAAGTTAAATGTTCATTTTTTCCTTCCATGTTGCTTCTGCTGCTGTGAAGCACTTGAAGGGTTAATAAACTTCTTGAATGTGGTTTTGAGCACCTTGAGGGGTGCAGTTTTTAGAATGGTGTCACTTTTGGGTATTTTCAGCCATATAGACCCCTCAAACTGACTTCAAATGTGGTCCCTAAAAAAAATGGTTTTGTAAATTTTTCTGTAAAAATGAGAAATCACTGGTCAACATTTAACCCTTACAACTTCCTAGCAAAAAAAAAAAATTTGTTTCCAAAATTGCGCTAATGTAAAGTAGACATGTGGGTAATATTATTTATTAACTATTTTGTGTCACATAACTCTCTCGTTTAACAGAATAAAAATTCAAAATTTGAAAATTGCGAAATTTTCAAAATTTTAGCCAAATTTCCATTTTTTTCACAAATAAACACAAAAATTATCGACCTAAATTTACCACTAACATGAAGCCCAATATGTCACAAAAAAACAATCTCAGAACCGCTAGGATTCGTTGAAGCGTTCTGAGTTATTACCTCATAAAGAGACACTGGTCAGAATTGCAAAAAATGGCCAGGTCTTTAAGGTCAAAATAGGCTGGGTCATGAAGGGGTTAAATGTAACTGTCATCATTCTCCCCTGCTTGCGCCGATCGCCAGCAGAGCAGGAGAGAATGACAAGAGCCGTGTTCAGCACCCGGCGCCGGGGAACAGCGCTTACTGCAACGCTTCTTCCCTGGCCCCCGTACTTGTGGTACTGATGCGGCACACGTGTGCCATAAGTATTACACACAGACACTGACATCTCCTGTACCGGAAATATCAGGACTTGTGAAAGAGGCGTTATAGCGGGTTTTCATGTTTGGCTGCCGTCACACACTAAAAGACGGTTTTATTGCAAAAAATAGTTTTTGCCTCACCCAGAGCCGGCTCCAGGTTTTTGAGGGCCCCGGGCGAAAGAGTCTCAGTGGGCCCCCCCTTTAACACATGCCACAATTCATGATCGCATATAAACACAGCCATGTAGTATATAACACAGCCCATGTAGTATATAGCACAGCCACGCAGCATATAACACAGCCATGTAGTATATAACAGCCCACGTAGCATATAACAGCCCATATAGTATATAGCACAGCCACATAGTATATAACACGGCCCACGTAGTTTACAGAACAGCCATCTAGTATATAGCACAGCCCACGTAGCATATAACAGCCCACTTAGTATATAAAACGGCCCACGTAGTATATAGAACAGCCATGTAGTATATAGCACAGACATGTAGTATACAGCACAGCCTCCCTCCCCCAAGAATGACCCCATAGTCCAGTACTCACTGTTAGTTACTGTCATGATCCCAATGGCAGGGGATCACAAAAGGACAAGCACAAAAAACAAAACAAGCTCTAGGGTGATGGAAACTGAGCTGACCGCGATCCTGAACCTAAACACACAACTAGCTGTAGCCGGGGAACGTGCCTACGATGATTCCTAGACGTCTCGCACCAGCCGAAGGACTAACTTCCCCTATTAGAAGAAACACAGACCTCTCTTGCCTCCAGAGAAACACCCCACAGAAATAGCAGCCCCCCACATGTAATGACGGTGAAATGAGAGGAAAGCACATACGTAGTTATGAAAACAGATTCAGCAAAATGAGGCCCGCTAAAGCTAGATAGCAGAGGATACAAAAGTGAACTGCGCGGTCAGCGAAAAACCCTACAAAAAACCATCCTGAAATTACTTGAACTCATGTGCTAACTCATGGAACATGAGGAGTAATATCAGCCCACTAGAGCAACCAGCAAAAAGGAATCACATATCTGCAAGCTGGACTAAGACAAAAATTAAGCAAAACGTGGAACAGGAAAATCAAAAACTTAGCTTGTCCTGAAGATTACAGAAGCGGGAAGCAGAGGTAACAAGACACACTGATTACATTGTTAGCCGGCGAGGAAATGACAAGAAAGCCAGGTTAAATAGGAAACTCCCATATCCTGATAGAACAGGTGGACACCAGAGACCGCAGAGAACACAAGTCACCCAGTACCATCTGTAACCACCAGAGGGAGCCCAAAAACAGAATCCACAACAGTACCCCCCCCCTTGAGGAGGGGTCACCGAACCCTCACGAGAACCACCAGGGCGACCAGGATGAGCCCTATGAAATGCACGGACCAAATCAGCAGCATGAACATCAGAGGCAACCACCCAAGAATTATCCTCCTGACCATAACCCTTCCACTTGACCAAATATTGGAGTTTCCGTCTGGAAACACGAGAATCCAAGATCTTCTCCACAACATACTCCAATTCTCCCTCCACCAGCACCGGAGCAGGAGGCTCAAGCGAAGGAACAACAGGTACCTCATACTTCCGCAACAACGACCGATGGAACACATTATGAATAGCAAACGATGCCGGGAGATCCAAACGAAACGACACAGGGTTAAGAATTTCCAAGATCCTATAGGGACCGATGAACCGAGGCTTGAACTTAGGAGAAGAGACCTTCATAGGAACAAAACGAGAAGACAACCACACCAAGTCCCCAACACGAAGTCGAGGACCCACGCGGCGACGGCGATTAGCAAACTGCTGAGCCCTCTCCTGGGACAACTTCAAATTGTCCACCACATGACTCCAAATCTGATGCAACCTATCCACCACCATGTCCACTCCAGGACAATCAGAAGGCTCCACCTGACCAGAGGAAAAACGAGGATGAAACCCCGAATTACAAAAGAAAGGAGAAACCAAGGTAGCAGAACTAGCCCGATTATTAAGGGCAAATTCGGCAAGCGGCAAAAAGGTAACCCAGTCATCTTGATCAGCAGAAACAAAACACCTTAAATAAGTTTCCAAGGTCTGATTAGTTCGTTCCGTCTGGCCATTCGTCTGAGAATGGAATGCAGACGAAAAGGACAAATCAATGCCCATCTTAGCACAGAACGTCCGCCAAAATCTAGACACAAACTGGGATCCCCTGTCAGAAACGATGTTCTCCGGAATCCCATGCAAACGAACCACGTTCTGAAAAAACAGAGGGACCAACTCAGAGGAGGAAGGTAACTTAGGCAAGGGTACCAGATGAACCATCTTAGAAAAGCGGTCACACACAACCCAGATGACGGACATTTTTTGAGAGACAGGGAGATCCGAAATAAAGTCCATGAAAATGTGCGTCCAAGGCCTCTTCGGGATAGGCAAAGGTGACAACAATCCACTGGCCCGAGAACAGCAAGGCTTAGCCCGAGCGCAAACTTCACAAGACTGCACAAAAGAACGCACATCCCTCGACAAGGAAGGCCACCAAAAAGACCTGGCCACCAAGTCTCTAGTACCAAATATTCCAGGATGACCTGCCAACGCAGAAGAATGGACCTCGGAGATGACTCTACTGGTCCAATTATCCGGAACAAACAGTCTTTCAGGCGGACAACGATCAGGTTTATCCGCCTGAAACTCCTGCAAAGCACGTCGCAAGTCTGAGGAGACAGCCGACAAAATCACCCCATCCCTAAGGATACCAGTGGGCTCAGAATTTCCAGGGGAGTCAGGCACAAAACTCCTAGAAAGAGCATCCGCCTTCACATTCTTTGAACCTGGCAGGTATGAAACCACAAAATCGAAACGGGAGAAAAATAGTGACCAACGAGCCTGTCTAGGATTCAGACGCTTGGCAGACTCAAGGTAAATCAGATTTTTGTGATCAGTCAAGACCACCACACGATGTCTAGCACCCTCAAGCCAATGACGCCACTCCTCAAATGCCCACTTCATGGCCAAAAGCTCCCGATTACCAACATCATAATTCCGCTCAGTGGGCGAAAACTTTCTAGAAAAGAACGCACATGGCTTCATCACTGAGCAATCGGAGCTTCTCTGTGACAAAACCGCCCCCGCTCCAATCTCGGAAGCATCAACCTCAACCTGAAAAGGAAGCGAAACATCTGGCTGACGCAACACAGGAGCAGAAGAAAACCGGCGCTTAAGTTCCTGAAAGGCCTCCACAGCCGCAGGAGACCAATCAGCAACATCAGCACCCTTCTTAGTCAAATCCGTCAAAGGCTTAACAACACTAGAAAAATTAGTTATGAAACGACGATAAAAATTAGCAAAGCCCAAGAACTTCTGTAGACTCTTAAGAGATGTAGGCTGCGTCCAGTCACAAATAGCCTGAACCTTGACGGGATCCATCTCAATAGTAGAAGGGGAAAAAATATACCCCAAAAAAGAAATCTTCTGGACTCCAAAGAGACACTTTGAACCTTTTACAAACAAAGAATTGGCCCGCAGGACCTGAAACACCTTCCTGACCTGCTGAACATGGGACTCCCAGTCATCAGAAAAAAACAAAACATCATCCAAATACACAATCATAAATTTATCCAGATATTCACGGAAAATATCGTGCATAAAGGACTGAAAGACAGAAGGAGCATTAGAAAGTCCAAAAGGCATCACCAAATACTCAAAATGGCCCTCAGGCGTATTAAATGCGGTTTTCCACTCATCACCCTGCATTATCCGCACAAGATTATACGCACCCCGAAGATCAATCTTAGTGAACCATTTAGCCCCCTTAATGCGAGCAAACAAATCAGTCAACAATGGCAAAGGATACTGATATTTGACTGTAATCTATACAAGGCCTCAAGGAACCATCTTTTTTGGCCACGAAAAAAAAACCTGCTCCCAAAGGGGACGAAGATGGACGGATATGTCCCTTTTCCAAGGACTCCTTAACATAATCCCGCATAGCAGTATGCTCTGGCACTGACAGATTGAACAAACGACCTTTAGGAAATTTACTGCCAGGAATCAAATCTATAGCACAATCGCAATCCCTGTGAGGAGGAAGCGAATTGAGCTTATGCTCCTCAAAAACATCCCGATAATCAGACAAAAATACAGGAACCTCAGAAGGAGTAGATGAAGCGATAGAAATCGGAGGTGCATCATCATGAACCCCCTGACATCCCCAGCTTAACACAGACATCATTTTCCAGTCCAAGACTGGTTTATGAGTTTGTAACCATGGCAGACCAAGCACTAAGACATCATGTAAATTATACAGTACCAGGAAGCGAATCACCTCCTGATGAACGGGAGTCATACGCATGGTCACTTGTGTCCAGTACTGAGGTTTATTCATAGCCAAAGGTGTAGAGTCAATTCCTTTCAAAGGAATAGGGACTTCCAGAGGCTCCAGACTAAACCCACAGCGGTTGGCAAATGACCAATCCATAAGACTCAGGGCAGCGCCTGAATCCACATAGGCATCGACGGAAATGGCTGATAATGAACAAATCAGAGTCACAGACAGAATGAACTTAGACTGTAAAGTACTAATGGCAACAGACTTATCAACCTTTTTTGTGCGTTTAGAGCATGCTGATATAACATGAGCTGAATCACCACAATAAAAACACAACCCATTTTTCCGCCTATAGTTTTGCCGTTCACTTCTGGACTGAATTCTATCACATTGCATTGTCTCACGTGCCTGTTCAGAAGACACCGCCAAATGGTGCACAGGTTTGCGCTACCGTAAACGCCGATCAATCTGAATAGCCATAGTCATAGACTCATTCAGACCTGTAGGCGCAGGGAACCCCACCATAACATCTTTAATGGCCTCAGAAAGGCCATCTCTGAATCTTGCAGCCAGGGCGCACTCATTCCACTGAGTAAGCACCGACCATTTCCGAAATTTCTGACAATATATTTCTGCTTCATCTTGCCCCTGAGAGAGAGCCAATAAAGCTTTTTCAGCCTGAATCTCTAGGTTAGGTTCCTCATAGAGCAAACCCAATGCCAGAAAAAACGCATCCACATTGAGCAACGCAGGATCCCCTGGTGCCAATGCAAATGCCCAATTCTGAGGGTCACCCCGCAGGAAAGATATAACAATCTTGACTTGCTGAGCAGGGTCTCCAGAGGAGCGAGATTTCAAAGAAAGAAACAACTTGCAATTGTTCCTAAAATTCAGAAAACTAGATCTATCTCCAGAAAAAAACTCTGGGATAGGAATTCTAGGTTCAGACATAGGAGCATGTACAACAAAATCTTGTATATTTTGAACCTTAGCAGCAAGATTATTCAGGCTGGAAGCCAAACTCTGGACGTCCATGATAAACAGCTGAGGTCCGAGCCATTCAAGGATTAAGAGGAGGTAAGACGCAGCCAGGCTGCAATTAAGGCTAGGCAGCAAACTCTGAGGGAAAAAAAAAAAAAAAAACTTCCTCAGACTACTTTTCCTTCTACTTCAGCCAATACGATTACCACTTTTTGGGCCGGCTATACTGTCATGATCCCAATGGCAGGGGATCACAAAAGGACAAGCACAAAAAACAAAACAAGCTCTAGGGTGATGGAAACTGAGCTGACCGCGATCCTGAACCTAAACACACAACTAGCTGTAGCCGGGGAACGTGCCTACGATGATTCCTAGACGTCTCGCACCAGCCGAAGGACTAACTTCCCCTATTAGAAGAAACACAGACCTCTCTTGCCTCCAGAGAAACACCCCACAGAAATAGCAGCCCCCCACATGTAATGACGGTGAAATGAGAGGAAAGCACATATGTAGTTATGAAAACAGATTCAGCAAAATGAGGCCCGCTAAAGCTAGATAGCAGAGGATACAAAAGTGAACTGCGCGGTCAGCGAAAAACCCTACAAAAAACCATCCTGAAATTACTTGAACTCATGTGCCAACTCATGGAACATGAGGAGTAATATCAGCCCACTAGAGCAACCAGCAAAAAGGAATCACATATCTGCAAGCTGGACTAAGACAAAAATTAAGCAAAACGTGGAACAGGAAAATCAAAAACTTAGCTTGTCCTGAAGATTACAGAAGCGGGAAGCAGAGGTAACAAGACACACTGATTACATTGTTAGCCGGCGAGGAAATGACAAGAAAGCCAGGTTAAATAGGAAACTCCCATATCCTGATAGAACAGGTGGACACCAGAGACCGCAGAGAACACAAGTCACCCAGTACCATCTGTAACCACCAGTGGGAGCCCAAAAACAGAATCCACAACAGTTACAGAAAAAAAACCACTCCTCACCTCCCAACGTTCCCACGTTTGATTGTGGCCCATAAGATGCTCCATATAGATATTTGCCCCATATAGTGCGGCACAAACGTTAATTATGGCCCCATAAGATGCTCCATATAGACACTTGCCCCATATAGTGCTGCACAAATGTTGATTATGGCCCCATACAGACACTTGCCCCATATAATGCTGCACAAACGTTATTGTCCCATAAGATGCTCCATACAGACACTTGCCCCATATAGTTTTGCACAAAGGTTATGGCCCCATAAGATACCCCATACAGACACGTGCCCCGTTATAGAGCAGCACAAACGTTATGGCCCCATACAGACACTTGCCCCATATAATGCTGCACAAACATTATGGCCCCATAAGATGCTCCATACAGACACTTGCCCCATTTGCTGTTGCTGCAATACAAAAAAAAATCACATACTCACCTCTCCGTCGCTCAGGCCCCCGGCACTTTCAATATTCACCTGCTCCTCGTTCCAGCCGCCGCTCCATCTTCTTCGGCGTCTTCTGCAATGATGTTCACGCAGAGGGTGCGCACTAACCACGTCACAGCGCCCTCTGACCTGAGCGTCACTGCAGAAGACGCTGAAGACGGAGCGGCGGCTGGAACAAGGAGCAGGTGAATATCGCGCAGCGCTGCGCTCCCCCTTATACTCACCTGCTCCTGGAGCGGTGCAGTCCCTGCTTCCTGGGGCCGGCAGCTTCTTCCTGTATTGAGTGGTTACCCTTACCGCTCATTACAGTAATGAATATGCGGCTCCACCCCTATGGGAGGTGGAGCCGCATATTCATTACTGTAATGAGCGGTACCATGTGACCGCTCAGTACAGGAAGAAGCTGGGGAGCCGGGGACCTGGAGGGACCGCGCCAGGAGTAGGTGAGTATAATTAGACAGCCCCGGCTGCCCCCCCTGAATACGCCACTGCTCCCCTGCCTCACAGGGGCCCCATAGCAGCTGCGTGATGTGCCGCTAGCTGAGAGCTCCTGGGGGAGCGGTGGTCCTAGGCACTGGCAGCTGGCCTTGAATGGGCCCCCCTGTCTCGCCAGGGCCCCGGCACTTGCCCGGGTACGCCGGGTGCTGATGCCGGCCCTGGGCCCTCACCACATTTTGACCACCATATTTTTCCATATTTTGTCCCACAGAGTCATGTGAGGTCTTGTTTTTTGTGGGACGAGTTGACGTTTTTATTGGTACCATTTTCGGGCACATGACTTTTTTTAGTCTCTTTCTATTCTGATTTTTGGGAGACAGAATGAGCAAAAACCAGCAATTCATGTATTTCTTTTGGGGGGGGGCCTTTATACTGTTCCGCGTGTGGTAAAATTGATAAAGCAATTTTATTCTTCGGGTCAGTACGATTACAGTGATGCCTCATTTATATAATTTTTTTATGTTTTGGCGCTTTAATACAATAAAAACTATTTTATATAAAAAATTATTATTTTTGCATCGCTTTATTCTGAGAGCTATAACTTTTTTATTTTTCCGGAGATGGCGCTGTATGGGGGCTTGTTTTTTGCGGGACAAGATGATGTTCTCAGCGGTACCATGGTTATTTATATCCGTCTTTTTGATTGCGTGTTATTCCACTTTTTGCTCAGTGGTATGATGATAAAGCGTTGTTTTTTGCCTTTTTTTATGGTGTTCACAAAAGGGGTTAACTAGTGGGACAGTTTTATAGGTCGGGTCATTACTGACAGGGGGATACCAAATATGTGTACTTTATTGTTTCGTTTTTTTTTCTAGTCAAATATTGATTTAACCCCTTACTGACATCGGACGGGATAGTACGTCCGAGGTCAGAAGCCCCGCTTTGATGCAGGGCTCCGCGGTGAGCCCGCATCAAAGCCGGGACATGTCAGCTGTTTTGAACAGCTGACATGTGCCCGCAATAGGTGCGGGCAGAATCGCGATCTGCCCGCACCTATTAACTAGTTAAATGCCGCTGTCAATCGCAGACAGCGGCATTTAACTACCGCATCCGGCCGGGCGGCCGGAAATGACATCATCGCCGACCCCGTCACATGATCGGGGGTCGGCGATGCGTCTCCATTGTAACCATAGAGGTCCTTGAGACCTCTATGGTTACTGATGACCGGTGGCTGTGAGCGCCACCCTGTGGTCGGCGCTCACAGCACACCTCCATTTCTGCTACATAGCAGCGATCAGCAGATCGCTGCTATGTAGCAGAGCCAATCGTGCTGTGCCTGCTTCTAGCCTCCCATGGAGGCTATTGAAGCATGGCAAAAGTTAAAAAAAAAAGTTACAAAAAATGTGAAAAAAATAAAAAAAATATAAAAGTTTAAATCACCCCCCTTTCGCCCCAATCAAAATAAATCAATTAAAAAAAAATCAAATCTACACATATTTGGTATCGCCGCGCTCAGAATCGCCCGATCTATCAATTAAAAAAAAGCATTAACCTGATCGCTAAACGGCGTAGCGAGAAAAAAATTCGAAACGCCAGAATTATGTTTTTTAGGTCGCCGCGACATTGCATTAAAATGCAATAACGGGCGATCAAAAGAACGTATCTGCACCAAAATGCTATCATTAAAAACGTCATCTCGGCACGCAAAAAATAAGCCCTCAACCGACCCCAGACCACGAAAAATGGAGACGCTACGAGTATCGGAAAATGGCGCAATTTTTTTTTTTTTTTTTTTTTTTTTTTTTTTAGCAAAGTTTGGAATTTTTTTTCACCACTTAGATAAAAAATAACCTAGTCATGTTTGGTGTCTATGAACTCGTACTGACCTGGAGAATCATAATGGCAGGTCAGTTTTAGCATTTAGTGAACCTAGCAAAAAAGCCAAACAAAAAACAAGTGTGGGATTGCACTTTTTTTGCAATTTCACCGCACTTGGAATTTTTTTCCCGTTTTCTAGTACATGACATGCTAAAACCAATGATGTCGTTCAAAAGTACAACTCGTCCCGCAAAAAAATAAGCCCTCACATGGCCAAATTGACGGAAAAATAAAAAAGTTATGGCTCTGGGAAGGAGGGGAGTGAAAAACGAACACGGAAAAATGAAAAATCCCATGGTCATGAAGGGGTTAATGATAGAATAAATATTTATTTTTTTATTAATTTTTATTTAATTTTTTTTTTATTTTACTTCATTCTATCTTTTTCACTTTGTCCCATTATGGGACAATCATTTTGTGCAGGCTGATCGCTTCTATAGCATGCAGATGAAGCAATATCAGCGCTGCACTCTGCGCATACACTGAGGCCCCTGATCACGTGACCCCTGACTCCTCCCCTCCTGTGACCTCATCACAGGTCCTGAGCGCACAGAGAAAGAGAAGCCATATATGTGATGTGCGGCTCTGCAGGTGGAGGTAGGTGCTGGAGATCCCCCATTACTGAGCGTGGGATGTTGACCCCTTCAGTACAGGGTCGGTTCCAGGTTTTTGTGGGTCCCGGGTGAAAGAATCTCAGTGGCCCCTTTAACACATACCACAATACATGATGCACAGATACGGCAGAGAAATATCGGTATAATACAATGCAAAATATTTCACTTCTTACATTACATTTCAACAACAATATCCATGCCGGTACAATTGCCCGTGGATAATAAGTGATGTAGGCAAGAAAGTTCAAAAAGTGAAAGGCCGTCATTGTCATGTATAATGAAAGTTATTGTGCAAATAATGCAATATAGCAAGTGCTAGTGCCGATAATGAGGGTCTATTATAGTAAGGGAGCTTACCGCCGGATAGTGTCCTGTGTCCTTCCCTCCCGCCACACGCCCCGGAAGAAGCGAGCAGCGAAACGGCGCTTATCGGCACTAGCACTTGCTATATTGCATTATTTGCACTTTAACTTTCATTATACATGACAATTACGGCCTTTCACTGTTAAATCCTAAATCTTTATATACGGAGATATGACACTGGTCCTTATTATATAGGGAACGTGGTAGACAGAGCTTAAATATATTAATATATATACTGATAAATATATCTGCCTGTTCTCTTATGGGTTATTAACTATCTGCTACATGCCACCCCTAGATTTAGAAATATATATATAGTTGGAGTAATAATTGGCTGCCAGTTTACATATAAAAATCATCACTGTGCCTGTATAACTTGCCCCTCCTTATGGAGGTTTTTTTTAGCCTTGTTTATTGCTAAGGTTTTAAAATTATTGTAATAAAAATTAATTTTTTAACTTTCTTGCCTACATCACTTATTATCCACGGGCAATTGTACCGGCATGGATATTGTTGTTGAACCACAATATCTATGCCGGTACAATTGCCGGCCACGACCAATCAGCGATATTGGGGCAGAATTTAACCCCTTTACCCCCAAGGGTGGTTTGCACGTTAATGACCGGGCCAATTTTTACAATTCTGACCACTGTCCCTTTGTGAGGTTATAACTCTGGAACGCTTCAACGGATCCCAGTGATTCTGACATTGTTTTCTCGTGACATATTGTACTTCATGACAATGGTAAAAATTCTTTGATAGTACCTGCGTTTATTTGTGAAAAAAACGGAAATTTGGCGAAAATTATGAAAATTTCGCAATTTTCCAACTTCGAATTTTTATGCAATTAAATCACAGAGCTATGTCACACAAAATACTTAATAAGTAACATTTCCCACATGTCTACTTTACATCAGCACAATTTTGGAACCAAAATTTTTTTTTGTTAGGGAGTTATAAGGGTTAAAAGTTGACCAGCAATTTCTCATTTCTACAACACCATTTTTTTTTAGGGACCACATCTCATTTGAAGTCATTTTGAGGGGTCTATATGATAGAAAATACCCAAGTGTGACACCATTCTAAAAACTACACCCCTCAAGGTGCTCAAAACCATATTCAAGAAGTTTATTAACCCTTCTGGTGCTTCACAGGAATTTTTTGAATGTTTAAATAAAAATGAACATTTAACTTTTTTTCACAAAAAATTTAATTCAGCTCCAATTTGTTTAATTTTACCAAGGGTAACAGGAGAAAATAGACCCCAAACATTGTTGTACAATTTGTCCTGAGCACGACAATACCCCACATGTGGGGGTAAACCACTGTTTGGGCGCATGGCAGAGCTCGGAAGCGAAGGAGCGCCATTTGACTTTTCAATGCAAAATTGACTGGAATTGAGATGGGACGCCATGTTTCGTTTGGAGAGCCCCTGATGTGCCTAAACATTGAAACCCCCCACAAGTGACACCATTTTGGAAAGTAGACCCCTTAAGGAACTTATCTAGATGTGTGGTGAGCACTTTGACCCACCAAGTGCTTCACAGAAGTTTATAATGTAGAACCGTAAAAATAAAAAATCATATTTTTTCACAAAAATTAACTTTCGGCCCCCAATTTTTTATTTTCCAAAGAGTAAGAGAAGAAATTGGACCCCAAAAGTTGTTGTACAATTTGTCCTGAGTACGCTGATACCCCATATGTGGGGGTAAACCACTGTTTGGGCGGATGGGAGAGCTCGGAAGGGAAGGAGCGCTGTTTGACTTTTCAATGCAAAATTGACAGGAATTGAGATGGGACGCCATGTTGCGTTTGGAGAGCCACTGATGTGCCTAAACATTGAAACCCCCCACAAGTGACACCATTTTGGAAAGTAGACCCCCTAAGGAACTTATCTAGAGGTGTGGTGAGCACTTTGACCCACCAAGTGCTTCACAGAAGTTTATAATGCAGAGCCGTAAAAATAAAACAAAAAATTTTTCCCACAAAAATTATTTTTTTAGCCCCCAGTTTTGTATTTTCCCGAGGATAACAGGAGAAAGTGGACCCCAAAATTTGTTGCCCAATTTGTCCTGAGTGCGATGATACACCATATGTGAGGGGAACCACTGTTTGGGCGCATGGGAGGGTTCGGAAGGGAAGGAGTGCCATTTGAATGCAGACTTAGATGGAATGGTCTGCAGGTGTCACATTGCGTTTGCAGAGCCCCTAATGTACCTAAACAGTAGAAACCCCCCACAAGTGACACCATTTTGGAAAGTAGACCCCCTAAGGAACTTATCTACATGTGTGGTGAGCACTTTGACCCACCAAGGGCTTCACAGCAGTTTATAATGGAGAGCCGTAAAAATAAAACAAAAATTTTTTCCCACAAAAATTATTTTTTAGCCCCCAGTTTTGTATTTTCCCGAGGGTAACAGGAGAAATTGGACCCCAAAATTTGTTGTACAATTTGTTCTGAGTGCGCTGATACCCCATATGTGGGGGGGAACCACTGTTTGGGCGCATGGGAGGGCTCGGAAGGGAAGGAGCTCCATTTGGAATGCAGGCTTAGATGGAATGGTCTGCAGGTGTCACATTGCATTTGCAGAGCCCCTAATGTACCGAAACAGTAGAAACCCCCCACAAGTGACACCATTTTGGAAACTAGAACCCCTAAGGAACTCATCTAGATGTGTTGTGAGAGCTTTGAACCCCCAAGTGTTTCACTACAGTTTGTAACGCAGAGCCGTGAAAATTGAAAAAAAAAATCTTTCCCCCAAAAATGATTTTTTAGCCCCCAGTTTTGTATTTTCCCGAGGGTAAGAGGAGAAATTTGACCCCAAAAGTTGTTGTCCAATTTGTCCTGAGTACGCTGATACCCCATATGTTGGGGGGAACCACCGTTTGGGCGCATGGGAGGGCTCGGAAGGGAAAGAGTGCCATTTGGAATGCAGACTTAGATGGAATGGTCTGCAGGCGTCACATTGCGTTTGCAGAACCCCTAATGTACATAAACAGTAGAAATCCCCCACAAGTGACCCCATATTGGAAACTAGACCCCCATGGAACTAATCTAGATGTGTTGTGAGAACTTTGAACCCCCAAGTGTTTCACTACAGTTTATAACGCAGAGCCGTGAAAATAAAAAATCTTTTTTTTTTCCACAAAAATTATTTTTTAGCCCCCAGTTTTGTATTTTCCCAAGGGTAACAGGAGTAATTGGACCCCAAAAGTTGTTGTCCAATTTGTCCTGAGTACGCTGATACCCCATATGTTGGGGTAAACCCCTGTTTGGGCACACGGGAGAGCTCGGAAGGGAAGAAGCACTGTTTTACTTTTTCAACGCAGAATTGGCTGGAATTGAGATCGGACGCCATGTCGCGTTTGGAGAGCCCCTGATGTGCCTAAACAGTGGAAACCCCCCAATTATAACTGAAACCCTAATCCAAACACACCCATAACCCTAATCCCAACAGTAACCCTAACCACACCTCTAACCCTGACACACACCTAACCCTAATCCCAACCCTATTCCCAACTGTAAATGTAATCTAAACCCTAACCGTAACTTAAGCCCCAACCCTAACTGTAGCCTTAACCCTAGCCCTAACCATAGCCCTAACCCTAACTTTAGCCCCAACCCTAACTGTAGCCCTAACCCTAGCCCTAACCCTAGCCCTAACCCTTGCCCTAACCCTAGCCCTAGCCCTAACCCTAGCCCTAGCCCTATCTCTAGCCCTAATGGAAAAAAGGAAATAAATACATTTTTTTTATTTTTCCCTAACTAAGGGGGTGATGAAGGGGGGTTTGATTTACTTTTATAGCGGGTTATTTAGCGGATTTTTATGATTGGCAGCCGTCACACACTGAAAGACGCTTTTTATTGCAAAAAATATTTTTTGCGTTACCACATTTTGAGAGCTATAATTTTTCCATATTTTGGTTCACAGAGTCATGTGAGGTCTTGTTTTTTGCGGGACGAGTTGACGTTTTTATTGGTAACATTTTCGGGCACGTTACAGTTTTTGATCGCTTTTTATTCCGATTTTTGTGAGGCAGAATGACCAAAAACCAGCTATTCATGAATTTCTTTTGGGGGAGGCGTTTGTACCGTTCCGCGTTTGGTAAAATTGATAAAGCAGTTTTATTCTTCGGGTCAGTACGATTACAGCGACACCTCATTTATATCATTTTTTATGTTTTGGCGTTTTTATACGATAAAAACTATTTTATAGAAAAAATAATTATTTTTGCATCGCTTTATTCTCAGGACTATAACTTTTTTTTTTTTTTGCTGATGATGCTGTATGGCGGCTCGTTTTTTGCGGGACAAGATGACGCTTTCAGCGGTATCATGGTTATTTATATCTGTCTTTTTGATCGCGTGTTATTCCACTTTTTGTTCGGCGGTATGATAATAAAGCGTTGTGTTTTCTTTTTGTTTTTTTTCTGAAAGGTTGAAAAAAAAAAAAAAAGTCAGCAAGCAGTTGTATTAGTCATCCTTTATACTGTATAAGTTCAATACTTGTATATAAAGAACCAGCCCTGAACTTTATGGCCATGTTGGCCCCATTCAGTGTTTGTACTGAGAAGCAGTTCCATTTAAGAACTATAAAAACAAGCCATGTGCATTCATACAACAGTTACCTACATAGTCAACACTAAAATGCCAATTGAAAGGCATTTGTAATCACTTCTATTCTTGGAGAACTACCTTCATGCATCTCCCTAGAACTACAGATTGTGGTTCCAAAAGTTGTGAAAACCCTCAAATTATAGTTGACATAACTTCAACATCTTATTGGACATAGTGCCGGATGTCAGCTGCGATAAACAGCTGACACCCGGCCGCGATCGGCGGCGCTCCCCCCGTGAGCGCCGCCGATCGCGCTGGACGTACTATCCCGTCCATGGTCATGGGGGCCCACCCCACCTCGACGGGATAGTACGTCCCATGTTAGAAAGGGGTTAAACACCGCTTCAACTTTTTACTTTTGTCGCTGCCTATGCAGCATCAATAGTAAAAAGATATAATGTTAAAAATAATAATAATGAAAAAAAAACATATTTTCACCTTCCGGCGTCTGCGCCAACCTTTCCCGCTCCTCACATCGCTCCGGTCATAGTAACATAGTAACATAGTTAGTAAGGCCGAAAAAAGACATTTGTCCATCCAGTTCAGCCTATATTCCATCATAATAAATCCCCAGATCTACGTCCTTCTACAGAACCTAATAATTGTATGATACAATATTGTTCTGCTCCAGGAAGACATCCAGGCCTCTCTTGAACCCCTCGACTGAGTTCGCCATCACCACCTCCTCAGGCAAGCAATTCCAGATTCTCACTGCCCTAACAGTAAAGAATCCTCTTCTATGTTGGTGGAAAAACCTTCTCTCCTCCAGACGCAAAGAATGCCCCCTTGTGCCCGTCACCTTCCTTGGTATAAACAGATCCTCAGCGAGATATTTGTATTGTCCCCTTATATACTTATACATGGTTATTAGATCGCCCCTCAGTCGTCTTTTTTCTAGACTAAATAATCCTAATTTCGCTAATCTATCTGGGTATTGTAGTTCTCCCATCCCCTTTATTAATTTTGTTGCCCTCCTTTGTACTCTCTCTAGTTCCATTATATCCTTCCTGAGCACCGGTGCCCAAAACTGGACACAGTACTCCATGTGCGGTCTAACTAGGGATTTGTACAGAGGCAGTATAATGCTCTCATCATGTGTATCCAGACCTCTTTTAATGCACCCCATGATCCTGTTTGCCTTGGCAGCTGCTGCCTGGCACTGGCAGCTCCAGGTAAGTTTATCATTAACTAGGATCCCCAAGTCCTTCTCCCTGTCAGATTTACCCAGTGGTTTCCCATTCAGTGTGTAATGGTGATATTGATTCCTTCTTCCCATGTGTATAACCTTACATTTATCATTGTTAAACCTCATCTGCCACCTTTCAGCCCAAGTTTCCAACTTATCCAGATCCATCTGTAGCAGAATACTATCTTCTCTTGTATTAACTGCTTTACATAGTTTTGTATCATCTGCAAATATCGATATTTTACTGTGTAAACCTTCTACCAGATCATTAATGAATATGTTGAAGAGAACAGGTCCCAATACTGACCCCTGCGGTACCCCACTGGTCACAGCGACCCAGTTAGAGACTATACCATTTATAACCACCCTCTGCTTTCTATCACTTAGCCAGTTACTAACCCATTTACACACATTTTCCCCCAGACCAAGCATTCTCATTTTGTGTACCAACCTCTTGTGCGGCACGGTATCAAACGCTTTGGAAAAATCGAGATATACCACGTCCAATGACTCACCGTGGTCCAGCCTATAGCTTACCTCTTCATAAAAACTGATTAGATTGGTTTGACAGGAGCGATTTCTCATAAACCCATGCTGATATGGAGTTAAACAGTTATTCTCATTGAGATAATCCAGAATAACATCCCTCAGAAACCCTTCAAATATTTTACCAACAATAGAGGTTAGACTTACTGGCCTATAATTTCCAGGTTCACTTTTGGAGCCCTTTTTGAATATTGGCACCACATTTGCTATGCGCCAGTCCTGCGGAACAGACCCTGTCGCTATAGAGTCCCTAAAAATAAGAAATAATGGTTTATCTATTACATTACTTAGTTCTCTTAGTACTCGTGGGTGTATGCCATCCGGACCCGGAGATTTATCTATTTTAATCTTATTTAGCCGGTTTCGCACCTCTTCTTGGGTTAGATTGGTGACCCTTAATATAGGGTTTTCATTGTTTCTTGGGATTTCACCTAGCATTTCATTTTCCACCGTGAATACCGTGGAGAAGAAGGTATTTAATATGTTAGCTTTTTCCTCGTCATCTACAACCATTCTTTCCTCACTATTTTTTAAGGGGCCTACATTTTCAGTTTTTATTCTTTTACTATTGATATAGTTGAAGAACAGTTTGGGATTAGTTTTACTCTCCTTAGCAATGTGCTTCTCTGTTTCCTTTTTGGCAGCTTTAATTAGTTTTTTAGATAAAGTATTTTTCTCCCTATAGTTTTTTAGAGCTTCAGCGGTGCCATCCTGCTTTAGTAGTGCAAATGCTTTCTTCTTACTGTTAATTGCCTGTCTTACTTCTTTGTTTAGCCACATTGGGTTTTTCCTATTTCTAGTCCTTTTATTCCCACAAGGTATAAACCGCTTACACTGCCTATTTAGGATGTTCCTGCCTATTATTCCCAAGAATGCATTGCGGCAACGATTTTTAATTCTTTTTTTTTTAATAGGGATATGGTGCCCACATTGCTATATACTACGTGGCTGTGTTATATACTGCAGTACGTGGCTGTGCTATATACTACGTGGCTGTGCTATATACTACGTGGCTGTGCTATATACTACGTGGCTGTGCTATATACTACGTGGCTGTGCTATATGCTATGTGGCTGTGCTATATACTACGTGGGCTGTGTTATATGCTACACGGGCTGTGAAACTCTTTCGCCCGGGGCCCTCAAAAACCTGCAGCTGGCCCTGGCTTCACTTATTGGTCGCGGCCAGCCGGCCGCGAACAATCAGCGACAGGTGCAGTCCAGCCGCGAACTGACGCGGGATTTGAGCCACGCTTCGCTAATTGGTCGCGCCTGGCCGGCCTAATCTTGTGTATTCATTGCATTATTCTGAAATCTTCACAAATGAACTACATACAGTAGGTATTCTAGAATACCCGATGCGTTAGAATCGGGCCACCAGCTAGTCTGTATATAATGACCAACATGGATATTACCGCCATATGGTCAGTGGTAGAAACCAGCCCTACAGAACATATAAGGCTACGTTCACATTTGCATTGTTGGGCGCAGCGTCATCGACGCATACCGGCGCATGCGTCATGCGCCCCTATCTTTAACATGGGGGCGCATGGACATGCGCCGGTATGCGTTGTACTGCGTTTTACGACGCATGCGTCATATAGACGCACAAGACAGTGCGCAGAGGACGCTACTTGTAGCGTTTTCCCTGCTCCGAAATTCCTGATCTGTAGGATTTTATGACAACGCATGTGTCGCAAAACTCTGCGTTGTGTACATGCGTTGTTGGTTGCGTAGCATCGCCGACGCTGCGCCCAACAACGCAAATGTGAACATAGCCTAAGAGATCTGTCATGATCCCAATGGCAGGGGATCACAAAAATGACAAGCACAGATACAAACAAGCTCTAGGGCGATGGAACCTGAGCTGACCGCGACCCTGAACCTAACACACAAATAAAAGTAGCCGGGGAACGTGCCTACGATGATCCTAGACGTCTCGCTCCAGCCGAAGATCTAACTTCCCCTATCAGAAGAAACACAGACCTCTCTTGCCTCCAGAGAAATACCCCACAGCAAATAGCAGCCCCCCACATATAATGACGGTGAAATGAGAGGAAAGCACATACGTAGTATGAAAACAGTGTCAGCAAAACGAGGCCCGCTAAAGCTAGATAGCAGAGGATACAAAAGTGAACTGCGCAGTCAGCGAAAAACCCTTCAAAAAACCATCCTGAAATTACTTGAACTCATGTGCCAACTCATGGTACATGAAAAGCAATTTCAGCCCACTAGAGCAACCAGCAGCAGAGAATCACATATCTGCAGGCTGGACTAAAAACCAAATTAAGCAAAACACAAAACAGGAAAATCCAAACTTAGCTTGTCCAGAAGGTTCTAGGAGCAGGGAGCAGAGGTAACAAGACACACTGGATACATTGATAACCGGCGAGGAAATGCCAGCAAAGCCAGGTTAAATAGGAAACTCCCATATACTGATGGAACAGGTGAAACCCAGAAACCCAGGAAAGACAAGTCACCCAGTACCATCAGTAACCACCAGAGGGAGCCCAAAAACAGAACTCACAACAGTACCCCCCCCTTGAGGAGGGGTCACCGAACCCTCACGAGAACCACCAGGGCGACCAGGATGAGCCCTATGAAAAGCGCGAACCAAATCATCAGCATGAACATCCGAGGCAACCACCCAAGAATTATCCTCCTGACCATAACCCTTCCACTTGACCAAATACTGGAGTTTCCGTCTGGAAACACGAGAATCCAAGATCTTCTCCACAACATACTCCAATTCTCCCTCCACCAGCACTGGAGCAGGAGGCTCAAGCGAAGGAACAACAGGTACCTCATACTTCCGCAACAACGACCGATGGAACACATTATGAATAGCAAACGATGCCGGGAGATCCAAACGAAACGACACAGGGTTAAGAATTTCCAAGATCCTATAGGGACCGATGAACCGAGGCTTGAACTTAGGAGAAGAGACCTTCATAGGAACAAAACGAGAAGACAACCACACCAAGTCACCAACAAGAAGTCGAGGACCCACGCGGCGACGGCGATTAGCAAACTGCTGAGCCTTCTCCTGGGACAACTTCAAATTGTCCACCACATGACTCCAAATCCGATGCAACCTATCCACCACCATGTCCACTCCAGGACAATCAGAAGGTTCCACCTGACCAGAGGAAAAACGAGGATGAAACCCCGAATTACAAAAGAAAGGAGAAACCAAGGTAGCAGAACTAGCCCGATTATTAAGGGCAAACTCGGCCAGCGGCAAAAAGGTAACCCAGTCATCCTGATCAGCAGAAACAAAACACCTTAAATAAGTTTCCAAGGTCTGATTAGTTCGTTCAGTCTGGCCATTCGTCTGAGGATGGAATGCAGACGAAAAGGACAAATCAATGCCCATCTTAGCACAGAACGTCCGCCAAAATCTAGACACAAACTGGGATCCCCTGTCAGAAACGATGTTCTCAGGAATCCCATGCAAACGAACCACATTCTGAAAAAACAGAGGGACCAACTCAGAGGAGGAAGGCAACTTAGGCAAGGGTACCAGATGAACCATTTTAGAAAAGCGATCACACACAACCCAGATGACGGACATTTTTTGAGAGACAGGGAGATCCGAAATAAAGTCCATGGAAATGTGCGTCCAAGGCCTCTTCGGGATAGGCAAAGGTGACAACAATCCACTGGCCCGAGAACAGCAAGGCTTAGCCCGAGCGCAAACCTCACAAGACTGCACAAAAGAACGCACATCCCTCGACAAGGAAGGCCACCAAAAAGACCTGGCCACCAAGTCTCTAGTACCAAATATTCCAGGATGACCTGCCAACGCAGAAGAATGGACCTCGGAGATGACTCTACTGGTCCAATTATCCGGAACAAACAGTCTCTCAGGCGGACAACGATCAGGTTTACCCGCCTGAAACTCCTGCAAAGCACGTCGCAAGTCTGGGGAGACAGCAGACAAAATCACCCCATCCCTAAGGATACCAGAGGGCTCAGAATTTCCAAGGGAGTCAGGCACAAAACTCCTAGAAAGAGCATTCGCCTTCACATTCTTTGAACCTGGCAGGTATGAAACCACAAAATTGAAACGAGAGAAAAACAGTGACCAACGAGCCTGTCTAGGATTCAGACGCCTGGCAGACTCAAGGTAAATCAAATTTTTGTGATCAGTCAAGACCACCACACTATGTCTAGCACCCTCTAGCCAATGACGCCACTCCTCAAATGCCCACTTCATGGCCAAAAGTTCCCGATTACCAACATCATAATTCCGCTCAGCCGGCGAAAACTTTCTAGAAAAAAACGCGCATGGCTTCATCACTGAGCCATCGGAGCTTCTCTGTGACAAAACCGCCCCCGCTCCAATCTCGGAAGCATCAACCTCAACCTGAAAAGGGAGCGAAACATCTGGCTGACGCAACACAGGAGCAGAAGAAAACCGGCGCTTAAGTTCCTGAAAGGCCTCCACAGCCGCAGGAGACCAATTAGCAACATCAGCACCCTTCTTAGTCAAATCCGTCAAAGGCTTAACACTAGAAAAACTAGTTATAAAACGACGATAGAAATTAGCAAAGCCCAAGAACTTCTGTAGACTCTTAAGAGATGTAGGCTGCGTCCAGTCACAAATAGCCTGAACCTTGACGGGATCCATCTCAATAGTAGAAGGGGAAAAAATATACCCCAAGAAAGAAATCTTCTGGACTCCAAAGAGACACTTTGAGCCTTTTACAAACAAGGAATTGGCCCGCAGGACCTGAAACACCTTCCTGACCTGCTGAACATGAGACTCCCAGTCATCAGAAAAAACCAAAATATCATCCAAATACACAATCATAAATTTATCCAGATATTCACGGAAAATATCGTGCATAAAGGACTGGAAGACTGAAGGAGCATTAGAAAGTCCAAAAGGCATTACCAAATACTCAAAATGACCCTCAGGCGTATTAAATGCGGTTTTCCACTCATCACCTTGCTTTATTCGTATAAGATTATACGCACCCCGAAGATCAATCTTAGTGAACCATTTAGCCCCCTTAATGCGAGCAAACAAATCAGTCAACAATGGCAAAGGATACTGATATTTTACGGTAATCTTATTCAAAAGACGATAATCTATACAAGGCCTCAAGGAACCATCTTTTTTGGCCACGAAAAAAAAACCTGCTCCCAAAGGGGACAAAGATGGATGGATATGTCCCTTTTCCAAGGACTCCTTAACATAATCCCGCATAGCAGTATGCTCTGGCACTGACAGATTGAACAAACGACCTTTAGGAAATTTACTGCCTGGAATTAAATTTATAGCACAATCGCAATCCCTGTGAGGAGGAAGCGAACTGAGCTTAGGCTCCTCAAAAACATCCCGATAATCAGACAAAAACACAGGAATCTCAGAAGGAGTAGATGAAGCGATAGAAATCGGAGGTGTATCATCATGAACCCCCTGACAACCCCAGCTTAACACAGACATTGATTTCCAGTCAAGGACTGGATTATGAGTTTGTAACCATGGCAGACCAAGTACTAGAACATCATGCAAATTATACAGTACCAGGAAGCGAATCACCTCCTGATGAACAGGAGTCATACGCATGGTCACTTGTGTCCAGTACTGAGGTTTATTCATAGCCAAAGGTGTAGAGTCAATTCCCTTCAAAGGAATAGGGACTTCCAGAGGCTCCAGACTAAACCCACAGCGATTGGCAAATGACCAATCCATAAGACTCAGGGCAGCGCCTGAATCCACATAGGCATCGACGGAAATGGCTGATAATGAACAAATCAGAGTCACAGACAGAATGAACTTAGACTGTAAAGTACTAATGGCAACAGACTTATCAACCTTTTTTGTGCGTTTAGAGCATGCTGATATAACATGAGCTGAATCACCACAATAAAAGCACAACCCTTTTTTCCGCCTATACTTTTGCCGTTCACTTCTGGACTGAATTCTATCACATTGCATTATCTCAGGTGACGGTTCAGACGACACCGCCAAATGATGCACAGGTTTGCGCTCCCGTAAACGCCGATCAATCTGAACAGCCATAGTCATAGACTCATTCAGACCAGCAGGCGCAGGGAACCCACCATAACATCTTTAATGGCCTCAGAAAGGCCATCTCTAAACTTTGCAGCCAGAGCGCACTCATTCCACTGAGTAAGCACCGACGACTTCCGAAATTTTTGACAATAAATTTCTGCTTCATCTTGCCCCTGAGAGAGGGCCAACAAAGCTTTTTCAGCCTGAATCTCTTGGTTAGGTTCCTCATAGAGCAAACCCAATGCCAGAAAAAATGCATCCGCATTAAGCAACGCAGGGTCCCCTGGTGCCAATGCAAATGCCCAATCCTGAGGGTCACCCCGCAGGAAAGATATAATTATCTTGACTTGCTGAGCAGGGTCTCCAGAGGAGCGAGATTTCAAAGAAAGAAACAACTTGCAATTGTTCCTAAAATTCAGAAAACGAGATCTATCTCCAGAAAAAAAACTCTGGGACAGGAATTCTAGGTTCAGACATAGGAGCATGTACAACAAAATCCTGTATATTTTGAACCTTAGCGGCAAGATTATTCAGGCTGGAAGCCAAACTCTGGACGTCCATGATAAACAGCTGGGATCAGAGCCATTCAAAGATTAAGAGGAGGAGGAAGTAGCCACGCTGAAATAAGGCTAGGCAGCAAACTCTGAGGGAAAGAGAAAAAAAAAAAAAAAAAACTTCCTTAGACTACTTATCCTCCTACTTCAGCCAATACAATTAACACTTTGTGGGCCGGTTATACTGTCATGATCCCAATGGCAGGGGATCACAAAAATGACAAGCAGAGATACAAACAAGCTCTAGGGCGATGGAACCTGAGCTGACCGCGACCCTGAACCTAACACACAAATAAAAGTAGCCGGGGAACGTGCCTACGATGATCCTAGACGTCTCGCTCCAGCCGAAGATCTAACTTCCCCTATCAGAAGAAACACAGACCTCTCTTGCCTCCAGAGAAATACCCCACAGCAAATAGCAGCCCCCCACATATAATGACGGTGAAATGAGAGGAAAGCACATACGTAGTATGAAAACAGTGTCAGCAAAACGAGGCCCGCTAAAGCTAGATAGCAGAGGATACAAAAGTGAACTGCGCGGTCAGCGAAAAACCCTTCAAAAAACCATCCTGAAATTACTTGAACTCATGTGCCAACTCATGGTACATGAAAAGCAATTTCAGCCCACTAGAGCAACCAGCAGCAGAGAATCACATATCTGCAGGCTGGACTAAAAACCAAATTAAGCAAAACACAAAACAGGAAAATCCAAACTTAGCTTGTCCAGAAGGTTCTAGGAGCAGGGAGCAGAGGTAACAAGACACACTGGATACATTGATAACCGGCGAGGAAATGCCAGCAAAGCCAGGTTAAATAGGAAACTCCCATATACTGATGGAACAGGTGAAACCCAGAAACCCAGGAAAGACAAGTCACCCAGTACCATCAGTAACCACCAGAGGGAGCCCAAAAACAGAACTCACAACAGAGATCACAGCACAGTTACAGATAACGACTTACCGCTGACGTCCATTCTGATGGAATCATTCAGTTTTCCTGTCTTTTCCATCTGGCCCATCTGGATTTGGCTGGAGAAAATACAACAAAGACACTTCTCATATTTTCAGCCTTCACTATTTATTCCCAACCTGCACAAACTCCTCATCCTGCTGATACCCCAATACTGAACCGCTGCTGCCGTATGTGTCACTATTACTGCCCCTGCTTTATGCTTCTCTGTGCCCTCTAAATTCTAAAGCAACCCTCTAAAATATAGTAATGCCAGGTGCAAGTGCCCTAGAAAACAGTGCCCACATTGTGCCCCCTAGAAAGTAATATTGCCCTGTGTTCCCCTTTGATAGTCACAGTAACCTGAGTTCCCCTATTACAATAAGTGTCCACTTTACATTTAATAATGTCCCAAGTCTCCCCCTGTACAGCTCCCTTATACACAGCATGATGCTCTCTTATACACAGTATACTGACCCCTTAGTAGCCTCCAAACTGTTTGATGGCTCCAACACTGTATGATGGCCCTTTCACTGTAATCCCCACACTGTATGATGGCCCCCTCACTAAAATCTTCTCACTGTATGATGCCCCTCTAGATAGCCTCCATATAGTATAATGCACCAGATCGTCCTCAATGTAGTATAATGCACCAGATAGTCCTCAATATAGTATAATGCACTCCCCATAGGCCTACTCTATATTGTATAATGCACCCCCATAGGCAGACTATATAGCACAAGGCAGCACCCATAGGCAGACTCTGTAGTATAGGCAGCACCCCCATAGGCAGACCCTGTATTATAAGGCAGCATCCGCAGGCAGACACTGTAGTATAAAGCAGCACCCCTATAGGCAGACCCTGTAGTATAAGACAGCACCCCTATAGGCAGACACTGTACTATAAGGCAGCACTCCCATAGGCAGACCCTGTAGTATAAGGCAGCACCCCCATAGGCAGACCCTGTACTATAAGCCAGCACCCCCATAGGCAGACCCTGTACTATAAGGCAGCACCCTTATAAGCAGACCCTGTAGTATAAGACAGCACCCCCATAAGCAGACCCTGTACTATAAGGCAGCATCCCTATAGGCAGACCCTGTACTATAAGGCAGCACCCCCATAGGCAGACCCTGTACTATAAGGCAGCACCCCTATAGGCAGACCCTGTAGTAAAGACAGTACCCCCATAGGCAGATCCTGTAGTATAAGACAGCACCACCATAGGCAGACCCCCATAGGAAGACCCTGTAGTATAAGGCAGATCCCCTATAGGCAGACCCTGTAGTATAAGCCAGACCCCCCATAGGCAGACCCTGTAGTATAAGACAGTACCCCCATAGGCAGATCCTGTAGTATAAGGCAGACCCCCCATTTGCAGACCATGTAGTATAAGACAGTACCCCCATAGGCAGATCCAGTAGTATAAGACAGCACCTCCATAGGCAGGCCCTGTAGTATAAGGCAGACCCCCCCCTTAGGCAGACCCTGTAGTATAAGGCAGACCCCCCATAGGCAGTTCCGGTAGTATAAGGCAGACCCCCATAGCATAGACAGATCCTGTAGTATAAGACAGTACCCCCATAGGCAGATCCAGTAGTATACGACAGCACCCCCATAGGCAGACTCTGTAGTATAAGGCAGACCCCCCATAGGCAGACCCTGTAGTATAAGGCAGACCCTGTAGTATAAGACAGTACCCCCATAGGCAGACCCTTAAGTATAAGGCAGACCCCCATAAGCAGACCCTGTAGTATTAGGCAGCACCCCATAAAAAAATAAATACGTACCTCTCTTCTTCCTGGTTCCTGCGCTGCTCTGAGCGCCCGCTCATCTCCTGACAGCAAGCACTGGGCAGTGACTCATCGCGCCCGCTGTCAGCGTCGCTAATGTACAGCTGACCTTGCAATAACAGGCGCATCTGTTCTGCCGCAGAGGGTAACTATCGGCGCACTGCGCATGCCGATACAGTTACAGTGGTGTAGCTCCGGGTGGGCTCCCTCAGAGCACCGGGGCGCCCACACCCTCTGCCCCCCGGGAGCTACGCTGCTGACTGTGACTGTTCAGAGCAGAAGACGCCACAGTGGACGAATGGGGAGAGGTAAGTATTGCAAGTACTGGGGCCCTCAGTAAGCGAGATGGCGGGCACTCACGAGCACAGGCATCGGGCCCCTTAGTGTACCAGTGTACCCAGTGGTGAGTGGACGCCACCTGACTTCAGCACAGAGACTCTTTCAGGGTTTTTGTTGCCACTTCATGAGAAACATGGTTAAGTTCCTTTTACACTGATAGATACAGGCCAAATATTGAAGACAGGAACCAAGGAAACGTGTATTACTCTCCTAGTATGGGGCCCCTACACAATATAGTGTTCCCCCAGTGCCGCCAGCCCCAATTTTATTTCATTTTATTCTGTTTTTCATGTAATATATAGAAGCCAAAGCAAAAAATGTTAAAAAAACACAAAATATCCAGAGAAAAATAAACACTGTACACAGAGACATTGGCTTCAGATATCTCCTGTTTTGGTTCTTACAAACAATCTCTTATAAAAGCCTCAAACTTCTGTGTGTGAATCAGACCTGAGATCTAACGTGATAGAAGATTACAGTGCGGGGAAGACGGGAAACCTTCATATAGACGGCTGGTGGTGATGGAGTCAGTGACGGACTCTGGCCATATACGTGTCTAGAGCCGTAGTAGAGGATGAAGATGTCGTCCTCATCATGAAGTAGTTATTTCTCCTGTCACGTGTAATGAATATCTCCTGCAGTATTGCTAATGCCGATTCCAGTGTCGGTAAATGAGATGAGAATTAGTGTTATGGAAGATGAGTCTATGAGGAACGTATTCAGCTGCCGACTCCCAGGAAGAAACTGCTTGTTGTCTGTGGCCTAAATATATAGGTTTTATTATTCGATGTAAAGAAGAAAACTACCGTATATACTCGAGTATAAGCCGAGATTTTCAGCCCAAATTTTTGGGCTGAAAGTGCCCCTCTCGGCTTATACTCGAGTCACGGTTGGCGGTGGGGTCGGCGGGTGAGGGGGAGAGAGGGCTGAGGCACACTCACCTAGTCCCGGCGATCCTGGCGCTGTCCCTGCAGTCCCAAAGTCTTCGGGTGCCGCAGTTCTTCCCCTGTTCAGCGGTCACATGGGACCGCTCATTAGAGAAATTAATATGGACTCCACTCCCATAGGGGTGGAGCCGCATATTCATTTCTCTAATCAGCGGTAACGGTGACCGCAGATAGAGGAAGAGGCTGCGGCACCCGGAGACCAGCTGTCCAGGAGACGGAGTGGGACTCCGGGAGCAGGTAAGTATCACATATTCACCTGTCCACGTTCCATACGCCGGGCGCCGCTCCATCTTCCCGGCGTCTCTCCGCACTGACTGTGCAGGTCAGAGGGCGCGATGACGCATATAGTGTGCGCGGCGCCCTCTGCCTGAACAGTCAGAGCAGAGAGACGTCGGGACGAGACGCCGGGAGCTGCAAGCAAGAGAGGTGAGTATGGCATTTTTTTTTTATTGCAGCATTATATATACCGGTAGCACAGCTTTATAAGGAGCATCTATGGGGCACAAATGAACGGTGCAGAGCACTATATGGCAGAGCTTTATAAGGAGCATCTATGGGGCAATAATGAACGGTGCAGAGCACTATATGGCACAGTTTTATATGGCACATCTGTGGGGCAATAATGAACGGTGCAGATCATATATGTGGCACAGCTTTATATGGAGCATCTATGGGGCAATAATGAACAATATAGAGCATTATATGTGGCACAGCTTTATACAGAGCATCTATGGGGCAATAATGAACGGTATGCAGCATTATATGTGGCACAGCTTTATATGGAGCATCTTATGGGGCAATAATGAACGGTATGGAGCATCTATTTTTATATTTGAAATTCACCGGTAGCTGCTGCATTTCCTATCCTAGGCTTATACTCGAGTCAATAAGTTTTCCCAGTTTTTTGTGGCAAAAGTAGGGGGGTTGGCCTATACTCGGATCGGCTTATACTCGAGTATATACGGTAAATACTGTAAAATAATAAATCTCATATGTTTCCCTTATTATCTCCAATAATTGTATTATTACACAGGAGATTTTTATGATGTTACATCGGCTCATCTTCTTCTCATTCAGGTCTCTACAATATCGGATCCTCTCAGTGAAGATCTTCTACATAAGAGAATTTTCCTGATTTACCCATTAAGCATGGATATGGACAGAGACAAGATGGCGGAGAGGATATTACACCTCACCCTAGAGATCCTCTTCCGTCTTACTGGAGAGGTGAGATATTCTGATGACGTCACATTACATCATTCTTATCTATGGGAATAACAGATGGACAGAACTGGAGAGGTGAGGACTCTGGAAATGTCTGTAGTGAGATTTATTAATGTGTCTCTCCATAACCAGGATTACATAGTAGTGAAGAAGACCTCTAGTGAGCGCTGTCAGGACCCTGTGTCTGAGGAACGGGGAAGACCCCTGAGCCCAATCACGGGGCCTCCACCTCACCCCCTGATACATGAGGACATCAATGATCAGAAGATCCTAGAACTCACCTACAAGATGATTAAGCTGCTGACTGGAGAGGTGACACTGCTGGGAATGCTGGGACATTATACAGTAACGCTATGAAGGGATCAGGGGGATGACGGTATCATTGTATGTGTCAGGTTCCTATAAGGTGTCAGGATGTCTCCGTCTATTTCTCCATGGAGGAGTGGGAGTATTTAGAAGGAAACAAAGATCTGTACAAGGACGTCATCATGGAGGTTCCCCAGCCCCTCACATCACCAGGTAATAGACAGGACTAAATAGACACGGCCTATAATTATCTGTATGTAAAGAATGTATTCAGTCCCTGTATGTGTTTCCTCCAGATCTATCCAGTGAGAGGACAACACCAGAGAGATGTCCCCGTCCTCTTCTTCCACAGGACTGTAAGCAAGAAGAAGATCCCAATGTTCCTCAGGATCATCAGGTAGATGGAGAGAAGGTGTCATGAGATCTCCCCTATGATGTGTAGACGGCTGTGAAGGTCTTGTGTTTAGTCTTGTTTTATCCACCAGTATTATATGTTTTATACTTGTGTAATGAGAACGGTGGAGATGGTAGGATTAGAGCTGATTATAGATGTGACTTCTCCATCTGTCTGTGACTTTTACAATATTTGTTTCAGGGTGATGATCTGACCCATATTAATACTACAGAGACATATGTGAGGGGTGATGAGCGGTGTAAAGAGGAGATTCCTACATATGACTACCCAGGTGAGTAGTAACCACTAAATGCAGAGAAGTGACAGATTCTTCTTTGTCCCCGGCTGTGACTGCTTTATCAGTGGTGTAGTCCAGCCATATCACAATTGTGTGATCACCATTTTTTCACTCGAACACAACATTTTCTTTCACCCAAAACTGATCAAATGATTTTGTGAATTGAAAGCCCTTCTATGGAGCATACAACCTGCAGGACCCTCCTACGTGAATTAGAAATCAATGACCGTTACCTGTCCAGATCTGTAAACTACAAAGTGAAATGACAGCAAACGTAGAATGGGCTAACAAGTTAGAAAATCTTTCAAAGTAACTTTTATAATCGACCTCTGAGATAGAGATAAGCGAATATGTGCGAAAAACGATCGCCAAACATAAATTCGACACGAATATGGCACATTTGGATTCGTTATTGGGAACAGAAGCAAATTCTTATAAAATTGGAAAAAATCAGTAAGATTTGTTAAAAAGTGTCTGAAAATATTTGCGTTGCCCTTAAAGTATCTTGATAAGCTTGACTAGGATAGTGGTGATGTATTATGAGCAGCGTGGGGCACGTGTTTGATGAGGGGAGTGGGTGAGGAGAGCTCGGCTTCTTTATGTGAGCACATTGCGGTTAGCCAATCAGGGCACAGGAAACACCCACAATGTCCTGACACAATGTCTTGTGTCATTGGCTTCTGAAATCACATGTCCTTCTCTATATAAAGAGCGGACATCTTGTTTTAGTGCCATTTTGTTACTAGCACAGCGCAGAGAGGCTGCTCCTGATGCTGGGCCTAAGTGCTGATAGAAACAACCACCTAGCTATCTAGCTAGAAATCTAAGTCAGATAGTTTAGATGGCTAATGTCCTGTGTGGATGTGAAATCGACCTTCCAGCAGATTTTTTTTGTGCCATTTCTGAAGTCCACAGACAAAGACAGGAGGGCACATTTAACCCTCAACTGGTGAGGTGGGGTTTTTGTCACGCAACTGGTGATGTATGGGATTTCTAAATAAGAGATTTAGAAATCTCTTATTTTTACAGAAAATGCAAAGATCACGTTTGTTTTAATCGTTTTCTTATTGGCGATTGATTACACATGAGTATAACACATTTTTGACACCCACAAGTATCGGAAAATGTAATACTTTGATAAAAATAAAGACGTTTTCAAAATTTGAAAATGTGTAAAAAAAGAATTACATGAGTGGTGATGTGGGGTTCAGCAAGGCCAAAACAGCACTTAGCGACAGCTAGCTCTGTTATGCGTGGCCAGAAGAGTGAAGCCTTGACGACATCCTGTTGACAAGGAAGTGGATGGAAGCAAGTGTGGTGAAAAAAGCAAGGTGAAAAAAGTGTCAGAGAACCTCCAAAAGCAGATGAGTGGAAGCATGTGACCAAAAGAAGCAAGAAGACCATGGAGAAATCACCAACCACACAACTGAAGAACCGATATCAAATCTTTGTAGAGGATGAAGATGGCACACCTAAGGATGAAGCAATACCAGCAAGCAAAAAAGAAAAGGGCACACAGCAACAAGTGACAGCAAAAAGTACAGCCAAGAAGCAACGAAGAGTGGTGGTGGTGGGAGACTCACTACTGAGAGGCACAGAAGCAGCCATCTGCAGACCGGACATAACTGCAAGAGAAGTATGCTGCCTTCCAGGTGCAATGATCAAGGATGTGACCGATAGGATACCAAAGCTCTTCAACTCCAAGGACGTCCACCCATTTCTTCTGATACATGTTGGCACCAATGACACGGCAAGGAAGGACCTACCGACAATCTGCAAAGACTTTGAAGAGTTGGGGAAGAAAGTAAAGGAACTGGATGCACAGGTAGTTTTTTCTTCTATCCTTCCAGTAGACGGGCATGGCACCAGGAGATGGAACAGGATCCTTGATGCAAACAACTGGCTAAGACGATGGTGCAGACAACAAGGATTCGGATTCCTGGACCACGGTGTGAATTACTTGTACGATGGACTCCTCGCCAGAGATGGACTACACCTCAACAAACCTGGGAAACACACATTCGCCAGAAGACTCGCTACACTCATCAGGAGGGCGTTAAACTAGAAGAAGAGGGGACGGGAAGAAAAACATTAGACTTGAACAAAGAAGATCCAGGAAAACATACTCAGAAGGGAGGTAAGAACATTTCTAATACAATCCACAGCGAGGAGATTGGAACAAAACAAAATCCTCTAAACTGCATGCTTGCAAACGCCAGAAGCCTGACAAACAAGATGGAAGAACTAGAAGCAGAAATATCTACAGGTAACTTTGACATAGTGGGAATAACCGAGACATGGTTAGATGAAAGCTATGACTGGGCAGTTAACTTACAAAGTTACAGTCTGTTTAGAAAGGATCGTAAAAATCGGAGAGGAGGAGGGGTTTGTCTCTATGTAAAGTCTTGTCTAAAGTCCACTTTAAGGGAGGATATTAGCGAAGGAAATGAGGATGTCGAGTCCATATGGGTCGAAATTCATGGAGGGAAAAATGGTAACAAAATTCTCATTGGGGTCTGTTACAAACCCCCAAATATAACAGAAACCATGGAAAGTCTACTTCTAAAGCAGATAGATGAAGCTGCAACCCATAATGAGGTCCTGGTTATGGGGGACTTTAACTACCCGGATATTAACTGGGAAACAGAAACCTGTGAAACCCATAAAGGCAACAGGTTTCTGCTAATAACCAAGAAAAATTATCTTTCACAATTGGTGCAGAATCCAACCAGAGGAGCAGCACTTTTAGACCTAATACTATCTAATAGACCTGACAGAATAACAAATCTGCAGGTGGTCGGGCATCTAGGAAATAGCGACCACAATATTGTACAGTTTCACCTGTCTTTCACTAGGGGGACTTGTCAGGGAGTCACAAAAACACTGAACTTTAGGAAGGCAAAGTTTGACCAGCTTAGAGATGCCCTTAATCTGGTAGACTGGGACAATATCCTCAGAAATAAGAATACAGATAATAAATGGAAAATGTTTAAGAACATCCTAAATAGGCAGTGTAAGCGGTTTATACCTTGTGGGAATAAAAGGACTAGAAATAGGAAAAACCCAATGTGGCTAAACAAAGAAGTAAGACAGGCAATTAACAGTAAAAAGAAAGCATTTGCACTACTAAAGCAGGATGGCACCATTGAAGCTCTAAAAAACTATAGGGAGAAAAATACTTTATCTAAAAAACTAATTAAAGCTGCCAAAAAGGAAACAGAGAAGCACATTGCTAAGGAGAGTAAAACTAATCCCAAACTGTTCTTCAACTATATCAATAGTAAAAGAATAAAAACTGAAAATGTAGGCCCCTTAAAAAATAGTGAGGAAAGAATGGTTGTAGATGACGAGGAAAAAGCTAACATATTAAACACCTTCTCCACGGTATTCACGGTGGAAAATGAAATGCTAGGTGAAATCCCAAGAAACAATGAAAACCCTATATTAAGGGTCACCAATCTAACCCAAGAAGAGGTGCGAAACCGGCTAAATAAGATTAAAATAGATAAATCTCCGGGTCCGGATGGCATACACCCACGAGTACTAAGAGAACTAAGTAATGTAATAGATAAACCATTATTTCTTATTTTTAGGGACTCTATAGCGACAGGGAAACCACTGGGTAAATCTGACAGGGAGAAGGACTTGGGGATCCTAGTTAATGATAAACTTACCTGGAGCAGCCAGTGCCAGGCAGCAGCTGCCAAGGCAAACAGGATCATGGGGTGCATTAAAAGAGGTCTGGATACACATGATGAGAGCATTATACTGCCTCTGTACAAATCCCTAGTTAGACCGCACATGGAGTACTGTGTCCAGTTTTGGGCACCGGTGCTCAGGAAGGATATAATGGAACTAGAGAGAGTACAAAGGAGGGCAACAAAATTAATAAAGGGGATGGGAGAACTACAATACCCAGATAGATTAGCGAAATTAGGATTATTTAGTCTAGAAAAAAGACGACTGAGGGGCGATCTAATAACCATGTATAAGTATATAAGGGGACAATACAAATATCTCGCTGAGGATCTGTTTATACCAAGGAAGGTGACGGGCACAAGGGGGCATTCTTTGCGTCTGGAGGAGAGAAGGTTTTTCCACCAACATAGAAGAGGATTCTTTACTGTTAGGGCAGTGAGAATCTGGAATTGCTTGCCTGAGGAGGTGGTGATGGCGAACTCAGTCGAGGGGTTCAAGAGAGGCCTGGATGTCTTCCTGGAGCAGAACAATATTGTATCATACAATTAGGTTCTGTAGAAGGACGTAGATCTGGGGATTTATTATGATGGAATATAGGCTGAACTGGATGGACAAATGTCTTTTTTCGGCCTTACTAACTATGTTACTATGTTACTATGTAAGTGAGACACGTATCCTCAATACCAGCATTTTTCAATGAATGGCAGCCGAATACAAATTCCCTGGGGTGTGGCTAACCCCACCTCACCAGTTGAGGGTTAATAGAAGTGTGTTGTGCACTGCTTCTATTGTGCTCCATGCACAAGTAGACCTTTCTAAATCTTATATTTTCAGTTGCTAAACGTGATACAGCATGTGATATTCCTTGTTATTTAGTGGCAGTGAAATTTTTCTGTGATTTGACTTGTTGCACAGTAAAAACACACATTTTTGGCAGTTGCTAACGTAATTCAGCACGCCATATCTCATCTTGTCATTTAGTGGTGGTGAAATTCATCTTTCTGCACAGCTGTTGCAGTGTAAAAAAAATTTTGTTGTTGTTTAACGTGATACAGCCCGCAATATCCCACCTTGTCATTTAATGGTGGTGAAATTTAGCTGTGTGCAGGGCTTATGCAGAGGTAAAAAAAACAATTTTTTCTGTTACTAAATGTGATGCAGGCCACTATATCCTATTTTCATTCAGTGGTGGTGAAATTTTTCTATGATTTGACCTGTTGCACAGTAAAAAAAAGAAATGCAGTCCCTAACGTGATTCAGCACGCCACATCCCACTTTGTCATTCAGTGGCAGTGAAATGGTTCCATGTGCAGAGCTGTTGCACAGTAAAAAAAATATTTTTTGCAGTTGCTAACGTGATTCAGCACGTCATGTCCCACCTTGTCATTTAGTGGTGGTGAAATTCAGCTGTGTGCAAAAATCATGCAAAGTAAAAAAAAAAAAAAAAAATTCTGTGACAAACATGATTCAGCAGGCTAGATCTGATTTTGAAATTGTTTTGGGCATATATTCTATTGTATACAGGCCTCATCCACAGTAAAAAAAAAATACTTTCTTCTGTTAGTAATGTCATACAGCAGGCCAGATATCAGTTTGAAATTTGTGGGTGCTGATATTGTTCTTCATACTGGGGTACACATGATTAAAATCGAAATTTGTTTTCTCATTATCATGCTACTTAAAGCAGGCTACATTTTCTCGTTTTATTCTTTGGTGCACATATTGCTCTCCATACAGGTATACACATGATAAAATATAAATTTGTTCTGTTACTACCATGCTCCAAAGTGTGGCCACATCTGAAGTTGTAATTCTTTGTGCTCAGATTCTTCTGTATCCAAAGCTCGTCCACAGTAAAAATATTTTTTTTTCTGTTACTACCGTGCTACATAAAGCAGGCCACATTTTATCTTTTAATTATTTTGGGCCCCTATTGTGCTCCAGCTAGAAGTTCACATTTCACAATATAAATTCTTTGTGCAAATAGCGTGGTCTTTAACACTCGCAGCTTTTCTCGGTTTTGCGTTTTCGTTTTTCACTCCCCTTCTTTCCAGAGCCATAACTTTTCTTTTTTCTGGAAATATGGCCATGTAGGGCTTGCGTTTTGCTAGACAAGTTGTACTGTTGAACAACACCATTGGTTTTGCCATGTCATGTACTAGAAAACGGGGAAAAAAGTTCAGTGAAATTGCAAAGAAAGTGCAATCCCACACATGTTTTTTGTTTTGCTTTTTGCTAGGTTCACTAAATACTAAAACTGACCTGCCACTATGATTCTCCAGGTCATTCCGAGTTCATAGACACCAAACATGTCTATGTTCTTACATATCTATGTGGTAAAAAAAATTCCAAACTTTAAAAAAAAAATTGTGCCATTTTCCGATACTTGTAGTGTCTCCATTTTCTCTAGTAGCCTTCCACGACAGCCACCAGGAGGTTGTCTCCATTCCCTAATGAGGGACAGGAAGCACAAGAGGTTAAAAACCCCTCCCACCTCCCATTAACCAGTGTCTTTCCTGTCCCCCCATGGGGCATGGAGAGGTTCCTGGTGTGCTGCTGCGGCGGCTCTAGCAGTGTACCTGAATTTACTTTCTTGCCGGGCACTTATGGTCGGGCCCCCCGCGGCTTCCTCCTGTGCTGTGCCTCCCGTCTCCTCCGGATTCTGGGACCGCGTTCCCGGTCCTCCTGCGTCCTCTTGCGGGGACAAAGCTGGTCGGTGTGCCCACCGGAGGCCTCCCTGAGCTCTCCGGCGTCTCCCCCTCCAGCGCACGCTGTTCGGCGACCCGGAAGTCAGGTGACGCTCCACTTCCGGGTCGGCGCTCCTGTACAGGAGCGACACAAGTCCAGAGCAATGGATTACCGAACGGCGTGCGAGGCACGCTGCATCCTCGCACGCCTGCCTGGGACTGCGGAGGGGGAGGGGCGGCTAATTGCCACGCGCTGGTGCAGGCTTATTTTCTATATAACCTGCGAAGACGTCTCAGGTAAGCCTGCTGTAAGCATGGATGCGTCTTGCCCTGCAGCTGCAGAGCCCAGCGGTCCTCAAGCCCTAGTAAGTACGGCAGAGGGGGTCCCATTTAAAGGTACATTTTAATATACCTTTTCTTACACGGCTTCCTCTCTCATTGCAGGGAGTCAAGCCTGGCCCTAAAAACATTAACAAACGCAAATGTGCTACCTGTAATGCGAAAATGCCACCAGATTGGGAGAAAAAGTTGTGCCAACCTTGTACGGATAAAATCGTCAGAGCGGAACACCCTTCATTGATTGATGAAATTCGCTCCTTGGTTAGGCAGGAGGTTCAAACCTCTTTGGCCACACTCGCCCCACCTCCACCGCCACCACCATCCTCACCTGGTCCATCACTCCCCAAAAAGAGAAAAATCCAGGAGTACTCTGAGTCAGAGTCTGAGGGGTCTTATACGTCTTCCTCTGTCAAATGGGAAGATGCGTTACCCCATAAATCTGCGGAAATTAGGAAATACCTTTTTTTCTCTGAATATATTGAGGAATTGGTATCTGCAGTGAGGAACACCATGGAGCTAAAAGAGGAATCAGTTCCTCAGTCTATACAAGATGAACTGTTCGGTGTACATACTGAAAAACAACCCGGGTTCCCCGTCCATAAAAGCATAATAGATATGATTAATAATGAATGGGAATTGCCCGAGAAACGGCTAACAACGCCTCCAGATTTTAAGCATCGGTTTCCTCTTGATGAGGACTCAATAAAGTGGAACATCCCAAAAATTGATGTCCAAGTGGCTAGAGTGGCTAAAAAGACGGCTCTGCCGTTCAAGGATTCTTCCCAATTAAAAGACCCCTTGGATAGGAAGATTGAGAGCCTTCTCAAAAAGTCCTGGGAAACGTCTACCTCGGCCCTCAGATTCAATATAGCATCCACCTGCGTGGCCGCTCTCTCTTCCGTTGGATAGAAGAGTTAGAAAGCCACATCTCTCAGGGTACCCCAAGAGAGGAGGTACTGGACTCCTTGCCTATCTTGCACAGAGCAACAGGTTTCCTTGCAGATGCCTCACTGGAATCTATCCGGGTGGCCGCCAGATCCTTGGTCCAGACAAATTCAGCCAGAAGAGCTCTCTGGTTAAAAATGTGGAGCGGAGACGTTACGTCAAAAATAAAACTATGTTCTATTCCCTTTAAGGGTGACTACGTGTTTGGGCACTCCTTAGATGATATCTTAGAGAAAGCCACAGACAGAAAGAAAACCCTTCCTGAACAGTGGCCTCCCAGGAAGCGTTTTTTTCGACCCTCCCAGCCCTCCCAGGGTAGAGGGAAAGGAAAAACCTTGCTAAGGGGAAGCCTAAAACATCCTTATTCCCCAACAAACACAAGAAAAGCAATGACTCCGATCCTGTGGGGGGGAGGCTTTCGAACTTCGTTCACAGTTGGCAGAATATCTCCAACAGCCCCTGGGTGGTGAGTGTTATCCAACAGGGTCTGCTGATAGAGTTCGATGCGCCTCCTCCCAGAATCTTAAGAGTCACCTCCCTGTCATCTCGGGAGACTCAAAAGTTGATGATGGCCGGAATACAGGACTTGCTAGACTCAAGAGCTATTTCCATGGTCCCGGTGAACGAGCAGGGGGAAGGACACTATTCCCGTATCTTCATGATAAAAAAGCCTTCCGGGCAATCTCGGATTATAATAAATCTGAAAGCTCTCAACAAATACATAACCTACCGCAAGTTCAAGATGGAGTCAGTAAAAACAGCCATCCCTCTAATAGCTCCTCATTCATATATGGCAACAATAGACCTCAAGGATGCCTATTTCCATATTCCAATACATCCTCGCCACAGGAAATACCTGAGATTTGCGGTACAATTCAACCAAAAAATCTTACATTTCCAATACAATGTTCTCCCCTTCGGGATCTCCTCAGCCCCAAGGGTGTTTTCCAGAGTCATGGCGGAAGCAGTAGCCCATATCAGGAGCCAAGACATCGCTATAGTCCCGTACTTGGACGACCTGTTAATAATTGGTCCTTCCGCCGAAGTTCTCAATCAGAGAATTTCCAAAACTCTGAACATCTTACAGTTTTTGGGTTGGATTCCAAATCTAAAAAAGTCTCAGCTTTCACCATCAAAGGTGAGGAAATTCCTCGGAGTCCTCTTGGATTCAGAAGGTCAAAAATCCTTCCTACCAGAGGAACATCGGATAAATCTAATGTCCAAGGTCTCACACTTCAGAAAACAACGTTCTCCGACCTTACGGGCTGCGATGTCTCTTGTGGGGTCGATGACGGCCTGTATACAATCAGTCCAGTGGGCTCAGAGCCACTCCAGAGTTCTGCAGGCACACATCTTAGGGAACTGGAACGGGAATCCAAATTCCCTAAACAGAAGAGTTTACACTCCAGGGAAGGTAAAAGCCTCGTTAACCTGGTGGGCGATGCAATCAAACCTGCTGAAAGGAGTAGACTGGGTGCAAGATCCGCTGATTACGGTGACAACAGATGCCAGTCAAAAAGGTTGGGGAGCAGTGGTCTTGCAAATCCCATTCCAGGGTCACTGGAATCAGAGAGAAAGCTCCAGTTCCTCCAACTCCAGAGAATTGTTGGCAGTGGAGAGGGCCCTTCTGGCAGCCAGCAGTCTCATTATAGGTCAACATGTCAGAATTTACTCGGACAATATGACGACTGTTGCGCATATAAAACACCAGGGAAGTCCGAAGTTCAACCATTTAAGAGCAATATCAAACAGAATATTTTACTGGGCAGAGAAACATCTCCTCTCACTTTCAGCGATACACCTCAGGGGGTCAGTGAACATTCATGCAGATCGCCTAAGTCGTCACGACTTGCATCCAGGAGAGTGGAGCCTGAAGGCGGACGTTTTCAGAATGTTGACAGACAGGTGGGGTCTTCCCGATATAGACCTTCTAGCATCCAGCCAGAATGCACAGGTCGAGAACTACTTCTCCCAAAAACCCCAAGGACAGGCCTCAGGGAGTAGACGCCTTCACTCATTCTTGGAGGTTCCATCTAGCATACGGGTTCCCTCCAATACCGTTACTTGCGAAGACCCTCCGGAAGATCCGGGACGATCAGGTGCAGACTATCTAAGTAGCTCCAGCATGGCCGAAGAGGAGCTGGTACCACCTCATCGAAGAACTGAAGGTGGACGGTCCAGTCTTTCTTCAAGCATCAGAAGATCTTCTCTGCCAGGGCCCCTTTTATCATCCGGAGCCACAAAAGTTCAAACTGGCAGGCTGGCTATTGAAGCCCAGGTACTAAGAGCTAGGGGCCTTTCAGTAATCTCTACTCTACAGAAATCTAGCAAACCTATTACCAATGCCATATATGACAAAATCTGGAATAAATTCTCCTCGTGGTGTCATCCTCATAAACCTGACCCTTTTCATCCTAATATTTCACAAATATTAGATTTTTTACGAAAAGGATTAGAGTTGGGGCTGAAGCCAAGTACCTTGAAGGTTCAAGTGTCAGCCTTGAGCTCCGTCTTCGATCAAGACCTTGCGGGTCATCGTTGGATAAAGAGGTTTATGGTCGCAGCATCAAGACATTGCCCAAGAAAACAAATTTTCGTGCCATCATGGGACTTAAACATAGTTCTAAAGGGTCTTACGGCTCCTCCATTTGAGCCATTATCATCTTGTTCCTCGCAACTTCTGTCCTGCAACACGGCCTTCTTGGTTGCAATTTCTACTGCAAGACGAGTGGGGGAAATACAACCCCTTTCAGTGAGAGAGCCTTATCTTACCATAAGGGATGACTCCATCGTTTTCCGTCCAGATCCTTGTTTCCTACCGAAGGTAGTGTCAGAATTTCATCGCTCACAGGATATAGTCCTCCCATTGTTCTGTCACAATCCTTCAAATCCGGAAGAACACAGATTTCATACTTTGGACGTACGACGTATAGTGTTATACTACTTAGAACATACTAAATCGTTTAGAATCTCTTCGTTCATCTTTCTGGCAGAAACAAAGGCAAGATGGTAGCGAAGAGTACCATTGCCAACTGGATAAAAAAGGCCATTTCTGAAGCATACCTAACTCAGAATATTGCTATTCCTGCGGGCCTAAAAGCTCATTCCACCAGATCTACTTCCGTCTCTTGGGCTGAAAGGGCTGGCGCTTCAACAGAGCAGATTTGCAGGGCAGCAACATGGTCTTCTCTACACACATTTACTAAGCATTATAGATTGGACTTCTGGTCCAATCGGGATCTTGCTTTTGGCCGAAAGGTTCTTCAAGCTGTGGTCCCTCCCTAAATACAGAATTGGTTGGCATTCCTCCTGGTGGCTGTCGTGGAAGGCTACTAGAGAAAATAGAATTATTCTTACCGTTAATTCGGTTTCTAGGAGCCTTCCACGACAGCATTAATTCCCTCCCGATGTTCTTGGATATTTTTTCTGAGAACCTAAAGGTAACCGGTGCTATGGGTTCAGTTGTACGTCACTGGTTAATGGGAGGTGGGAGGGGTTTTTAACCTCTTGTGCTTCCTGTCCCCCATTAGGGAATGGAGACAACCTCCTGGTGGCTGTCGTGGAAGGCTCCTAGAAACCGAATTAACGGTAAGAATAATTCCATTTTTTGTGATCTCAGGTTGGGTGAGGGCTTATTTTTTGCTCATCGCACTGACGTTGTTATTGATACCATTTTGGTGCAGATACGATCTTTTGATCACCTGTTATTGCAGTTTAATGCAATGTTGCGCCGACCAAAATAACGTAATTTTGATGTTTTTACTTTTTTTTTCTCTCTATGCCATTTAGCGATCAGGTCATTCCTTTTTTTAATTGATCAGGTGATTCTGAACCCGGCGATACCAAATATGTGTATGTTTGATTTTTTCTTTTATTATTGTTTTATTTTGAAAGGGGGGTGATTTGAATCCTCCTCGGACAGTGATATAGGGGGCCGACCATGTTTCCCAACTTTGGATGTAGAAAAACTAGTCAAAGCAGTCCGGTCTACAATGGGCCTTAAAGGGACACTGTCACCTGGATTTGGAGGGAACAATCTTCAGCCATGGAGGCGGGGTTTTTGGGTTTTTGATTCACCCTTTCCTTACCCGCTGGCTGCATGCTGGCTGCAATATTGGATTGAAGTTCATTCTCTGTCCTCCATAGTACACGCCTGTGCAAGGCAATCTTTCCTTGCGCAGGCGTGTACTATGGAGGACAGAAAATGAACTTCAATCCAATATTGCAGCCAGCATGCAGCCAGCGGGTAAGGAAAGGGTGAATCAAAAACCCCGCCTCCATGGCTGAAGATTGTTCCCTCCAAATCCAGGTGACAGTGTCCCTTTAAGGAAGAGAAAACTCCTAGGTCATTAGATGATGTCATGTTCGGTGGGTTGGAGGAAAAAAGGAAACACACATTCCCTGCAATGTGAAAATAAAGGCATTGATTGATAAAGAATGGAAAAGGCCTGAGAAAATGAGTACTTTACCTTTTTCATCAAGAAAAATCCCTAATATCGATGGTGCCGTGGCTAGATCCTTAAAATAATCATCCCTACCTTTAGAGGACTCGGGCAGACGGCTTTTTAAGACACGTCTGGGAATCGACTGCAGGGGGATTAAAACCAGCAATAGCTGGAACATGTACGGCCCATGCTCTCATGATCTGACTACAGCAGATAGAGGATCAGCTGAGAGATAAAGTGCCAAGAGACAATATCCTAGCAAATATGACCTTAGTGCATGGAGCAGCAGCTTTCTTAGCAGATTCCTCAGCGGATTCTGCAAGATTAACAGCCAGACCAGTGGGCTTGTCCAATGCGGCAAGACGAGCCCAGTGGCTCAAAGGGTGTCCGGGGGATTTATCGTCCAAACATAGACTGTGCTCCATCCCATGTGATGGTAAATTCCTTTTTGGTAAAAAGTTGGAAGAAATTTTGGATCAAGCAGGGGATAGAAATAAAGGCTTTCTCTGTTTTCATGTAGAGTCGAAAAAGCCTTCCTTTGGGAGGAGAAGATTTAATCGAGGTCATCCCCCAGGAAATAGGAGAAATTGGGACTTTAAAGAAAAAAGAGGGTCAGGCTACATGTTCAAAGGGTCCTCTACATCATCAAAAAAATCTCCCCAATGACAGCAGATCGGAGGTAGGGGGAATGCTCTCGGCCTTCCTCCCTGCCTGGGTAAACATCTCCCCCAGTTTGTGGGTATTAAACATAATCAAAGACAGTTTAAAAATAAAATTCATCCGGCCACCCAGGCAAAACTTTATAATGACACCCTGAAGGAAGTCCCAGCAGGAACAATCGGCTCTGGAGACTGAGGTCTTGGGACTTGTTCAGAAACAAGTTCTACAGGAAGTCCCGATTCAGGAGGAAGGAAGGGGATTTTACTTCCCCCTCTTTTTGATACAAAAACCGGATGGTTCCTGGAGAACCATAGTCAACCGGAAGAAGCTCAATCAGTAGGTAGAGAATTGCTCCTTCAAGATGGAGTCTATCAACACGACCACAAAAATCTTGTTCAAACACTCCTTCATGGCAGTGATAGACTTAAAAGATGCCTATTACCATATCCCAATCCATTGGGAGTATTGGAAGTACCTGAGGGTAGCACTTTATGTCCAATGTCAGGTCAAACATTACAAGTGTGCAGCCCTTGCGTTCGGCCTGTCTACAGCTCCCAGGGTCTTCACCAAAGTAATGGCCAAAGTAATGTCATACCTTCGATCCCGAGACATAGTGATTGTTTCATACCTGGACGACTTCCTTGCGGTAGGGAGGTTGGAGACCCACTGTACCCACCAAATAAGAGAAGTGATGTCAACTCTAATAGAGTTAGGATTGATAATAAATACCCCCAAGTGAAGATTAGTGCCAGAAAAAGTGCAATCCTTCCTAGGGTTAATACTGGACTCTGAGCGACAGCTCTGCCTCCTGCCAGAGAACAAGGTAATCAAGATAAGGAACCTTGCTCCTACAGCAATACAACAGCCAGCAATGACGCTAAGAAACGCAATGTCCCTACTAGGCTCATTAACATCATGTATAATAGCGGTAGGGTGGGCAGAGTTTCACCTAAGACAGCTGCAGTGGGAAGTTCTGTCAGCGCAGAAATTATTGAAAGGACATTTAGAAGGAAAACTATATCTTTCCTTGGGCATAAGAGATTCCCTAATCCGGTGGATTGTGAAGGAGCATTTGACATTGGGGGTCCTGTGGCAAAAACCAGTCAAGGACATTATTACAGTCGATGCAAGTGGTACAGGTTGGGGAGCACACCTGAGATTCCACTCAGTACAAGGAACCTGTTCCTCGCTAGAAAGGAGTCACGGTTCGAATGTGAAAGAACTGTGGGCAGTGGAAAAGGCCTTGAGACATTTTCTCCCCTTGCTTCGGGGCCACCATACTCGAGTCATGTCGGACAATCGAGCAGTGGTGGCTTATAAAAACCACCAAGGGCGGACGAGGTCCCGGGGTCTCATGGAGGTGTCAGATCTACTATTCCAATTAGCGGAACAATACCTGTTATCTCTCACGGCACTACATATAAGGGGCGTTGAAAATACACAAGCAGACTTCATGAGTCGCAGAGACTTGAGACAGGGGGAATGGTCCTTAAATACTCAGGTTTTCCAACAAATAGTGCAAACTTGGGGCAAACCAGAGATAGACCTGTTTGCCACCTCACACAACAAAAAAGTCAGGAAGTTCTGCTCCCTAAATCCAAGGGAACATCCATTTGCTGTAGATGCCCTACAAATACCCTGGAAATTCTCCCTGGCCTACGTGGTTCCCCCGATGGCAATGATTCCAACAGTAGTCCAGAAGATCAGAGAGGATCAAGCGAGGGTAATCCTTATAGCTCCGTTTTGGGCGAAGATGCCATGGTTCTCCCTTCTAAGACAGATGTCAATTACAGATCCATGGATCTTGCCAGAAGTTCCGGACATGCTTACCCAGAGACCAGTGATCCACTCTCAAGTGAAGGGCTTCCATCTGGCAGCCTGGAATTTGAGAGGGCACTATTGAATCTCCAAGCATTCTCACCAGGGTTAGTCTCCACCCTGTTGAAAAGTAGAAAACCTATCACACCCAAAATATACTGTAGAACATGGAAGAAGTTCCTAGACTTCCTGGGGGAACCGTTGGAGATGTAGCGCCGGTGGGAACTATCCTAGAATTTCTACAGGCAGGGTTGCAACTCGGGTTAGCAACTAGCACCCTCAAGGTTCAAGTTTCAGCCCTGGGGGCCCTATATAACTGCAACCTAGCTTCCAATAAGTGGGTGTCTCGGTTCATAAAGTCTTGTAGTAGGTCTAGGCCGGTCATTGTCCCCAAGATCCCTCCCTGGAACCTGAATCTGGTCTTGGAGGCTTTAACCAGAAACCCCTTTAAGCCTTTACAGGAGTTATCACCGACGTTACTTACAACTAAACCAGTATTGCTGGTAGCCTTAACATCGGCCCATAGAGTGGGCGACTTACAGGCCCTGTGTATATGCCCTCCATATACTCAAATTTTTGAAGACAGAGTAGTTCTAAGACCAGATCCAGCCTATCCCCCAAGGTTGTCCTTAAGTTCCATAAGAGTCAAGAGATCACCTTACCATCATTTTGCAATAAAACTAGGAACCCAGGGGAGCAAAAGTTCCATACGTTAGACGTGAGGAGGTCCATGTTACATTACTGGACCATAACTAGTCAGTGGAGGAAAGATCAGTCCCTATTTGTATCCTTCCAGGGTAGTAAAAAGGGGTATGGGGTAGCTAAAGTACCATTGCCAGATGGATCAGGGAGGTCATTAGTTTATCCTACTCTGCGAGTGGCGCTCTGGTTCCTGAAGGCATCAAGGCTCACTCCAACAGATCCGTGGCTACCTCCTGGGCAGAGAAGGCTGAGGTATCAATTGATCAGACTTCTAAGGCCGCTACCTGGTCCCCACCCTCAAACTGGTCCTCACCCTCAACCTTCTTCAAACACTACTGGCTACATCTATCTTCCGCTGGTGACCTAACCTTTGGTAGAAGGGTGCTGCAAGCGGTGGTCCCTCCCTAAGGTGTTTCATTCTACAAAAGTCTCTCAGGTTCGCTGTCATGGGGGAAGGGAAAACACCAAGGTTACTTACTGGTAGCCGTTTTTTCCGAAACCCATGACAGCACCCGTATATTCCTCCCCTTTATCACTCCTTTGGTGTGCACTATAGTTTGGGTGTTTTTAGTTCATATAATGTGGTGATGGCTTTGCCATGTGTACTAACCAGAGAGGCCTCTTATGCTCTGTAAATCAACTGAAGCGAGGGAGAGGTACCGCCCTTTTATTTTCAGTAGGGTTCCTGTCCTGACCGGGTGGATCCCCTCTCTCAGGTGTGCTGTCATGGGTTCCAGAAAAAACGGCTACTGGTAAGTATCCTTGGTGTTTCTTGCTAAAGTTTGATCAGTAACTGGTGGATGAGTGACAGGGGTAGCCATGGTGCTCTGAGAGCTGTGCTAAATTCAGGCATCACAAATGAAGGAGACCCAACTTGGATACCAAACATTTCCCAAAATTATGGACAGATACCACTAAAAGTGGCATCAATTTCTCTTTACCGTATTTTGTGGTTTATAAGACGCACCCCAAATTGTGAGGAGAAAAATAGGAAAAAAACCTTTTTCAATAAAATGTTGTTGCTTCTTACAATCCATGCGTCTTATTGCTTACCGGGGGTGGTAGCTGCTGTGAAGCGGGGTCCCAGGGACGCTGGAGGGGGGCAATGCTGCGGACCCCAGACTGGGAGAAAGGGGTGTTCGGATGTGCGACGCTGCGAGTGTTCGGTGGTGCAGGGGTTCCGCCGACATTTTGTGAAAGCCCGGAGCCCCCTTACTTTCATGGTTTACTTGTGGACTCTGGGAAAATGGCCGCAGGGGGGCGGCGCATGTGCAATCTCATCTTCCGAGATCTTGGAGTTGAGATGTCCATCTGTGCATGCGCTGCCCCCAGCAGCCTTTTCCCAGAGTCCACCGCAATGTAAGCCATAGAAGTGCAGGGGTCCCGGGCTTTCCCAAAATATCGGCGGAGCCCCCACACCACCGATCACCCGCAGTGTTGCACCTCCAAACACCCCCTCAACCCATCCTGCTGCATTGCCCCACTCTTGCCTCATCGAGCAGCGACCCTGGGACCCTGCTCCACCATGGCCAGTAAGGTATACTCAAACTATAAGATGCACCCCCAGAACTTTTTGGGAAAAAAGTGCGTCTTATAATCCGAAAAATACGGTATTTTTTTTTTTTTACTCACTTATAAGGCGTCAATAATTTCACAGCGCTTTGCAGACATTAATGGCACTTTCCCCATTGAATCTCACAATCTAAATTTCTTATCAGTATGTCTTTGGAGTGTGGAAAGAGAAATGACTACCGGAGGAAACCCTCACAAACACGGGGAGAACATACAAACTTCTTGCAGATGCTGTCCTTGGTAGGGTTGGAACACAGGACTCCAGCGCTGCAAGTCTGCTAGTATTTTTGCATTGATGAGTCAATGTTCCCAAGGTTGGAAGCCTATCACTGTGATACACACACTTTGTGCATCACTGCTGTCTTGGGGAAACCCATTGTCAACATTGTCAAGCATGTTTTGATACTGCAGCATGGGCGCATTCCTTTCCAAGGGGCGTAGCAATTGGCAAAATGTACTTTTGTATTGTGGATCGAACAGACTGGCAACCTAATTGTCAGCACTATTTTGAATCCTAACAATATGGGCAACAATCATGTTGCAGATAGTACTGCAAGAAAGCGCTTATGGGCCGGTCTCTTTCATGAGGTCCAAGTCTATAGTCTGTTGGTGGCAGGATAGCACTTAAGCTTGCTTCCTCCATCCCCCTGGGCAACCACTGTCAACTGACAGAGCACTGACCACTGACAGAGAGTGAATAATTATCCTCTTCATTACCTAACTGTTGTGCGTCCATCACCTCTTCCTCCTTGTCCTTCTTCATTTGTTTCTCCAATGGCAACCACTAGTGAGACAACAGACTGGAACTTAGAGATATTGTTAACCATTCCTCATCCTCCTCAGCTTCTTCCTCTTCCCACCCACCCCTCCCCCGGGGACCACCACCACCCCCTCCCACAGACTATTCATAGTGTGATCCAGCATGTAGATAACCGAAATAGTGATTCTGATGACTGCATCGTCAGCGCTAATCATCTTAGTAGCCATTTCAAAAATGTGCAGAAGGGTGCAGAGGTCCTTCATCTGTGCCAATCTGTAAGTGTGAATTGCACCATGTCCGTACTGTGTTGTGCCAGGCTATGCAAAATGTCATACTACACCAGGTCTAAGAGCTGATACCACAGTCGCTGCAACATGTGCAGAGTTGAATTCCATGGTGTTATCACATCGCATATCAATCAGGTAACCGGTAGGCCGAAAGATCTTTATACCAACTTAAGAGGAATGCTGTAAGGGAGCACATAATGACCGTGGTTTCTGCAGCAGTGCATCCAGACTGGGACAGTGGCGGAGGAATTGCGGTACCATCAGTTGA